>NC_054497.1:21041854-21387975 GCF_017639515.1 Carcharodon carcharias
CCCCCCCCCCCCCCCCCCCCCCCCCTCCCTGCGCCCTCTAGCCCCCCCCAGATGGCCCCCCCCCCCCCCCCCCCCCACACACACACACACACACACACACACACACACACACACGCTGTGTCAGGCCCCTGTCACCCTCCGCAGGTCCCCTTCTTGCTGTGTAACCTTCCGCAGGTATCCCTGCTTTGTATCCCTGCAGCCAGGCGCGTAGATGAAACCGCATTGATTCACATTTCAACTTCTACATCAAATGTGGACCTATTCCCCTAACTTAAATTCACCCTGTACCCTGTGTCTTGACCTACATTGTCGGGTGCAATGTATCAGCACCAATGCGTCTGTAAACTTGTGAATTGTTGCCTTGTGCAATTCATTAACCAAGATGGGGAACAGCGAAGATCCTAACACTTAGACCCATTTGTGACATGTCCCAATACAGAATTTGAGTCTACTGCGCTTCTCACTGTCCCTTCTGATCACATTGGTGTGTGAGACAGTAATACCTCAGAAACGAATCATTCTTATCTGTGATAGCAGGGCTGCCTCATGTCCTACGTAGCTTTTAGTTTCCCTGAATAAAAATTGCTGGAGTTGTCCCTGTTTAGAATGTATTTGAGTTCCTCTGCTCTCAGCACCGTTTATCTAAACAGGATATCAAGTAAAAGCAAAAAACTGCGGATGCTGGAAATCCAAAACAAAAACAAAAATACCTGGAAAAACTCAGCAGGTCTGGCAGCATCTGCGGAGACGGATACAGTTAACGTTTCGAGTCCGAATGACCCTTCAACAGAACAGAACAGACCTTCTGTTGAAGGGTCATTCAGACTTGAAACGTTAACTGTGTTCCTCTCCGCGGATGCTGCCAGACCTGCTGAGTTTTTCCAGGTATTTTTGTTTTTGTTTAGGATATCAAGTAAGGTGTGCAGGGTAAGTGGGAAGCTCTGGGGACCTGGTAAATTAACATAAGCAAATAATTCAGGAGGAGGGAAGTATTGATATTGTGTCTCTCTCATTCACTTCTTCCCTGTGCCTCTTCTCTCCTCGCATTTGCTGTGCCTCCTGCTGAGTCTCTCCCTCATTTCCTCAGTCCCGAACACCCTCCGCCTCTCGTTCACGCTTCCCCTGGGCCTGGCCAGCCCCCCCTCCCCCCTTCCATTTCTTTATCTCTCTCTCTCTCTCATGCACTTCCCACTCCTTTGCCTGTCTCTTTCTCACCTCTCCCTGAGTTTTGTCCCTTTTTGCAGGGCATTTTGTGTCTGACATTCTTGTTTCTTTTTCAGAGACTTCGATTCACTCTCCAAAGAAAACGTCTACGAGAACAATCGCCTTGTGAGTGTTTAATTACTAACACAACAAAGTTTCCTGTTGATATGG
This sequence comes from Carcharodon carcharias, assembly GCF_017639515.1. Lineage (NCBI taxonomy): Eukaryota > Metazoa > Chordata > Chondrichthyes > Lamniformes > Lamnidae > Carcharodon > Carcharodon carcharias. The sequence goes on from NC_054497.1 coordinate 21,043,229, forward strand.
TTCCAACCATTTCCTGGACTGGCACTCAGTTTGCATCAAAGCTGTAGGAGTAGTCACTCGCTCGCGTTCTCACACTCCCCTGTCCCCCACCAAAAAGGAGATGAAACAAAATAATGTTTGTGATTTTGCAGTTGGTTGAGTATGAAATTAATTGTGCTGTGTGCGAGTAAGAAGTTAAAGGGTTCCAGAAGGCAGCAATGGAGGAGCTGCAGTGATTATGCAACAAGTTTGATGTTCATGCAGCTTGTGTGGATAAGAGCAGGGGCTGTAGGGAGGATGAGCAGGCTGACCACAGCACCATTGTGCAGGAGGCCATTTGTGCTGGGGGAGACAGAAGGAATGTAGTTGTAGTAGGGACTATGTAGTTAGGGGGATACATACTGCTCTCTGCAGTCGAGACCATGGGTCCAAATGGCTGTTTTGCTCACCTGGCGCCAGAGCTAAGGACATCTCCTCAGGGCTGGCGAGGAACTTGGAGTGAGAGGGGAAGAATCCAGTTGTCATGGTATACTTGGGTGCCAACAGCATATGTAGGACTAAGAAAGCAGTTCTGCTGAGGGAGTATGGACAGCTGGGGACTAAATGGAAAAAACAGAAACATTACTGTCTGACCCATGAGCACATTGGCATAGGACATATTAGTCCAGAGAATTGAATGCATCGCTCAAAGATTGGTGTGGGAGAAAAGGAATTCAATTCATGATGCATTGGCACCAGTACAGACTGCTGGGACAGCCTTCACCTGAACTGAGCAGGCGTACTAGTGAATCATAGGACTGTAGAGAGGGCTTTTAACAAAATAGTTGGGGGCGGGTGGAGGGAGGGTTCATGTGAAGGGAGATTTGGAAAGTTAAAGAGTAAGGGCAAGGGGCTAGTGCAGAGTAGCGATGTGGGTAATAACCAGAGGGTGACAGGAAGGGACAGCACATAGGTAAGAGTGCACCAGCAAATAAGGTCAGAGTAGGCAAAAACTGTAAAAGCACAGAATTAAAGGCTCTTTATGAATGTTCGCAGTGTTCAGAACAAAATGAATGAATTGGTAGCATAAATAGAAATAAATGAGTTTAATATAACCCATGCAGAGACATGGTTGCAAAGTGACCATGGCTGGGATCTGAATATTCGAGGGTCTTTGACATTTCAGAAGGGCAGGAAGAAGGGAAAAGGAGGTGGGGTGTCTGTTAGTAAAGGATGAGATCGGTACAGTACTGAGAAATGATCTTGGTTTGGAGGATCAAAATGTAGCATAAGTTTAGGTGGAAATAAATAAACGAAACTCTTGGGAGTGGCTTATAGGCCCCCTGACCATAGCTACGTTGGACAGAGTATAAATTAAGAAATACTGGGGGCTTGTAAGAAAGTTACTGCAATGATCGTGTTAGATTTTAATCTTCATATAGATTGGAAGAATCAAATGAGCAAAAGTAGCCTCGAGGATGAGTTCAGGGTGTTTTTTGGAACAATTTCTTAGAACAGTAGGTTCTGGGACCAACCAGGGAACAGGCTATTTTAGATCTGCTAATGTGTAATGAGGCAGGATTCATTTATGATCTCATAGTAAGGTATCCTCGTGGTAAGAGGGTTCATATGATGATAGAATTTCACATCAGCTTGAAGGTGGGAAATGTTGATCTGAAAGCAATTACAAGTGTATGAAGAAAGAGTTGGCGAAAGCGGCATGGAAAAATAGGTTATAAGGTAAGCTGGTGGAGAAGCAGTGGCAGACATTTAAGGAGATATTTCATAACTCCAAAGATATGTTTCATTGAAAAGAATGAACTATCTAAACTAAGGAAATTAAGGATGGTATCAAATTGAAAGAAAAGTTGTACAATGGTGCAAAGGTTAGTTTTAGCCCAGAGGGTTGGGAAAATTTTAGAAACCAGCAAACGATGGCTAAAATAATTCAGGGGGAAATTGAAGTATGAGAGAAAGCTAGCAAGAAGTATAAAAACAGGCAGTAAAAGCTTCTACAAGTATGTAAAAAGGGAGAGAGTAGCTAAAGTAAGCATTGGTCCACTAGAGGGTGATGTCAGGGAATTACTAATGGGAAACCAGGAAATGGCAAAGGCTTAAACAAATATTTTGTATCTGTCTTCATAGTAGAAAATCAAGAGACACGAGAGGGAGGAACTTAAAACAATCATGATCACTAGAGGAAAAGCAGTAGGAAAACAAATGGGACTAAAGACTGGCAAGCCCCCCAGCTTTAATGGCCTGCATCCTAGGGCCTTAAAGTGGCCGCAGACATAGTGGATGCATTGGTTGTAATCTTCCAAAATTGCCTAGATTTTGAAAAGGTCCCTTCAGATTGGAAAACCACAAAGTAACACCGCTATTCAAGCAGCAAGCAGGAAACTATAGGCTAACTAGTGCAGCATCAGCCATGGTGAAAAGGCTGAAATCCATTATTAAAGAGGCAGTAACAGGGCATTAGAAAATCGCAATGCAGTTAAGTAGAGTCAGCATGGTTTTATGAAAGGGAAATCATGTTTGAGGATGTAACAAGCAGGGTGGATAAAGAGGAACGAGTAGATGTAGTGTATTTGGATTTTCAAACAGCATTCAATAAAGTGCCACGTAAATGATTACTGCCCAAGATAAGAGTTCATGGTGTTGGGGTGATATATTGGCGTGGATGGAGGCTTGGCTAACTAACAGGGAACAGTCAGGATAAATGGGTCATTTTCAGGATGACAAACTGTAACTCATGGAGTGCTGCAGGGATCAGTGTTGAAGCCTCAACTATTTGCAATCTATATTAATGACTTGGATGAAGGCACAGGCTGTGTATTGTAGCCAAATTTGCTGCTGATACAAAGATAGGTAGGAAAGCATGTTGTGAGGAGGGTCTGCAGAGTCTGCAAAGGGACTTAGATAGGTTAAGTGAGTAGGCAAAAATTTGGCAGATAGAAGATCCACTGGTGGGAAGAATAGGAGAGCAGAACATTACTTAAATGGAGAGAGAGATTACAGAATGCTGCGGTACAGTGGGATCTGGGTGTCCTTGTACATGAATCACAAAAAGTCAACATGCAGGTACACCAAGTAATTAGGAAGGCAAACAGTGTTGGCTTTTGTTGCAAGGGGGCTGCAATATAAAAGTAGGGAAGTCTTGCTACAACTGTACAGGGCATTGGTGAGACTGCACCTTGAGTACTGTGTACAGTTTTGATCTCCTTACTTGAGGGATATACTTGGGATGAGGAGTTTGACTTATGAGGAAAGGTTGGGCCTATACTCAAAGGATTTTAGAAGAATGAGAGGTGATCTTGATGAAGCATGTAAGACACTGAGAGAGCCTGATGGTAGTTGCTAGGAGGGCATTTCCTCTCGTGATGGAATCTTGAACTAGAGTGCGCAGTTTCAAAATAAGGGGTCTCCCATTTAAGACAGATGAGGAGAAATTTCTTCTTTTGGAGGGTCGTTAATCTTTGGAATTCTCTTCCACAGAGCAGTGGAGGCTGGGTCTTTAAATATATTCAAGTCTGAGTTAGACAGATTTTTGATCTACAAGGGAGTCAAGGATTATGGAGGACAGACAGGAAAATGGAGTTAAGGCCACAATCAGATCAGATCAATGATCTTAACGAATTGGAGATCAGGCCCGATGGACCGAATAACCCACTCCTACTTCCTATGATCTCTGCTTTACCTGGTGCTGTGGTACTGAGTCAGTGAAGGCTGCACTGTGGCTATTAGGCACATAATCACCTATGCTAATAGCCTATGTACCCTTGGATTTCTGAACTCTTAATTTGCATTGCCATTGGCAAGAATGAAACAGAGCAGCCTGGAAACATAAGGGACACAGTGTGAGACCAGGTTTCTAATGTTACCTTTACATGAATAAAACGCAATCTCTGCTTTGAATCTGTAAGAAGTGTTGACAGCCACTGCAAAGCAGTGCTAGAACATAACTTCCACGCATTTAGATTCCAGCCCCCATTAGAAAAAGGCCAACATTCCATTAGATTTATTTAAAAAGCTTTTTTATTTATGCTTTGTAATTTCTGTACATGGACCCTTAAATCTCCCTGCTCCTCCATAGTTTCCAGTTTCTCACCATTTGGAAAATACCCTGATCTACCTCTCTCAGGCCTAAAGTGGATGACTACACACGTTCTTGCATTGAATTCAAGCTGTTAAAATTTTGCCCACTCAATTTATCAATGACCCTTTGCAACTATCTGCACCACCCCCTCGACATTATTTACTGTATCTCCTAACTTAGTGTCTTCACCAGCATTGGATACAAGGCTCTCCATTCCTTCATCTAATTAATTTAAGCCTGGACACCATTACCCGTATACACTCCTTTATCTTCCACATAGCTGAATATTTTGATAAGTTTGTCATGTTTCAGACATGACTCACCCTTTACAAACCCAACCTATCTCTCTCTGATCAGTTGTTTTTGTCCAAATGCTTTCTGACTGCCTAATAACAGATTCTAGTAACTTCTCCAGATGTCGGATCAATAGGTCTATAACTTCCTCAATCCCTCCTCCTTTTAGAGCAACATTGACAATTTATACAATTCCAGGGGACATGCCTGAATCAAGCCTGTTTTGGGAGATCATGAGGGTATCTACAATTTCCACATAGCGTGGCAGGTGATGGGCAGAGAATTTTTTTTCCTGCCCAGATTTTTTATCTGATCTGATTAAACGAATATTGCTAATATGATGCCACAAATTCTAAAAGCAGTGGATTCGGTCTGAGGCTAAGAGGAGGACAGGGGCACAGAGAATCTAGATTTATAACTTTGCACAGATGGAGGTGAATGTGTGGGATTGGCTGCTTGGGGAGGGGAATGTTGTTGCCAGTATTGTGCAAGAGCTAATTATACTGACTGAATTATTTTCTTGGTCTTACTCTTTTTGCTTTTGCAATGTGCTGCTTCACAGTAGCCTGCCTGGTTCTGAGTGAATCTGTAAGGATAAACTTCATGTGTTAGCTGTGGCTCAGTTGGTATAACAGTTTCAAAGACCAGCACAAGCATGACTGAGAGAGGATCAGAAAATCTAGATGTAGAATCAGTCTGGGTGGAGCTAAGAAGCAACATGGGGCGGAAAACATTAGTGGGAGTTGTCTATAGGCCTCCAAATAGTCATGGTAAGGTAGGGGACAGCATTAAACAGGAAATTAGAGATGCAAGTAGCAAGGGTGCTACAATAATCATGGGTGACTTTAATCTACATATAGACTGGGCAAACTCGCCTCTGAGTCAGAAGGTTGTGAGTTCAAATCCTACTTGAGAGACTTGAGTACAAAGTCTAGGTTGAAACCATACATTTCTCTGTTGAGATTGGATCTTTAGTGCTGTGTTCAGCTCTGGCCTCCTAAGGAGATGGTTAAGTACTGATAGATTAGTAAGTGCTAATGGTTCAGAGAACCATTATCACGAATGTATATTTTGTTTCATGATGCTCCCATGAAGTGCCTTGGGATGTTTTATTAAGTTAAAGATGCTGTATAAATTATTGTTGAATCTGATCCCTGATGTCAGAGATCTGAGATCTAAAGATAGACTGGAGAAATTTAGACTTTTCACCTTCTATGGATGTGACTATGTTGTGATATAACTGAGAATTACAGAATAGGTTAAATTTAAATTGCAAAAATGAAACTGGACACAGATTCAGATGGAAAACAGCAAAGTTAGAACTGACACCCAGAAGCTCTTTACACAATGTTTAATGTGTGGAATTAGCTTCTGTTAGATTAAAAACCTGGCATTATTTGAGAATGGCTGCCCCAGTGGTGAAGGATATCCTATAGATATTTGAGTGAATGAACTTAGATGGGCCAAATGGCCTTCCTCGTAGAGTGATACAGCATAAAAGGAAGCCATTTGCCCCGTCGAGCCTCTGCCAGTTCTGGAGTTGTAGTATCTGAAATGCTTTTGCCGGGAACTGGTGCAACATTGATGGTTAAATGGCTGTCTCCTGTGCTGTAACTATTGAATAATTCTATGACTGGCCCCACTCATTCCCCAGAATTAGGTCCAGCTCAGCTTCCTTCCTTGTTAGGCTGGAAACATACTATTCAAGAAAGTTCTCTTGTGCACATTTTCAAAATTCCTTCCTCTCTTTGCCATTTACTTATGATCCCAGTCTATATTGGGATAGTTGGAGTCTTCCATTATCACTGCTTTGTAAATCTTGTACCTTTCTGTAATTAGTCTGTAAATACGCTCCTCTATCCCCTTCCCACTATTTGCTGGTCTATAGTATACACCCAGCAGTGACTAGCTCCTCTATTATTCCTTAATTCAAATCAAATAGATTTTGAATCCTCAAGTACATCACCCCTGTCTTGTGCTGTAACGGTATCTTTAATCAATACTGTCTATCCTCCTTTTTTCCCTTTAATATTCCTCCTGAATACATTATAGCTCGGAATGTTAAGTTCTCATTCCTCCCTTTGTTTTAGCCAGGTCTCAGTTATTCATAATTTTAGAAGAACACAAGAAATAGGAGCAGGAGTAGACCATACGGCCCCTTGAACTTGCTCTGTCATTTAATACTATCATGACTGATCTTCTGTCTCAACTCCACTTTCATGCCTGCTCCCCATAACGGATTCCTGAGAGATCAAAAATCTATCCGTTCCAGCCTTGAATATAAGTAATAGTGGAGCATCCACAACCCCCGGGTTAGAGAATTCCAAAGATTCGCAGCCCTTTGAGTGAAAAAATTTCTCCTCATCTCAGTCTGAAATGATTGGCTCCTTGTCTTGAGGCTGTTCCTCTGTGTCCTCAATTCCCTAACCTGTTGAAACATGCTTTCTGTGTCTAACCTGTCAAGCCCCTTCAGAATCTTGTATATTACAATGAGGTGACCTCTCATTCTTCTAAACTCCAAGAACCAATCTAGTGAACTTTCACTGTCCAATGCTAGTATAACCTTCCTTAAATATGAAGACCAAAACTGTGCATGGAATTTCCAGGAGTCATCTCACCAAAGCCCTGGACAATTATTGCAAAACTTCCTCATTCTGGTGCTCCATATTCTTGCAATAAAAGTCAACCTGTCGTTTGCCTTCCTAATTGCTTACTGTACCTGTCTCTCGACATCATTTTTCAAAACCTTTTAAAAAGTACTTGGATTTCCAGAAGGCATTCGATAAGGTGCAACATCAACGGTTATTGTAGAAAATAAAAGCTCGTGGTGTAGGGGGTAACGTTTTAGCATGGATAGAAGAATGGCTGGCTGGCAGAAAACAGATTGTGCATGAATGGGTCTTTTTCTGATTGGCAGGATGTGAGGAGTGGAGTCCCGCAGGGGTCTGTGCTACAATTTATATCAATGATTTAGATGAGAGGGGAGTGAAAGCATGATAGCTAAATTTGCAGATGACACAAAGGTAGTTGGGAAAGTATGTTGTGAAGTGGATATAAGGAGGTTACAGATGGATATAGATAGGTTGAGTAAGTGGACAAACATATGTCAGATGGAGTATAACATGGGAAAGTTCATTTTGGCAGGAAGAATAAAAAAGCAGAGCATTACTTAAATAGAAAACGGTTGTAGAATTCTGAGGTGCAGAGGGATCTAGGTGTTCTAATGCATGAGTCACAAAAGGTTAGTATGCAGGTACAGCAAGTAATTAAGGTGGCTAATGGAATGCTATTGTTTTTGAGAGGAATTGAACATAAACGTAAAGATGTTATGCTTCAGTTATACAGGGCACTGGTGAGACCACATCTCGTATGTTGTGTGCAGTTTAGATCTCCTTATTTAAGCAAGGATGTAAATGCATTGGAGGCGGTTCAGAGGAGGTTTACTAGATTGACACCTGGAATGTGGGGGTTGTCTTACGGGGATAGGTTAGGCTGGGCTTGTTTCTTCTGGAGTTTAGAAGAATGAGAGGTGACTTGATTGAAGCATATAAGATCCTGAATGGTATTGACAAGGTGGATGTGGAAAGGATGTTTCCTCTTGTGGGTGAGTCCAGAACTAGGGGGCACTGTTTTAAAATTAGGGCTTGCCCTTTTAGGACAGAGATGAGGACTTTGGAACTCTCTGCCTCAGAAGGCAGTAGAGGCAGGGCCATTGAATATTTTCAAGGCGGACGTAGATAGATTCTTGTAAGGCGAAGGAATCAAAGGTTATTGGGGGTAGATGGGAATGTGGGATTTGAAACATACAGATCAGCCATGAAGTTAATGAATGGCGGAGCAGGCTTAAGGGGCCAAATGGCCTGCTTCTGCTCCTATTTGTAGGTTCGTGTGTATATGTGTGTTGCACTTTGTTCTTCTATTATTATCAAAGTGATTAACCTCGCACCTCCCCACATTGTACTATTTGTGGCTGCAGTTCACCAGCGTTGGCTGTCACATTTCCGTGCATTTATGCGCACACGCTTCAAACTTGCCTTACAGCCAGCTTAGCATTTCTCCCTTGCCTGGCTCCCTCTATTTCTGGGCTAAAATCCAAATCATTGAATGGTTGTAGCACAGAAGGGGGCTGTTCAGCCTAGGCCAGCTCTCCCCAGGAGCAAATACCAGAGAGTCCTGGGAGAGGACTCCAGAGAGTCCCACTCCCCTGCCCTTGCCCTGTAACCCTGCAAATGTATTTCTCTTCAGGTACTTATCCAGTTACCTTTTTAAAGCCACACTTGAATCAATCTCCACCACACACTCAGGCAGTGCATTCCAGACCCCAACCACTCACTGCAGAATAAAAGTTTATTCTAAAGCCTCTGTTGGTTCTTTTGCCATGCACCTGAAAACAGTGTCTTCTGGTTCTTGATCCCTTCACCATGGGAATATTTTCTCTTTATTTACACTGCTTAGAGCCCTCATGATTTTGAGCACCTCTATCATATCTCCTCTCGACCACCTCTTTAAGGAGAACAGCCTCAGCTTCTCCAGCCTATCCACGTAACTGAAACCCCTCATCCCTGGAACCATTCTCATGAATCCTCTCTGCATCCTATCAAGCCTTCAGATTCTTCCTATAGTATCGTGCCCAAGATTGGACACATTACTTCAGTTGAGGCCGAGCCAGTGCTTTATAAAGGCTCACCATAATTTCTTTGTTTTTGTATTCTGTTTCTATTTATTAAACCCGGCGTCCCATATATCTTTGTAATCGCTTTTCCAACCTTCTCTGCTACCCTCAACAATTTGTGCACATATACTTCCAGGTCTCTCTCTCCCTGCCCCCTTTTGAAATTGCACCTTTTATTTTATATTGCCTTTCCTCAGTCATCCTGTCAAATGTTTCATTTCATACTTCTATGCATTAAATTTCACCTGCCAACATCCACCAGTTTCACCAGCCTGCCTATGTGCTCTTTAAGTCTATCACTATCCTCCTCAAAGTTCACAATACTTCCAAATTTTGAAATATGTCTTGTACACCCAAGCCTAGGCCATTAATATATATCAATGAAAGCAGTGATCCTGGTACCGCCTTCTGGAAAACCCCGCTCTCTACCCATCTCTCTCTCTCTCTCCCTCTCTCTCTCTCCCCCCCCACCCCCACCCCACTCGTCTGAGAAATAACAATTCACTACTACTCTGTTTTATGTCACTCAGCCAACTTTGTATCCATGCTGCCACTGTCCCTTTATTTCATGAACTTTGCTGGGAACCCGATTGTGACACTTTATCAAATGCCTTTTGGGAATCCATATACAAATATCAACCACATTACCCTCACCAGTCCCCTCTGTTACCTTGTCAGAAGATTCAGGCAAATTGAACAGGACTTGCCTTTAACAAATTCATGTTGGCTTTCCTTAATTAACAGTCATATGGACAAGTCTGAATTAATGTCATCCTGGCTTATCACTCCTGAAAGCTGAGGTTAAACTGACTGGCCTGCAGTTGCTGGGTTTAGTACCTCAACCATGCCTCTGCATCCATGCACAGATTCCTTTTTAGGTCCCTAATTAGCTCTACCCTGTCTCTTAGCACTTTTTTACTCTTTGCATGCCTATAGAAGACTTTTGGATTCCCTTTTATGTTAGCTGCCAATCTCTTCTCATACTCCCTCTTTGCCTCTCTTATTCTCTTTTTCACTTCCCTCTGTACTTTCTATATTCAACCTGGTCCTCACTTGTGATTTTAATCCCACACCTGTTATACTCGCCCTTTTTCTGCTTTCTGCTGCAAATCAACCCATTGTTCCATTACAGCCTTGCCTGCCAATCTTTGATTCCAGTTTACCTGTGCCAAATCTGTTCCCACCCCACTTAAATTTGGCCCTCCTGCAATTAATATTTTTACTCTAAATTGCTCGTTATCCTTTTCCATAAATAACCTAAACCTATGATCCTGTGATCACTGTTCCCTAAACGCTCCCCTACTGTCACTTGTCCCACCTCATTCTTCCCCACGATCCAATCCTCTTTATAATTATTCTTTGCTATAAAGCTGCTTGTCTCTCCCAGTCCTCCATCGGATTTGATGTATTCAGTGCTCGGATGACCCTGTTTGAGTGAAGTAGCTGCGAGAGGTCTTTCTGTTTACATCGGTGATTTAGGGGGCAAGGATTTTAACAAAACTGTACTTTTGTGTCCTTCGATCCTCAGGTGTCCAGGGTAGCTAGCCATGATCTCGCTGCATTTAAAACAACTGCATTTGGCATCTCATGAGGGTGCTAACCTGCAACAGGGTGAGCAAGCAATACATTGACAGTGTGATTTTACTGAGAGTGTTAAGGAAAACTTGGGCTGGAGCAGAAATTGGTGGTTGTGATGTTAGTGTGCTCGGGTGACAGGAGAACTAAGCTATCAGACCATTTCTGAGACCAAGTGGATTAACTGCAAAGTTAATTCAATTAATTAATTGGATTGTGTTGTGTAAGTTAATAAGGGAGAGACACTGAGAGCTGAGTGAATAATCAGCTGGAATAAAGTACATTTGTGCTGATGACAGACTTGAGTGCGACACTGGCAGGCAGCATTTGCTTAGAGAAGGCGAGAGGATAAGTTTGATCCAAGCAGAAGGTTGGCACTGACCAAGTGTGCACTTGCATAACCATCTGGTTAGTGCCCCATCTACTAAGCACAAATAATAAGATGCTTTAATTTGCAAATAATCTTTTTAAATAGGTCGATGTCTTTAAATGCCCCGACTGCAAACATCAGCAACAGTTAAAATTATAGAAATAGTGGCTCTCATTAGGAGCTGGTTGAGAAAGAATCATTGAGTCTGACACAAGCTTCCAGAATCCATGGGACCTTTGTGATCTGATGTCACCTTCCTGCCTCGCAGTGTTCTGTCCTAGACAAGGATGAAGCTGTTTTCTGGTTGAGACATGTATGGTTACAATGATTTTCTGGTTAAGCAGTTAATTTTAGTTCTGCCTGTGTAATTTTCTGACAGCTGTGCAAGTTCTTGAATTTAAGTATTGTTGGTTACAGGCATGTGTGCGACAGCCTGGTGTTTGCAGAAACCCTGACACTGCTTTTGTCTTTAGAAATGTGCAGTTTTGCTGTGGGTCTAGTGTGAGTGATGCAGTTGTTCCTGTTTGGTTGCATTGCACATTGATAAATAAACCTTGCTCAGAGGGCGGAGAACCTTCAGAAATTCAGATATGGAGACAGCATGAGCATGCTCAGCACCCCTATCCCCCCTCCCCCAACCAGCTCCTCCCAATGCCCAAAACTTCAAATCTGGAGACAGCATGAGCATGAAGGGCGATAGTGAGGCTAGGCACAGGGGTGATGAATGAGTGGTGTTTGGGGTAGGCAGGGTTTTGGGGTGTCCGGGCGCTGGGCGGAGCTGGGTGTCCGGGCGCTGGGCGGAGCTGGGTGTCCGGGCGCTGGGCGGAGCTGGGTGTCCGGGCGCTGGGCGGAGCTGGGTGTCCGGGCGCTGGGCGGAGCTGGGTGTCCGGGCGCTGGGCGGAGCTGGGTGTCCGGGCGCTGGGCGGAGCTGGGTGTCCGGGCGCTGGGCGGAGCTGGGTGTCCGGGCACTGGGCGGAGTCGGGGCGCCGGGCGGAGCTGGTGGGGGTCGGGGCGCCGGGCGGAGCGAGGGGGTTCTGGGCGCCGGGTGGAGCTGGTGGGGGGGGTCGGGGCGCTGGGGGGAGGTCGGGGCGCCGGGCGGAGCAAGGGGGTTCTGGGCGCCGGGCGGAGCTGGTGGGGGGGGTCGGGGCGCTGGGGGGAGGTCGAGGCGCCGGGCGGAGCAAGGGAGTTCTGGGCGCCGGGCGGAGCTGTGTGTCGGGGCACTGGGCGGAGCTGGGTGTCGGGGCACCGGGCGGAGCTGGGTGTCGGGGCACCGGGCGGAGCTGGGTGTCGGGGCACCGGGCGGAGCTGGGTGTCGGGGCACCGGGCGGAGCTGGGTGTCGGGGCACCGGGCGGAGCTGGGGGGGTCGGGGCACCGGGCGGAGCTGGGGGGGGGTCGGGGCGCCGGGCGGAGCTGGGGGGGGTCGGGGCGCCGGGCGGAGCTGGGGGGGGTCGGGGCGCCGGGCGGAGCTGGGGGGGTTGGGCGATGAAGGGGGTGGGGTGAAGCTGGGGGTCAGGGCGATGTGGGGGTGAAACTGGGGGTCAGGGCGATGTTAGGGGGGAGGGGGCCAGGCGGAAAGTTGGGGATCCGGGCGATTAGGGGAAGAGCTGGGCTTTGCAGGCGAGCTGGGGATCTCAGCAATGGGTGGTGGGTGCTGGGGTTTGCTGTGGATTGGGGCTTTGGTGGGAGTGGGAGCTGGGGGTCGGGTGTTCCGGGGAGAAGGAGGTCTGAGCATTCGGGGGGAAGCTCAGAATTTGAGCAGTGTTTGCTGGGGATCTGTAAAGAATCAGGTACATACTTGATTATCTCCACTTGGTCACATTGAGAAAGTGAATGATTGTGCAGGGAAATAATTGGATTCTCCCTGAGTGTGGTTTCCTGTAGTTACACAGGTCTGAACAAGTTCAGATTGGGTTCTCGCTGGTTACCTGGTGTTCATTCGCTGACTGCCGACATACTCTCAAACTTGCTGCAATTATTTTACAAGCTGATCATGCCCAAGAGTTTATGATGGGTTTGCTGTGTCTGTGTGCTAGGATGTTCCATAGTATCAGTGTTGAGAATGGAGGGAGTGTGTTTTTTCAGGCAGATTGAGGAGGTCAGTGTGCAGTGTGCTTGAGCACAGCTACCCTGCTAGCCGTGCCAGTGAGCTCCAGCTACTTACTGTACTCAACGCCCTTTGCCAGCTGTGTAACCCATGACATCAACAGTTTTCTATGTTCCTTTCAGATCTATTCATAAAGATGAGAGGGATAACAGTGTTGTTCACAGTTCAGTTCTAAAGTAGAAGCATTATCTGTTATTACGGATCGGTTTGCGTCTGCTCTAACTGCACGGACGAAGGAGCTGATGACAGAGAGAGTGTTTGTCTTAAAGGATGCTATTTAAATCGGAAACAATTGCTTACTGCTGGATAATACCTGCACTAGTACTTTTGCCAGTTGCTACGCACCTGATGCAGTTAGTATCTGTGATCCTGTGTCAGTCCTGGCAGTGCTTTCCACCCCCCCCCCCCCCCCCCCCCCCCCCCCCCCCAAAAAAAACCCTACCACCACCCAGCTGGCCCTGGTGGTGCCGCTCCCCCCACCCAGCTGGCTCTGGTGGTCCCCCGTCCACCTCCGGCCCTGGCGGTGGTCCCCATCGCGGCCACCACGCCTCTGTCCCCCCCCCCCCCCCCCCGCCCCCTCCAACCTGGCCCTGGTGGTGCTGCCACCCCCTCCCCAGCTGGCCCCAGCGGTGACTCTTAACTGCCCTCTGAAATGGCCTAGCAAGCCACTCAGTTAGAGGGGAATTAGGATGGGCAACAAATGCTGGCCTTGCCAGTGACACTCACATCCCATGAAAGAAATAATTTTAATTTCTTGCCCCATTCCCACTCTGACCTCTCTGTCTTCATCGTCTTACATTGTTCCAGTGAAGCTGAACATAAAACTCAAAGAACAGTACCTCATCTTTCAGGTAGGCACTTTACAGCCTTCCAGACGCAACACTGAGTTCAACAATTTCAGTCATAACTTCTCCCATATTTTTGGGATGTTAGCTGTGGATAATGATTCTGCAGTGCCCATATACACCACCCCTAAACCCATCTTTTTTTTTTCCACTTGTCCTATTACCATTTCCTTTTGCCTTGCACCATCATCCCTTTTGCATTTCACCCAATCGCAGATCTCCTCTTTTGTTCGTTTCACTCTCCCCTCTTTCCGTGCCTCTGCTTAAAACCTGTGTCATCTCGAAGTTTTTCCAGTTCTGACTGTTCGATCTGAAACATTAACACTTCATCTCTCCACAGATGCTGCCTGACCTGCAGAGTATTTCCAGCATTTTCTGTTTTATATCAGCAGGCCAGGCCTGCCAGTCTTGCACAGCACCAATCAACAGGACCGGGCTATCTGTCTGTCTCGGCGCACCTATCAGAAACAAAAGGAGGAAGTGAGTGACATGGAGTTTATGTCACTAACATGCTTACATCCTTTACCTGTGCCCTCTTGAACTCGCGTAGCACAGCCACTGTTAGCTAATAAGATGTCCTTAAAAGCAGCCAACTTGGAGCAATAAAAGGAGTGTTACAGGGTGGCTTTTGTTTGATTAGTTGTTCCATCTACTGTGTAAAATCATTGAGAATCCTAAAACATTGAGATCAGGTGTTCACAGTTTTGTCATACAGTCCACGCTATGACACTTAGAAATATGGTACTTACAACCACACAATTGTTGAGGACGTGAAAACTTTGCAGTTTTGAACTATGGTTGATTGAACCCTTCTTAACCTCATTACAATTTGCCACTTCTATATTTTTCTCTTACTCCTAATTTATGAGATTTTATACCTTTCTATAATATATAGTTACATTAAATGCTAACTCCATAGACCTATACATTAACAATAACTTAAGTTACTAAACTGAATTTCTTTCGAAAGAGGAAATAAGCTCTTTTCGTATTGGGCTAATGAGCTCAGTGCAACTCCCCATTTTTTATTTGTCCCATTATCAAAACAATTATTTGTTACAAATAATTGCTTTTCTACTAAGTGAAACTTTTAATTACAAGCCTGCCTTTGATTCTATCTCTTTCAGCACTGTCTGATACCCGCACCCCCCCCCCAAACTCTATAGAAACCTCAAATTAAAAAAGAATTACTTCATCCAGTTTTTTTCATTTGTCAAGATTAATTTATTCTTGAACCCATATCAGTGATTACAATCTCCCTGAAGCTGGGGAGTCAGTATGCATTGGCACACCTCCAATTAACTTCTTACGAAGCAGGCGATTGCTTCAATAATGAAATCAAATTAAATTGCCTGGCCAGCAACGCACACAGCAAATAGAGCAAAACAGGGGGAGCTGGCAGCAGTAATTCAAAGAGGAACTAGGTGTAATGTCATCTCCATCATGCTCCTTTAACCAAGAACCTAGGACTTTTGTGTGCATGTTCCCTGAAGGTAACAGGACAGGTCGGTAATGTGGTTAAGAAGGCATATGGAATACTATCCTTGAATAGCCGAGGCATAGAATATAAGAGCAGAGAGGTTATGCTGGAGCTATGTAGAACACTAGTTAGGCCACCATTTGAGTACTGTGCCGTTTTGGTCACCTTATTACAGGAAGGATGTAATTTCACTAGAGAGGGTACAGAGGAGATTTACAAGGGCACTGCCAGGACTGGAAAAATTGCAGCTATGAGGAAAAATTGGATAGGCTGGGGTTGTTTTCCTTGGAACAGAGGAGGCTGAGGGGAGATGTGATTAAGATGTACAAGGTTGTGAGGGGCCTGGATGGAGTCGATGGGAAAGATCTCTTTCCCTTGGCAGGGAGGTCAGTGACTAGGGACATAGATTTCAAGTGACTGGTAGAAGGATTAGAGGAGAGATGAGGAAAAATCTTTTCACCCAGGGGGTGGTGTGGTTCTGGAACTCACTTCCTGAAAGGTGAGTAGAGGCAGAAACCCTCACCTCGTTTAAGAGGTGTCAGGATATGCGCCTGAATTCCTGTAATCTCCAGAAAATGGGATTAGGCTGGGGGGCTTGTTTTTTGGCTGGTGCAGACACGGGCAGAGTGGTCTCCTTTGTGCCGTAAATGTTTCCACATTTTCTAAATATCTGGAAAGGAGGAATGCACAGGGATGTCCAGGGAGGGGCAGTACATGAATTGCTCCTTAGGAGAACCAGTACAGAAATGATGGGTTGAATGGCTGCCTTCTGTGCTGTAACAATTCTAATACAGCTGGGCACATTCTAGATAACAAGGTATTTTCTCAGGCCTAATGCAAAGATCTGTTTCCACAGGCAAACTCCCAATCCTTACATGTGCCATAATGTAGTTACAGAGTGATTAATCATTTCTTTTGATGATGTATATAATGGAAATACAAATTAGCTCCATAGGCTCCTAATCTCTCCTGTTGAAGGGTACGCCATGTATCTCCAGAGCTGCAAACTACAAATTGAGTATGATTCAACAAAAGCAAATACAGCATGGCAGAGTTCACTTGATTTCAGAACTTGACTTCACTTGTTGCCCCTGTTACAAATTATAAGATGCCCCAACATTCTGGCTTCTTTCTGCAATGTGACAATTTTTATACTTTGAACCAACATCCATGATGTTGGCAGTAGGTAAATGGGAACACCACCATCTGGAAGTTCCCCTCCAAATCACTCACCATCCTGACTTGGAAATATATCCCTGTTCCTTCACTGTCGCTGGGTCAAAACCCTGGAACTCCCTTCCTAGCAGCACTGTGGATGTACCTACACCACATTGGACTACAGGGTGGTCCAAGAAGGCAGCTCACCACTATCTTCTCAAGGGCAACTTGGCATGGGCAATAAATGTTGGCCCAGCCAGAGAAGTGGTAGATCAGTTTTCCTTGGGAGTATCCCACTAGCTTCAGCTTATTAGCTGGCTGGTGAAGCAGTGGCTCCCTTTACTTTGGCCTAATGTCCATGATGAACTGTTACAGAAAAGTGTGAAGTGATACATTTTGGTAGGAAGAACAAGGAGAGGCAGTAAGATGAAGGGTACAATTCTAAGGGGTTGTGAGAAGAGATACATGGTGTATATGTATATGGTTGTTGAAGGAAAAACTTCTCTATGCAGTGATTAGTTAGAATCTGGAATGCACTGCCTGTGTGTGTGTGTGTGGGGTGGAGGAAGATTCAGTTGTGATTTGCAAAGGGGAATTGAATAAGCACTTGAAGAGAAATAATTTGCAGGGCCACAGGAAAAAGGCAGGGGGTGAGACTAGCTGAATTGCTGTTGCAAAGATCAAGATGGACATGACTGGCTGAATGGCCTGCTCCTGTACCATTCTACATTCTAGACTATGATTGACCTCTATACCCCTTAACTGCGTTAATTGCTAAATTATCTGCTTTCCCTTAAGCGATTTGCTTGCTAAATTGTTCTCTGTCCCTTAACTGTTTTAATTGCTAGATTGTCCTCTATCCCTTAACTGTGAATAATTGTTGGATTAAACAGCCTGGTTCATTTGTTGCAGAGATTTACCTCCAGCATTCTTTTGTGCATACCTCATAGTAATTAGAAATCAAGGAAGGGAAAGGAACTCAGGTCACCCTAATTGCACCAAGATAGTGGGATTATGTGTGAATTCCATCTACGTAGGCGACTCCCAGTCTGCAAAACCCCCAAGTAAAAGTTCCCTTTAAACCATTCACTCACCCTACTTCTTACCAACACCTTCAGCCCATGTTATTTTTCCACAGTTCACTGATCATTAGAATAAGCAGACTTCCTTTCTTCAAATTGGCAGTAGATCAACTGTAAAGGCCTTGACTTGGGAAATATTCAACAGCCTGGCAACACGTGTGGAAGGTGAAACTGTAACATTTCAGGCCGGTGACTTTTAATCAGAACTTGAAAGATTAGAGATGTAACGGGTTTCGAGCACGTACAGAAACAGGGTGAATTGGGAGGAAAGAACAAAAGGGGTGGGCTGTGATAGGGTGGAAGGCAGGAGAGATTAAAGGACAAAGAAGGAGTTGATGATGCAAAAGGTGGTGGTAATGGGACAAGTAAAGAAACAAAAGATGGGCCTAGAGCAGGGCTTCCTAAACTGGGAGTCGCAACATGAGATTCTGGGGTCGCAAGCTCTGCAGCAGCCCCCTCCAAGGGAACGCGGAAACTTTCAAGCCTCGAAATGGGGTCGCAGTTGAAAAGTTTGGGAAGCATTGGTCTAGAGGAGTGATAGATGGGAATAGCGGAATCGTCACCCTCAGCTAACATTGAAAAAAATAACAGAAATTATGATCTGAAGTTCCTGAACTTGGTGTTGAGTTCAGAAAGTCTTTTTGAAGGATAAGGCCCTGTTCCGCGAGCTTCTGTTGCTGTGTCTGGCACTGACAGCTTATTCATGACGCACACGAGCATACGGGTTAGGATAAGGAAGTAGGCCTTTCGGCTATTCGAGCCTGCTGCATCGTTTGATAACCCAATGTTTGGCGGGTTTGTTCCAACCTTGTTCTTTAAACAGCTCAGCATCTCTTTAATGTGTGCCTTTGTCTCCATAGGCATTTGAAGTGGCTGAACAGGAGCTGGGAATTCCAGCGCTCTTGGACCCAGAAGACATGGTTGCAATGCGTGTTCCAGACCGTCTCAGCATTCTGACTTATGTATCTCAGCTCTACAACTACTTCACCAACCAGACCCATGGTATGGAGTTGGGACAGCTGTGCATTTTCACTTGTGCTCACTGTGGAACACTGACTCTGTTTTGACTTTCTTTAATTAAAAACCCAAATCATATTTTTACAGTTTGTCGGAGGTGGCAGAGAGTTCAGCCCAAAGTGAAATAATATTGAAGTATGAGTTGCAAAGGATCCTTCAAGTGCAATACACTCACCGTGCAACCTGTTGCAGTTTAAGGGCACCCAGAACAGCAGCAGACAGGACTAGCAATTGTCTTTTGAAATTAAAAGGCTGATACACATACACTGCTGACTTAGGATGCAATAAAGCAAGGCAAGATGGAATTAGAGAAACACAATGATTCTGAACTCTGTTTCTCTCTCTACATGCTGTCAGACCTGCTGAGTTTTACCAGCATTTTCTGTTTTTACAACACAATGGAACAGTTTTGCGTAATGAGAGCAACTAATAAACTGGGTCCAAAACTGATGCTGAGTCACCTTGCAAGCTTAGAGGAGCTACAAGTATCCCTTCCTCATTCTGTCAGCTGAATGGGGGAGATCCTTGGTTGCTGCTTTGAGATTGTTGTCACACTGAACCGAGCCGGCATGTGTTCCCGCCTCAGGTTTTGTCTGCCAATGTTGGTAACGGTTTTTTCTGTCATCAAGCTTGCCCAATAAAGTTTTCCAGGCCACTACTGATTCCTTTTACAGGTGTAATGCCACCAGAGACATGAAAGGGTGAGGGAATGAACATATGTCAGCTTGATCCAGTGGGCTAACAATCTCAAAGTAGCAGCAACCAAGGAGTTCTCCCCATTCAGCTGACAGAAAGAGGAAGCGATATTTGTAGACTCTCAAAAGTTGCCTGTAACTCAGCATTAGTTTTGGTCTCAGTTTCATAGTTATTAATCTGTCTACCAATTTCTTTGGGGAGATCAAAACAGCTTTTGGGAAATGGAAGCATACTGTACATTCATTTATAAATGTTTTTTCACATTTTTCGTGCACTTCATGATTCTACAAGTCATTAATATTCACTGTCGATGTTTCCTCATTTTCTTAAAGACGCTGAGTCCTGCCAGTTCCGCAGGTGCTGCCTGCCTGCTGGCACTTTCACCCAGGTAGCCAGTATGCAAGTTCTTAGGGATTCTATCGTCAGTTATGTCATTAAATACAGCTTACGAAACATAAGCACCACGTGAATCAATCTGCTGATGTGAGGCGTGCTTCTTTGGACAGTAATATCCTGCTAAGCTGTGTGGTCACCTGAAAGTTCCCATGTAGATCTCACACAAGTCTGCTCTTTTAAGCTACCACGCGTGTACAGCCGCACAAGAAAAATTCAAGGAATCACATGCTTAAACTGCCTGTGCACTCCAAAAAAAGAATTAGAGGGTATGCTGATGGACAGATGACCTTCTTACCCTTGACTATTGTGCGAGCCTGGACAGTAACCACTCGGCTTTCTAATGTTCTAAATTAACTTTCAAAGCATGAGAGGATAAGGAGACCCGTGCTTCCGATCTTCAAAACTTGTATAGATTGCATGCTGGAAATTCTATAAACTCTGCATGATCGGTATGCATATCTGACTGGATTAACTGCTGACCGTCCAACTTGCCTTTGTGGCTCGCATGTTAGCTCAAATTGTTAATGGCCCTCTCTCCTTGGGTACTGTTTTCTCTTCACCACCACCCCCCCACTACCTTTCAGGTCTGTCATCATCACCAAAAAAAATTTACTTGACCCTCTGTCCTTGCAACTACCACCCTATTTCCAACCTCTTTCCTCTCAAGTCCTTGAAATTTTCATTTCCCAAATCTGTGCCCAGCTTTCCCACAACTCCATGTGTGAATCCCTCCAATCAGGTTTCCACCCCTGCCACAGTATTGAAACAGCTCTTAATTAACATCCCAATTCGTGCCCTGTATTTGGTAAACTATCCCACCTCAACGTTCTTTGCCTGTCTGTAGGCAACATCTTCCTCTAGCAACTCTCATCCTTGGTCCAGGTAGGTTGGATTCCCCTTGTCTGGTTACATTTGTATCTGTTCAGTCGATGCCAAAATACTTGTATTGTCCCTTCCCTCCCCTCATCCTTTGCTCAGTCTCCATCAAATTTGCTGAACTGTCTTTCTATGGTCCCTTTAAAAAAAATTTGAATCACTTGTGATAACTTCTCTTCCTGCACCGTTGTCTGGAGTACGCCAAGGATCAATCCTTGTCCCACACCCCCATTTCTCACCTACATGCTACACCTCAGCGATATCATCTGAAAACTCAAGATCAGATTCCACATGTGCGCTGACAATACCCAGCTTTACCTTGCCACTATCTCTCTCGACTCCTTCACTGTCTCTGATTTGTCAGACCTCTTAACTGACATCCACTACTAGATGAGCAGAAATTTTCTCCGATTAATATTGTGAAAACCAAAGCCATTCTCCTCAGTCCCTTCCACAAGCTCTGTTCACTAGCCACTGGCTCCATTACTTTCCCTGACCACTATTTGGGGCTGGACCAGACTGTTCACAACATTGATGTCCTACTTGACCTGCGCTGAGCTTCTGACCCCATATGCTGTCCATCATCAAGACCGCCTACTTCAATCTCCAGAACATCATTTGTCACCCCCTTTGCCTCATCTCATCTGCAAAAAGCCATTATATGTAACGTTGTACCTCTAGATTTGATTATTCCAATCCTCTCCCAGCCAGTCTCCCACCTTGCAAACTTCAGATTATGGAAAACTCTAACTGTATCCAAACTCGCACCAAGTTTATTCATCTATTCCCCCTTGTGCTCACTGACCTAAATTGCCTCCCAGTTTAGTCATATCTTGATTTTAAAATTCTTGTTTACAAATCCTCCCAAGGCTTCACCCCTCCCTATCGCTGTAATTCTGGAGAACTCTGCACTCCTCCAATTCTCTGACATCTTGTGTGTCCCGAGTTTTCATCACGCCATCATGGACAGCTTTGCTTCAGCTGCCATGGGGCCCTAACCTCTGGAATTCCCTCCAAAAATCTTCTCTACCCCTTTACCTCTGAAGATTTCCCTTAAAACTTATCTCTTTGACCAAGCCTTTGGTCACCAGTCCAAATACTTCCTTATGTGCTTCTGTGTCAAATTTTGTTTTATAATGCACCTATATGACACTTTGGGACATTTTACTACATTACAATGCTATATAAATACACATTGTTGAAGTAAGATAAAAACATCAGCTGAAACCTATCTTTTGAGATGGACTGAGATTTTAGAAACTCCAATTTAAGGTATTAAAAGGCACAAGAGACAATTTAATGGTAAATTAAAATTTGTTACTGTGAAAGATGAAATCAATTTTTTCAGTTTTTCATTAAGTTCAAATATTACTCTGCATGTTCAAAATTTATTTCAGTGAAGGTTTTGAAGAGGGTGCAGAAGAGATTTACTAGAATGATCTCAGGGATGAGGGATTACAGTTCCGTGGATAGACTGGAGATGTTGGGGTTGTTCTCCTTGGCTTGGAGCAAAGAAGTCTAAGAGAAGATTTTATAGCAGTATTGAGATAGAATAAATAAAGAAGAACTATATCTAGTGGCTGAAGAGTTGATAACTGGAGGGCACAGATTTAAGGTGATTGCCAGAAGAACCAGAGGTGTCATGAGGAAAACCTTTGGATGGTTTGATGACTAGGTTTGGAATGCTTGATTTTAACCTGATAAGTTGATGGATACAGAGTCAATAGGAGCCTTCAAGGGAAGTTTGGATAAATATTTGAAAAAGGAACCTTTGGAGGGGTTCGGGGAATGAGCAGGATCTCACTGGGTTGCTCTTGGAAAGAGCCAGTACTTACTTGAAAGGTAGAATGGCCTCCTGTGCTGTACAATTCTATTCTTTTATAACTTCATGCTGCACTTCACAAATAGTCCAATGGAATCTTTAATATCCATTTGAAAAAAATAGGTGCCCCCTCGAAAAGACAGTGCCTCTGACAGTGCAGCACTCCCTCAGCACTGCACATAGTACTGAAATATCAGCTTAGAGGATGCCCTCGAGTTTTGGAGTGGAACGTGAGCTCCCCATCTTCTCGCATGTAGCTCCTGGGTTTATTGGCACCCACCATCATGGCCATATTCTCTTGAGATTGTTACAGCAGAACCTTCGGGCACAAAGTGTTTTAAGGCACCATGGGAATGCAGACTCATGGGAACACCATCACCTGCAAATTTCCCTCCAATTCACACACCATTCTGACTTGGAACTATGTTACCATTCCTTCACTTGCTGGGCCAAAATCCTGGAACTCCCTAAAAGCATTGTGGGTATACGTACATCAATGCTGTTGCTCAAAAAGGTGACTCACCACCACCTTCTCGGGGGAAAATAGGTATGAGCAATAAATGCTAGCCCCGCCAGAGATACAGCCCAAGAACAAATAAAATTGTTGAATAATATTGAAACTAATCAATTGTTTAGGCTGAAGTCCAATGTGCTATTGCCATCTCCTGCTGTTCTGGTAATCTATCGTTCTTCACATGATGTAGCGCCTTTATTGCGAGAGAGTGGACCCTGCCAAACAGCTGTGAGAATAGAGACCATCATATGAGGCAAATGATGTTCACTAACTGCTCAGTTAGGATTTTGAAGACTCCAAGATAACGTTGCTTTTTTTTCTGTAGCTGGTGTTCCCCCCTCCATGAAGAGACCGGCTGAAATATCACCTTCAGAGCCATCGATCAAGAAAGCAGTCACTGTGAGCAAACAAGTCTTCTCACCAAATGTGAGTCTGTGTTAGTGATCAGCAAGTTGGATAACTTGACTCTGGTAATCCTATTAACTATCACTGAAATTACATTATTCATTAACAATCACATTATCCTTGTAATCACATTCACAACAATTTGTATTTCTATAGCACCGTTAGTTCAGAAAAACATCTGGGGGCTTGACAAAGGCATGATCTAAAAATGGATGCTGAGCCAAAGGCAGAGATGTTAGCAGAAAAAAGGTGGATTTTAAGGGGGATCTTAAAGGAGGAAGAGGATATGGAAAAGCGAAGGGTTCAAGGTAGGGGCCAAGGTGACTGAAGGCACGATCATCTATGGTGGAGCACAAGGGACTGGATGCAGAAAATGCCAGTCAAAGGAATGGAGAGTTCTGAGAATGATGAGGTGGGAAGTGGGTAGAGTTCGAGTTTACAGAGATAGGGAGCGGTGAGGCCATGAAGGGATTTGAACTGGAGGATGAGAATTTTAAATTTAAGGTATTAAGAGGATGCTGAGCCAATATAGGTTAGTGTGAATGGGATGATGGGTGAGGAATAGAATATGGGCAGGAGAGCCCTGGAGTTGGAATTGGTACTATGGACCATTGTTATGATCTCGGTTGAAACCAATATTTTTTTTTTAAAAAGAAATCTGAAATCCCAGTTATTTACTGAAAGAATGAAGCTATAAGATTCCATGGTTTAAACAAAAGAATTTTTACTGTACAAGAGTCAAGCAAAGCAAACACAAAATAAAGGAAAATTTCTGTTATCTGACATGCTGCAGGAATGGGAGGTGCCAGTTAGTTAAATATGGCAGTTAACTAAGGTGTAAAGCAAGTTCCATGTTTTCATCTAATCAAAAAGCTCCAGGATGATCATGCTGGTGTAGAGGTCTTGCGAGAGGTGCTGGAGCGCACAAATCAAGTGAGGGCACCGAGTGGAGATGGTGCTACAGAACAGTGGGAGGCTGAGACTGGAATGAGGACAAGCCACAGATATAGCAATTACCAGTGAGTTTGACATTTCCAGTCAAAAAACAGACCCCACCCTAGAATTCAGGTTGTTAGAGTGCCGGATAACAGAATTTTTACTGTACTACCTTAGGTACTCTCCTATACTCTAAACTCTGGATTAACAGGTAAATAGAAGTTGATTATAGACTATAAATTACACGTTAAATGGCAGATACAACTAAGACAGACTTTACAGATTGGATTGGCAGTGCACTCAGCATATATGTCATCAATCTTGTCACGAAGTCCTTCAAAACTCTTGTCTCTCACACAAAGATTTTCAGCTCCTATTCTAGGATTTAGCCTGATCTTCAATTGACAGCAGCGCACAATCAACTTGAGTTCCACGGGCAGGGTCTTCACCAAAATTTGCACATTTTCTGTAGAACCTCCTCAGCTCTACTTACGATGGTCTGGATGGTGTAGATCCACCAATGTTATCTTCAATTAACAGAAACAGCTGCAGCAACTGTATATTTGCCGAATCTTTGGTTCTGGATCTAGCCCCTGTTGTCTTCAACTGGCCTGTACTGCACCACTGGGATCATCCTCTGAGCTCTGTCCTTTTATTTGTTTCAACCAGTTTCAGTTTTCCAGACGTTTTGGTTTCCCATCTCACTTTCAAGTCTTTGTTTTTAGGACGGTCAGTTCCCCTTTTCAGTTTCCCTTTTCATTAGGGTCTGTCTCAAAAAAATACAAGCTTCGAAATCACAGATTCTATCGCACCAAACAGTTACAGTTTGGACCTCTCAACCAATATTTCTCACTTGCTAATCTCAAAAGGTAAAGCTTCCAATGGCCAGTCTATACTTCTTATGAAGCAAAATCTGGGAATTGTAGACCAGTCAGCTTAGCGTCAGGTAGGAAATATAGTAGAATCCAAACTAAAAGAAGTGATAGAAGAGCATCTAGACTAAAGGCAGGAAATATAACAGAAAATAATCAGCTCCTCGGATTCCTAAAGGCTGAGTCATATTCAACTAACAATACGTTGCTTTCAAGAGGTAACGGAAAGAATAGACGAGGATATTGTAATGGATGTCATATACTTGCATTTCCAAAAGGCCTTCAATAAGGTACCACAACAGTGGGCTCATGACAAAATTTTGGGCATGTGGAATCATGGGACAAATAGCTGAATGGATAGCAAATTGGCTTAAAAGGATAGAAAACAGAGACTAAGGGTAATGAGTGTTTATTCACATTGGAGGAAGGGAGAAAGCAGTGTTCTGCAAGGATCAATGCTATCATGATATTCATAATTTACATTATATTTGACTGAGCAACAAGTAACTCGAGATCAAAATTTGCAGATGATACTAAACTGTGGGGGTGGGCGAGAAATGTAGCATGATACAAGAAAACATTGGAAAACTTGCAGACTGGGCACTTAAATGTGAAGTGAACTTTAACATAGATAAATGTGAGGTGATGCACTTTGGTAGGAAAAATAAAAATGTCACCTACATCTTAGAAAATAAATTGAATGGGGTAGAAAATAAACTGAATTGGGTGCAAGTGTAAAGGGATTTAGGGATACAGGTGAGCAAATCATTCAAAGCAGCCTCCCATGTCCACAAAGCAATTAAAATGCTAACAAACTGGATTCTGTTTCTAAGGGTAGAGAATTCAAAAGTATTGAAGTTATGTTAAACTTGTTACATGATCATAGTCAGATCACAGAGAACTATGCACAGTTCTGGACTTCATACTATAAAAAGACGGAGAAGTACTGAAGGAAGTGCAAAAAAATTTTAAAGATGGTACCAAATGGAGAGATTACAGCTTTTGGGAAAGATTGAACAATTAAATCAAAAACAAAAACAAAAATACCTGGAAAAAACTCAGCAGGTCTGGCAACCTTGGTGGAGTGGAACACAGTTGACGTTTCGAGTCCTCATGACCCTTCAACAGAACTAAGTAAAAATAGAAAAGGGGTGAAATATAAGCTGGTTTAAGTGGGGGGGAGGGGGGTTGGGACCAGAAGAGCTAGGTAGAGGGCCAGTGATAGTTGGAGATAGCCAAAATATGTCACAGACAAAAGGACAAAAAGGTGTTGAAGGTAGTGATATTATCTATAGGAATGTGCTAATTAAGGGTAGAAAGCAGGACAAGCAAGGTACAGATAGTCCTGGTGGGGGTGGGGTGGGGTGAAGGAATCTTAAAAAGGCTAAAAGGTAGAGATAAAACAATGGATGGAAATACTTTTAAAAATAATGGAAATGGGTGGGAAAAGAAAAATCTATATAAATTATTGGAAAAAACA
Organism: Carcharodon carcharias; assembly: GCF_017639515.1. NCBI lineage: Eukaryota > Metazoa > Chordata > Chondrichthyes > Lamniformes > Lamnidae > Carcharodon > Carcharodon carcharias. Next base: position 21,069,878 of record NC_054497.1, read on the forward strand.
AAAAGTAGGGGGAATAAACGGAAAGGGGGTGGGGATGGAGGAGAGAGTTCATGATCTGAAGTTGTTGAACTCAGTATTCAGTCCGGAAGGCTGTAAAGTGCCTAGTCGGAAGATGAGGTGCTATTCCTCCAGTTTGCGTTGAGCTTCACTGGAACATTGCAGCAATCATGTTTCTGGGAGGGAGGAGAAGGTGTGAGGGCGGATGCGCGGGAGATGCGCACCCTCACCCTCCAGAAACATGATAGGGTCCCCCTTGTCCTCACTTATCACCGCACCAGCCTCCGCATTCAAAGGATCATCCTCCGCCATTTCCGCCAACTCCAGCGTGATGCCACCACCAAACACATCTTCCATTCCCCCACCCCCACGCCGGCAGCATTCCATAAGGATCGTTCCCTCTGTGACACCCTGGTCCACTCCTCCATCACCCCTACTCCTCAACCCCCTCCCACGGCACCTTCCCATGCAACTGCAGAAGATGCAACACCTGCCCCTTCACTTCCCCTCTCCTCACCGTCCAAGGGCCCAAACACTCCTTTCAAGTGAAGCAGCATTTCACTTGCACTTCCCTCAACTTAGTCTACTGCATTCGTTGCTCCCAATGCGGTTTCCTCTACATTGGAGAGACCAAACGCAGACTGGGTGACCACTTTGCAGAACACCTTCGGTCTGTCTGCAAGCATTACCCAGACCTCCCTGTCACTTGCCATTTCAACACTCCACCCTGCCCTCATGCCCACATGTCCGTCCTTGGCCTGCTGCATTGTTCCAGTGAAGTTCAACGCAAACTGGAGGAACAGCACCTCACCTTCCGACTAGGCACTTTACAGCCTTCCGGACTGAATATTGCATTGAACAACTTTAGGTCCTGAACTCTCTCCTCCATCCCCACCCCCTTTCTGTTTCTTTCCCCTTCCTTTTGTTTTTTCCCAATAAGTTATATAGATTTTTCTTTTCCCACCTATTTCCATTATTTTTAAATGTATTTCCATCCATTGTTTTATCTCTACCTTTTAACCTTTTTAGATTCCTTCACCCCACCCACCCCCACTAGGGCTATCTGTACCTTGCTTGTCCTGCTTTCTACCCTTGATTATCACATTCCTTAGATAATATCACCACCTTCAACACCTCTTTGTCCTTTTGTCTGTGACATATTTTGGTTATCTCCACCTATCACTGGCCCTCTACCTAGCTCTTCTTGTCCCACCCCCCACCCCCTTAAACCAGCTTATATTTCACCCCTTTTCTAATTTGAAGGATCATGAGGACTCGAAATGTCAACTGTCCTCCTCTCCACCAATGCTGCCAGATCTGCTGAGTTTTTCCAGGTATTTTTGTTTTTGTTTTGGATTTCCAGCATCTACAGTTCTTTGCTTTTATCTTGAACAATTAAGTGCTTTTTTCTTTAGACCAGGTAATCTTATTAAGATCTTTAAAATTATGAATGGATTGGACAGAGAGGTTGAAAGATTCTACGTGTGGGAAGATCCAAAACTAGGAGCCATATATGCAAGATAGTTACTAACAAATCCAATAGGGCTTGAGAAACGGTTCTACTCAGGGTGGTTAAAATGTCGAGGTGGTTGAGGCAATTAGCTTAGAAGCTTTCAAAAGGAAACTAGATGAGTACATGAGGAAAAAAAGGAATAGAAAGATATGCTGAAAAACTGAGATGAAGTGGTTGGATTGGGATGAGATGTGGTGTATAAACTAGTTGGGCCAAATGGCCTGTTTCTGTGCTGCAAATTCAATGTAATTCTATGTAAAATGCAACCTTAATGCACAAAGTGATTGGGCTCAGTGTATAACCAGCAAACAGTGAATCCTCCTGCCATTGCAATGTGCTACAGAAATAATACTGCCTCCTCGCTGTTGCAAAGGTTACCAGAGCAGTATTATTTGGATTAAGTTAGGAAGAAGCAAACATAGCATAAGGCTGAGATAATATTTTTAGTTACATTCATCTGTTGTAAGTCTAACCTTAATTGTTTTTGAAATTCTTGGAGTGTTTTTTATCAGAACTTCAGCTGGGTTATGGGTTGAACATGTGGCAGTGCTTTGTCTTTAACAACCTGGGCAGTAATCTGGCTTTGGTGTGGAAGAGAACAGGGTGGGGCGCCTTGCAGGCCTGCTATTGAACTCATCTGATTTTCATTTCTGTTCCGTGCAATGGCTTGAAAAATGAGGTGGGTTCTATAAAGGGCAGTCGTTTGCTCTGCTAGCTTGTTGCTCGGATGGTGGAGAAAAATGGTCTCTAAGCACCAGGGAAGTCCCACTGCAATGCAGAGCTAAATGATGAGATCAAGTGAGCTGAAGAATTGGCCTAAGGCTCACTATATGAGTGTAAAACTGTCAAATCCACTGAAGCAGCTTCATAGTTGCTGGTTTATATTCTGTGACACTTAACTGATAGGAATTTCCAAAATGTAACATCCTTTGTTCTGCAAAGGAGATGCCCCTAGCCATCTCTCACTCCAGGTGATTGCATTCCCTTGAACACAATCTGCTGTACAGTTAATTTCCACTGTGCACAGTCTGGTCTCAATTATAAACAGGATATCAAGATCAGAACTGAGAGGTTATAATTATTACGAAAGATTGAATAGGCTAGGGCACTTCTGGAACTAGGAGTCACTGTTTAAAAATAAGAGGTTGCTCATTTAAAACGGAGATGAGGCAAAATTTTTTCTGACAGTCACGGGGTTTTGGAACTCTCTGCCTGAAAAGACAGAGTTGGATAGATTCTTGGTAAGCAAGGGGTTCGTAGGTTATCAGGGGTAGGTGGGATGCAGATTTGATGTTACTATCAGATCAGCCATGATCTTATTGAATGGCGGAACAGGCTCGAGGGGCCTAATGGCCTCCTCCTTATCTGTATATTTCTCTCTCTAGAAAATAGAAGGCTGTGAGGGGTGACTTGATAAGAGGTCTTAAAAAATATTAAAAGGTTTACAGGATGCATATAGCGATGTTACTATTTGTGGGGGAATATTAATAATAAAGATTAGATAGTCTCTAATCTAATAGTGAATTCGTGAATGGGAAACCTTTTACCCAGAGAGTGATTAGAATGTGGAACTCGCTACCACAGAGAGTGGTTGAGATAAGTCACAAAGATGCAGCTGGGTAAACACAGGAGGGAGAAAGGAATAGAAGAATATGTTGATAGTGTTAGATGAAGAGGGATGGAAGGAGGCTAATACAGAGCATAAACCAGCATGGACAAGTTGAGCTGAATGGCTTGTTTCTGTGCTGTATACTGTATAATTCACCTTGTAAGAGAGTGGCTATCACTCTGCTTCACCATACTCTGAAGTGTTTAGTACTGACAGTGTATCATTCCTAACCTCCATGTCCTTTATCCACCAGAGTGATTCTTCAGAAAAAACTGCAGCAAGGCCCTCTTGGAACACGCTCAGCAGCAAATGTGCAATTTGCAGCAAACACGTTCACTTGGTACAGAGATACTTGGTGGATGGGAAACTTTATCATCGCAACTGCTTTAGGTAATGTGAAATGAGGGTCCAGGCTCCTTGCTGCAACGCCACACCACTTGTTGCAGATATGTCAGTTAATTTACGGGATGCATAACAGTAAGAGTCACTTACTTAGACCTGTAATGCTTTCTGATCAAGGTTATTTAATGGTTTCCTGCATTGACACAGGCTTGGTTCAGCAACCACACCAGCAGTCGTTATGAAGAAAATTAATAGGATATCGATCTCGCTTACACGTTATGCATTAAATACATATTTTGTCATTCTTTTTAATTATCTCTGAGGATTTGAGTGATACTGACACACCCACATAGTTGCCCTAAGAAGCTGCTAGTGGATCTCTTGAACCACTGGAGTCCATGTGGTGATGTTTAATACTGTTAAGGAGGGAATTCCAGAATTCTGGCCTAGCAACAATGGTGGAACAGTTATATATGGCTAGGTCAGGATGGTGTGTGACTTGGAGTTGATGGCTCTCCCCATTCCTGCTCTTGTCCTTGTTCATCAAGGAACTGTTAGTAACTTTGTCCTGTAGATTGTACATACTGCGTCAGAGGAGAAGGATAGTGATTGGAGTGACAAGCTATGTTGAGGATGGTGTCAAGCTTCTTAAGTATTGCTGCAGTTCCACCCACGAGCAATAAGTGGTGATTATTCAATCACGCTCCTGGCTTGAGCCCTATAGATGGTGGAAGGACTTGAGGTGACAGGAGGTGAGCCACTCATCATGGAGTATCTAGTCTCTGCCCTGCCCTTGCAACCAAGCTATTGGTATGGTTGGCTGCGTTAAGCTCCTGACCAATGATGCCTGATGTTGATGGTGGGGGTCTTGATGTTGAGGTGACTGGACTTTCTATTCCCCAAGTTGGCCTTTACTTCATGTGAATGTTACCTGCCACATGTCAGCACAAGCCTGGGTATTAACTGCATTCTGCTGTAGACTGGCACGGGCTGCTTCAGAGGAATTGTAATTGGAGCTGAACACTAGAATTGTTAGCGAAAAGCCCCACTCCTAATCTTATGATAGAGGGACAGTCATTGTTGAAGCAACTGAAGGTGGCTGGACTGAATAGTTCTCGGAGGAACTCCTACAGTGATGTCCTGGCTGTGATAACCTGCCTCTGACAACCACAACCAGTCTCAGGCATGACTCCCAACACTGTAGGATTTTCCCTTTAACCCAGCCTTATTGGCCTCACTTCTGCTAGAGCTCTCAAGATATAGCTTCAGTCTAATGGGTAGAAACAACCTTCCTGCTCTTGGAGGGGTCCTAGGTGAAATGAAATAAAGCAAGGTCAATCTGGCTTCTCGCGTGTTACCAGAATCAGTGACCTCAGAGAGGGCACAGGGCTGATTGAGAAATGTGTTATGGCTATCGTTGGCTTGGCGTATCATGGCCACTGTTCTAAAACTTCTCGTGGGCAATTAGGGATGGGAAAGAAATGCTGGCCTTGCCAGTGATGCTCACATCCCACGAATGAATTAAAAAAAGGTGAAAAGCCTAAACATTCCCCTTTGATTGAAAAAATAAAACGATGAGCATTGCAATAAAAGGAAGCTTTTATTAGAATTTACAGTTTCTACCAGTCTGAGAGCAGTGGTGTAAAGAGGTGTTATCTTTAGTGAGGGGTGAGTTTTAGGTTGGGGAAGGGGTGTTCTATACTTGTTTTTGGAACAATGAAAGCTACTTTATTCCAGTTGTGTCCTACCTTGATCAAAGACTGGTGCATGATCTGGCCTGCTGGTTTAATCATACTCGTTTCCTCTTTCCTCTAAGGTGTAAGGAGTGTTCCAGCACTCTGCTCCCTGGAGCCTACAAACCTGGCGCACACTTGGGCACCTTTGTCTGTACACACCATCGAGGACGAGTCACCGGACAGCTGCAGCGTCCTCTGTCCGGACAGACCCTGCAATCACACCATGGCTCCTTGCCTGCACAGAGACTTTCATCAGCTAGCCCACTGACACTAAACCTTTCCCAGGGACCCACAGAAGGATCAGAAGATTATAAAGGCAGCCTGTCATTAGAGACAAAAATAAATGAAGAGGAAGGTGGTGAGCAGATGAGCACACAAGCGGGTCTTTCCCTTTCAGTTAAACGGCTTTCTGCAGCCTTTTCAGTTCCCACTAAAAACACTCACTCTACGACTGGCACAACATCAAGACAACTGGAGCTTTCGCATAGCTCTGACCTCAAGGATACATCAAAGCCTGGGGTGGGGGAATCTCAACTATCAGAGGAAGCACTAAAGCCAACAGAATCCTGTGATCCCAGAGAACAGTCTGAGCTTGGTGTGGGTGAGCAGCCATTGCCAGGGTCGCAGTCTGACCTGCAGAATTCTCAGAATGAGCAATGGCAAGCAGCACACTTGGTGACGGGCACGGCCACAGAGAATGCAGCAAGCACCAACACCTCGGGGACTCCAGCCAGATCCACCGGCGACAGCCCGCACACAAACCTGGCTTCAGTAAACAAGGAAACCCCTGACGAGAAGCTGAAGTCTCCTCCGGTTCCTGTTCCGAGGAAAACAGTTGACTCTGCTTCGTCACCCGTGACAACACCACGTCCAGTACCTCGGACGCGAATTAGCTTTGGTGGTGGTAGTGTAACAAGTGAAACAGCTATCCTGAAATCGGAGAGCAGTGTACTGGTAAATGGTATGTGATGCTTCTACAATAATTGCGAGTTTTATTGGTACAGTACCTTTAATGTAGGAATCCGTCCCAATGCGTGTCAGAGTGAGGAAAAGAATGGATAATAAAGAATAAGAGTAGCAGGTTTGCACAAAAGCTTGGTAAAAGAAATGGATCTTAAGGAAGGTTTTAAAGATGAAAGTTCCTGAGTTTAGGGCCTGGTTGGCAGAGGCTACAATCGTTAACAGTACGGTGAAGTGAGAGGGTACTTGGGACGCTGTGGAGTTCAAGATTGGAGTTGTAGGGCTGAAGGGAATCACATGAATGTGGTGGGGCAAGGCCATGGAGAGAGTTAAACATGAGAACAATATAAACCTGAGGCACTGAGGAGACAGTGTAAGTCAGTAGAGTTTTGAGTGTAAAAGGGCTGCACTGCATTTTCCCCTTATTTCCAGGCTTTCATTTTCTTAATAAGTATCTTGTATGACACTTTGTTGAATTCCTTCCAAAAGTCCACATAAAGAACATCTACTACACCACTTTGATCAACCTTCTCTGTTAATTCATCGAAGAATTCAAGCAAGTTCATCAGACATGATTTGCTTGTGACTAATCATGCTGGCTTCTCCCAAATGAAAGCTTATTTTGCTCCTGATAATTGTTTCCAATGACTTCCCTGTACTAAGCTAGGTGAAAATGTATGTTGTGAGGAGGACACATTGAGCCTGCAAAGAGATATCGACAGGTTAAGTGAGTGGGCAACAAGATGGCAGATGGAACATATTGTGGGGAAATGTGAGGTTATTCACTTTTCACTTTTCTTGTAGGAGTAGTAAAGCAGAATACTTGAAGTATTGCTGCATCAGTACAGGGCATTGATGAAGCTACACCTCCTGTTTCTATTGCTAACCAAGTTACAGATAGAGTTACCAGCTTCAACCACGGTGTTCCCCTACTACCTTTGAATGGCTTCCTGTAAACAGCACTTGCTGTCTCCCATCTGTATAACATCTTATAATCCTGGAAAAACTCAGCAGGTCTGGCAGCATCGGCGGAGAAGAAAAGAGTTGACGTTTCGAGTCCTCATGACCCTTCGACAGAACTTGAGTTCAAGTTCTGTCGAAGGGTCATGAGGACTCGAAACGTCAACTCTTTTCTTCTCCGCCGATGCTGCCAAACCTGCTGAGTTTTTCCAGGTAATTCTGTTTTTGTTTTGGATTTCCAGCATCCGCAGTTTTTTTTTTTGTTTTTTTTTTTGTTTTTATCTTATAATCCTGTTGTTCCAGGAGGATAGTTTCAGTTTAGGCTTGCATGCAGCAAGGATACATTTAAAGATATGTTAAAAATATTGCGTGTAGATGCATTTCCTGTCGACAAATACTCCTGTTCTCAGTTTTTGGCTCATGCTTTTATGTTAATGTTTAACGTCAAAACAGCCTGTGGAATAAATGTAATAAGAACTTCCATTGTTTGTTGATGAACCAACATTGTCATTAAAGTTATCAGTTACTAAGAAAAGGTAATATCCAAAATAAATTCAAAGAATGAATATTTCTTCATAGTTTGATCACATTTACCCAGTGCATTGTCTTGTATGTCACTGCCTTCTTTAAAGTTTATACTTGGAAAAAATATAGATAGTCTTGGAATATATAGATATTTAGAAAGTCTTGGAATTTATATAGAACTTCTTGACCTCAGGATGTCCAAAAGCTCTTTACAGCCAATGAAGTACTTTTGAAGTGTAGTCACTTGTAATGTAGGAATCATGCCAGCCAATTTGCACACAGCAAGATCCCACAATTAGCAACGTGATAATAATCAGATAATCTGCTGTTTTGTTGAACAAGAAATATTGGCCAGGCGCAAGTGATAATTCTTGTGTTCTTGGAATAGTGCCATGGGATCTTTTATGTCCACCTGAGGGGGCAGATAGGGTCTAGGTTAAACACTCATTCAAAAGACAGTAGCTCCGATGGCAGAGCACTCACTCATTGTGCTGCACTGGAGTGTAAGCCTGAATTTTGTGCTTGGGGTCACTGGAGTCAGGATCTTGCTACTCAGAAGCAAAGGAGATGATACTAAGCCACGGTTGAAATAAAGACCTAAACTTGTCTCAAAAACCTGGGCTTCGACTGGAAATTTTTACCTCAGTAAATTTGTTCCAAACACACCTGGATATTTTGAAAATATGCAGTTTGCAGAATTTCCTGATGTAAATCAGTAAATTTGAGTTGGTGGCACAGTGTGTCCCCCTTATCCAGAGGGTTTGAAAATTGCTTTGCCTTAGCCAAAAGATTTCCAAGCTGAAGATTCAATTCCCAGGGATGTGTTTCAAAAAAGCCTGTAAAATATTAACAGTTTTTCAATGGTGAAGGGCCCATTAGGGGAGACGGTGGCATAGTGGTAATACTGCTAGAATAGTAAGGTCTGCACATAGCCTATCCTTCAGTAAAAGATTGTCCGCTCCTTGTTAACCTTCACAAGGGGAGATAGTGGTGTAGAAGTAATGTCACTGGACTAGTAATCCAGAGGCCCAGGCTGTGGGGACACAGGTTCAAATCACACCATGGCAGCTGGTGGAATTTAAATTTAATTAATAAATTCAATTATTTAATAAATCTGAAATTAGAAGCCTCTCAGTAATGGTGACTGTGAAATGATCATTGATTGTTGTAAAAACCCATCTGGTTCACCCATGTCCTTCAGAGAAGGAAATCTTCCTTTCTTACCTGGTCTGGCCTACATGTGATTCCAGACCCACAGCAATGTGGCTGACTTTTAACTGCCCCCTGAAATGGCCTAGCAAGCTACTTAGTTGTACCAAGCCCCTACAGAAAAGTCAATAACAGATGGACTGTAGCGGTTCAAGAAGGTGGCTCACCACCTCGTCCTCAAGGGCAATCAGGAATGCTGGCCAAGCTGGTGACACCCACATTTCATAAAAGAATAAAAAAAATACAAACATAATTAACACTGTGGTGATTAGAAGCTATATAGTTCCTTGTCTTCAGTCGAAAAGTTGAAAATTCATTAGCAAACTTAATCTCTTAGGGCTTAAGCAGTTTTAACATTTAAAAAAACTGCATGAAGAGTGAATTTGAGCGTTCAATAAAACTTTTCGTTCACTGAAATTTGATCCTTGCCATCTGTGTTGATAGGTGATCTTACAATGCACTAGTTCCTTTAGTGCAAAGCCAAGACTGAAGACAGGGAAACATGGACAGTACACCCTGATGGTAGCAGGTCATGGAAGGAGGCTGATAAGGATTAGTGAAATTTGGATCCTATTGTCCTCGGTCCCCTCCTCCCCACGGTTGTGAGACCCTGACCTCTCCCCTGCTGTCAGATCCCAATAACCTCCAATTCCTGCAGGTTATTATACATCCCAAAGCTTATGCACTCTTATCAGTGCAGCTGAACCCCAACCTTCTCCTTCCTAATGTTGCCCCTTCGATCTCCGAAACCCAGGCTGCCTTCTCAATGCTCACCAGCTGTTAGACTGCATTCCCAATAATCCCTGATTTCACTGCATACTCCTAGATTATGAACCATCCTTCTCCAATACTCCCAGATCAGTGGACCCCAATTCCTAGGACTTGTCCTTTTGTTTTCAGACCACTCTACTATTGTGCTCTCAGCACCACGTGATTTATAGTAATAAACCCGACCTCCTCTCCCCCACATTACTGCCAGAACCCAGGCTGGACCAAGAAATCTCTATAATACATCCTATTATAAAACTTCTAACTCGTCATCTGCCATCAGGGGATGTTCTAAATTAAATTAAATTAAATAGAACCATGTTGCAGAGTGGGTGTAATTGTTGAATGAGTCACTTCATGAGGTATAGGAACCGCTATTTTTAAATTGTGATGACTTAAGTTTTGCAGAATTCTTAAATGAGCAAAAGGCAAATTTGGCTGATGTGGGCTTAGCTAATTCTCCATTTCTGCACAGTGTCACTACCCATTGTGATCACAAAGTTATCTTCACTGTGAGCAGTGAGTCTGGCCTCTTTCCCTGTGTTTTAAATAGCTTTGAATAACATTGTGAAATGTACTCCCAGAATTACAAGCTAACAAGTCATGGCTTCAAAAATAACTTGCAAAGTACTTTTGACACTTTTCCTCATATAGCAAGCTATTTGGGTCAGTGAGAAAATGATACAAGAAGTTATGTTTGTCAGGATAGACTGGAGGAGGTGGGGCTTTGTTCTAGAACCGTAGAAAAGTTACAGCGCAGGAAGGGGCCATTCAGTCCATCATGTCTGTGCCGGCCATAAAAAGAGAAAAAAAGAAGCTAGCTGCTCATTTTTAATCTCACTTTCCAGCACCTGGTCCGTAGCCTTGCAGGTTACAGCACTTCAGGTACACATCCAGGTAGGTAGCTTTTCAATGAGTTGAATGTTTCAGCCTCAATCACCAATTTCGACAGAGAGTTCCAGATGCCCACCACTCTGGGAGAAAAAAACTTTCCTCATGTTTATCCTATCCTACCCTATCTTCATAGGTGCAATTTTTAAGTCATGGCAACATTCTTGTAAATCTCCTCCATATTCTGTCTGTCCAGATTCTCTACAAATAAAGTCTAAGAGGTGACCTAATGGAGGCCTTTAAGATTATGAAAGGGATAATGGGGTAGACGTTACTCAGTGGGGAGTCCAAATCCAAGAGCATAAATATAAAACAAAAATAAAAATACCTGGAAAAACTCAGCAGGTCTGCCAGCATCTGCGGAGAGGAACACAGTTAACATTTCGAGTCCGTATGACTCTTCAACAGAACTAAGTAAAAATAGAAAAGATGTGAAATATAAGCTGTAGTAGTGGTCTGACTAAGGGCAGGTCCTCTCCTGAACTCCCCATGCCTCGCAGTCTTGCCCTTTCCTCTTCAGCTGCTCATTGGAGCCCCCCCCACCCTTTACAATTTTAATGAGCCATACGACTAGGGCAATGAATGCATGAGCTGGTTTCCCATTGCCTTCCTCACATGTGCTTAAAGGAAGCACAAGTCCTCTTCGTGCAAGATCCTGTGCCCATAAGCAGCCATTGCCGCCTTCGAAAGTTTGCTGGTCAAGGCTTGTGAACCTGAGCATGGGAAATATGAGATAATCACTGATAAATCCATTGAAGAATTCAGGAGAAACTTATTTATCTAGAGAGTGGTTGGAATATGGAACTCAGCGTAGCTGAGGAAAACAGCATAGATGCACTTGAGGGAACAGAAGATAAGCACCTGAGAGAGAATGACATACAGGTCGAGTATCCTTTATCCAAAACCCTTGGGCCTGATTGCATTTTGGATTTCAGATAATTTCGATTTTCGGATGCCACATATAAACTTACATTACAATAGCCTAAACCTAGGCTAGCTATAGCCTAAAGTAAATAAAATGGCTAGAAAAGTAAGATGAGTACTGCATAATAAATATGCTGAATGATAAATACAGGATACCAGTAATAAGCTTCTTTTTGACATGTTCACCACAAAAACCACAAGCACAAACAAACAACTAGACTTCCGTGCTAAAGGTCAACGAGGTTCAAAAGAAATGTGGTTTTTGGATGTGTTCAGTTTTCGGATTTACAGATAAAGGATACTCAACCTTTGGAAGGATACATTGGTGGGAGTAGGGTGGGAGGAGCTCATGTGTGGAACATAAATACTGATATGGAATCTGCTGGACTGAATTACCTATTTCTGTGCTTAAATGCTAAATAATTCTTTGTTTTAAAGAAAAGGCACAGGAAAGGTTCACTAGAATGATTCCAGGAATCAGTGGTTAGAGTTATGAAGAAAGATGTAAAAATGTGGAACTTGTTTCACTGAAACAGCAGGTTAAGGGGAGTTCTGATAGAGGTTTACAAAATTTAGAGAGGGTGAATAGTGAAAGATAGTTTGGAGTAATTGGCAATGTGATAACAAGCAGAGACTAAAGTTTATCACTCAAAATATGAAAGAGAAAATTAGAATGTTTTCAAATAGAAGCTTATTAGAGTTGGGAATGTTTTACCACAAGACATTATTGAGGCAGTGACTAGAACAATTATAATGGAATTTTGGATAAGGATTTGAAAAGGGAGAATATAAAAGGAATACAGGAAATGAGACTGCTGTACACAGCTAAAGTTAGAGAGCTAGCACAGACACTGATCTCTTTCTGTACTATAACTTCTGATCCTGTGAAACATTTCAATGTTATGAGACACTATAAATATAGGTCTTACTTAGGAAGGACATTGAGTCTCCAGATATGGCGAAGCTGGTGTGTTTCAAATTCCTTTGGGATCATTGTGTAAACTTGTCTTTACTGAACTGGCGCTGATTTATGGAATAAGGTTATGAACAGAAACAAACATGTGGCTGAGAATGAGGCCTTATATAGAGTAGAACCGGGAAGGTGCCTGACTTCTCCATGGGCCAAACTGCTTAAAGGGATAAATTGGTTGTTTGATCCAATGTTCCTAAGCCTAAGTATAAAAAAATAAGTTCAAAGTCAGGCCCAGAGGAATTAACAATCTGTAAACAGTACTCTGCTGCAGTGATGAGATCATTCTACAAGTTAGAGGATGCTCATAAAGTATAGGAATCTTTGTGGTACTATACTGCAAATGTCTACTTTAGAATTGTTGGTGATGTTAAGCTTACTTTTAGAGGAATTATAATTATTTTCTAACTATATAACCTCATTAAAAACAAAAGAAAGACTTGCATTTTAATAGTGGCAGTCACACCTTCAGGACATCCCTTAAGTGCTTTACAGCCAATTAGATATTTTTGAAATGCAGTCACTCTTGGAAACTTAGCAGCCTCTGATGGGGCACTGTAACTAGAACAAATTATCAAAGGAAACCTAAAAAATCAAATTAAAATGGTATTTCTGGGTCTGACAATCAAACCCCTTATTTATAGTCTCTTTTAAGCAAACAAATGGTCAAAACAAAGTAACTAATCGGATGACAACCCCTGGTGGGGTACACAGCAACATCCCACAAACAATATGATGATGACAAGATAATCTGTTTTTGTGATGTTGGTTGACGGATAAATTATTGGCCAGGAGACTGGGGAGAACTCCCTTGTGCTTCTTTAACATAGTGCCAAGGAACTTATTGCATCCACCTTAGGGGGTACTCATCTAGTGTCGTTGCTTGTGTGTGCAGGACCAGGGATGAGGTACACCTGTTTAGTATCTCTCAGTAAAGTATGAATCAGTCCCCCTTTTTGAAAGAATGGGAAAGCCATTGTGTGTGATTCCCATGCACGATTCACATAGCAAGAGGGTTTCACTGTTACAACCCCTGGGTCACCTGACCATACTCGATACTGGGCAGTAAAGGTAAACTCCTGATTTTAGATGATGTGGGGTCCAATTACAGAAGAACTTAGTGACATTGAACCTTAGAGATTCTGTACAGCGGACCTGAAATTTGTAACCTGCATAAGTTAAAACTTTGTAACGGCGACTTAGATACGGAGGAACTTGCAAGTTTTTGCAGTAACTATCCTTGAAACCCATGTCACTGTTTATTAACTCTTTCCAGCAGAAGCTTCAATCATTTCTTTTGCCACTTATTTAGGAGGAATGACTGAGCAAACTACACCTGTACCGAAGCCACGTGACTGTCTGCAGTCCCTTGCAGAAAGGTGAGTGTCTTTATGCAGGTACGTTGGCCAGGGCCTTTCGATGGATACCATCTTTGTTAGAAAGCAACTTGCATTGCTCTACTGGACTAGACTTGGTAGCTGCATGGAGCAGGGCATGTGCAGGGAGCAGGGTGCTGTTGGCAATTAATATGGCACTGCTTAAGCTGTGATTTTTATCTGGTGGGTGACTGCTTGATGCTTCACTTTAGTTACAGAGATCCCTTTGATGGCCTAATGCTTGCACTCGCTTGATTGAAGCTTTGTGCATCAGAAAGTCCAGGTGTCTGCTGCTTGCTCAGGCTACCTTCAGCCTCTCGGAATCTGCTCAGGTTTCTCTCCCAATTAGTCTCTGCTCCAATCATTGCAGTTTCCCTAAATGGATCTTTTTGGGATACGGTGCTTGTTAATAGGACCCAAGCCGGTTGATGAAGCCAAAACCAAGGCACAGAGCATTTTTTTTTTATTGAGCGAGCTTATTGACTTGTTCAGTCTCACAGCTCTCCTCCCACCCAACTCAATGCTCCAGCTATCACTTATTCATAGCCTCTTTTAAATAAAACCAAAATCAATAAAATAAACTAATTAAAGTGGGAAGGGGGTAAACAGCCTCTGATGGGGCACTGTAACTAGAACAAAATATCAAAGGAAACCTAAAAAATCAAATTAAAATGGTATTTCTGGGTCTGACGATCAAACCCGCTATTTATAGTCTCTTTTAAGAAAACAAATGGTCAAAACAAAGTAAGTAATAGGATGACAACCCCTGGTGGGGTACTGTAACTAGAACAAACAACGTTAAAGGGATTCCTCGTTGGCCAATACAGGAATTGAACTTGCGACCTATGGTATCGTTAGCATGATGCTTTAACCATCTGAACTAATTGGCCATGAATTTAAATCCCACCAGCAGCCATGGTGGGATTCAAACCACTGCCCCCAGAGCATTAGCCTAGTCTCTGGATTACTGGCCCAGTAGCATTACCCCTACGCCACCATCTTCTCTAATCCCCTATTTATAGCCTCTTTTAAATAAAACAAATGGCCAATAAAACTAATTGTTGGGGATGACAGCCCCTGGTGGGGCACTGTAACAAAAAAATCAATACTTCAAAGGAAACTTACAAAATCAAATCAAACTATCATCCTGGGGCGATGATGCACCCCAACCCTGTGGAGCCCACCGGTCACAGAAGGCCTCAAACATGTCAGTGGAGAGGTGCTCCCTCTCTAGGGTCACCCAGCCTCAAACATAGCCGCAGTGGAGGGGCAGACAGTCAGGTCACACCACCCCTTTGCTGGGCCTGTTGATGGCCACCTAAGGGTTGCTGAGTCCCAGGATTGAACCAGGGACCTTCAGATCTTAAAGCTAACACTCTCCCAACTCAGCTATTCCAGCCGCCGTAAAATCTTAGCTTCATGGTCACCATTACTGAGACAAGCTTTTATATTCCAAATTTTATTAATTGAATTCAAATTTCATCAGCTGCAGTGGTTAGATTTGAATCCATCTCCGCAGAGAATTAACCGGGGTTTCTGGATTATTAGTACAGTAACATTACTAATACGTCACCATCTTCCCTAATCCCCTATTTATAGCTTATTTCAGATAAGAAAAGCTATCAGTTCCAGAATTTTCTATTAACCCCAAGCATTTAACAGGGATGGACACACACAGAGACACAATGACGAGGATGAGATTTGGACCCACGCGTACAAAGCACAATGGATTAACAGTCCATCACCTTAACCCCTCAGCCACCTCATCACTTCCCCTATTTATATGTGCTCGAAGACAATTAATACCCATCACCTGTTTGTCTTGACCATAACAATGTAATTAACAAATCTTAATGATGTAATGTGACAAAACATTAACAGTGCTTGCCTCAGTTTCCTGCTGCTGTTCCAGCATCTCATCAAGGGAGAGCCGAAACTGTGTGCGTTTTGACAGGCTATTGAAAGGGGCAAAGGATGACACCTGATCCTGTCCTCTCCTGGGGCTAAATTTTGCCGTCGGCGAGCAGGAGGTGGGGCCCGCTCGCCAACACGTAAAATAACGCAGGGGAACCCCCATTTAAATCTTCAGGAAGGCGGGGGCGCAGCCAAATCAGGTGCGGGCCTGCCGACTTGTCAATGGCCAATTGAGGCCATTAACAGGATCATTGAAACAATTAAAGGACCTGCCCGTCCAACCTTAAGGTCAGCGGGTTGGCCAGGACCCCTGGCGGCAAATAGAGAAAACATGAAACCACATCCAGTGAGTTTAATAAAGTTTTAGTGTAATTTATGAACATGTCCCATCTCATGTGACATTGACACATGAGGGGGACATGTTAAGGATTTTTTTTTTCTATTTTTAACGTTTTTAAAGCTGTCAGCGATCTCCCTGAGGCAGCACTTAGCCTCAGGGAGATGTGCTCTATTCCGTGGGCACTCTCGCATTTGGGGAACCCCCCCCCACCCACTGGCGGACGTCACACTGGATGGGCCTTAATTGCCCCACCCACATAAAATGGCGGGAGGGCCCGCTTCTCCGGCGGGGATCGGCTCCCCACCCGCTGGAGATTGGGTCGGCCCACCCACCTGGCAGGCAGAAAATTATGCCCCTGGTGTCCACAATATCCTTTACAGTGGTCACCACTGGATAGTGATCAGGAGCATGAACACTTACTTTCCCTTCATCCTTTAACACAGCAGCATGGAGGAACATTCGGCCCATCTAACCTGCATCTCCATTTTGTTCTATCTCTTGCTCCTAACTGCTTGCACACTCTCCACATCCCCTTACATCCCTCCTTCTCAAGTAGGTATTTCTCTCCCTTTTAAAAACTTGAATTCTCTCTGTCCCTCTGGCCATCTAGAGCATACAGACATAGGATTACATATATTTTTTTAAACTTACTCTTTCACAGGATATGGGCGTCACTGGCTAGGCCAGCATTTATTACCCATCCCTAAGTTCCCTTGAGAAGATGATGGTGAGCCACCACCTTGAACTGCTGTAGTCCATGTGGCCTAGGTATACCCACAGTGCTATTAGAAGGGAGTTTGACCCAGAATATACAAGAGCCGGCCATTCAGCCCAGTTAGTCTGTGCCGGTGTTTCTGCTCTACCCTTGCCTCCTCCCATCTTTTCTCATCTAAATCTACCATTGTAACTTTCTAATCCCTAATCTAAGCATAATCATATGCTTATCCAGTTTCCCCTTAAATCCATCTGTTCACTTCAACCACTCCCTGTGGTAGTGAGTTCCACATTCTCACCACTCTGGGTAAAGAACTCCTGATTTCCCTATTGGATTTTTTTGGTGATCATCTTATGTTGATGGCCTCTAGTTATGCTCTTTCCACAAGAGGAAACATTCTTCAGAACTGCATTTAGTATTCTAAGTGTGGTCTAATTATGGTTCAATACAGGTTCAGCTTAAGTTTCCTATTTTTCAATTCTATCCCTGTAGAAATAAAGCCTAGTGCTTGGTTTGCTTTTTTAATGGCCTTGTTACTCTGTCCTTTTAGTGATTAGTGTATTTATACCCTGAGATCCCATTGTTCCTTTTGCTGTTCAACCAAAACTTGCAGCTTCAATAAGTGACCTTCATATTCTCCCTACCAAAATGTGCTACCTCACATTCAGCTGTGTTGAAATTCATTTCATAATTGTTTGCCCATTCTTTAGGTTTATTTATGTAATCTTGTAATTTGTTGGCGTCCTTCTCAGTATTGACTGTCCCCCTCCAATTTGGTGTCTCGGCAAATTTAGAGATTGTGGTTTTGATTCCAAAGTCCAAATCGTTAATGTCAATTGTAAACAGCAGTGATACCCGCACTAATCCTTGTGGAACACCACTTTCCACTGTCTGACGCTCTGAATAATGACCCTTTACTTCCACTTTCCACTTTCTGTCACAAATCCGTTCTGCCACTTGTCCCCTGACTCCACATTCTCTGACATTATTCATTAGTCTATTATGAGGCACCTTATCAAAGGCCTTTTGAAAATCCAGATAAATTACATCTACTATGTTACCATTGTCTACTCTGATACATCCTCAAAAAGTTCAATAAGGTTGGTCAAGCAAGATTTCCCTTTTGAAATCTATGCTGACTATTCATTATTATATTTCTCATTTCTAAATGTTCTTCTGTTCTCTTCTTTAGTAAGGATTTCATCATTTTCTCTATCACTGATGTTAAGCTGACTGGTCTATAATTCCCTGGACATAATCTGTCTCTTATTAAATATAGGAATTACATTAGCTATCTGCCAGTCCCCTGGCACAACACCTTTTACCAACAAATTATTAAATATGAAGAGCAATGCCTCTGCTGCTTTTCCCTAGATTGCGCTTTTCTCCATCTATTAACTTGGTTTTCATCATACTTAAGTCCTTTTCTATCATCATCTTAAAGCATATTATGGCCACTATTGCCTAGACGTTCCCTTACTTTTACCTGCTCTGGTTAATTCCCTATTGCCAGATCCAGTAGCGAATTTTCCTTTGTTGGGCTTTTGGTTTAGAAAGGAGTCCTGAACACATAGTTGGAACTCCATTCCCTTATCCCCATTACCTACCTCTTCTGTGCAATTAATATCAGGGTAGTTGAATTCCCTGTGATGATTATTCCATGTTTTTTACTCAATTCCCTGATTTGTCTACATATATCATCCACCTCCTCTCTTCTACTATGAGGTGGCCTGTAGACTACAGTTAACAGTGTGATAGATCCTTTATCACCTTTTATCTCTTTCTGTATGGATTCTATTTTTGTCTTGCTGATGGCCAGTTAAGCACAGCTACTCCACCTCCCCAATTTCCCTTTCTGTCTTTTCTAAATATGTTATATCCTGCAATGTTTAATTCCCAGTCCTGATTTTTCTGTAGCCATGTCTCAGAAATCCCTATTATCTCTGGGTTCCTCCCAGTGACTGACTGCCTCCAGATCCCCTGTTTTATTATGGACACTGTGTGTGCATTGCTGTGCAGACATTTTAAGTTATTTTTAATAGGATTTCCTTTCATTTCATGTTTAACCACCCTTTTAGGCTCCTGTTCTATTTATTCTCTTGTTAACCATGTTAATGTTCCTGATATGTCTGTCCTATGCCATCATAGGCACAGCCTGGGCAATAATCCAGTGATTATTTCTCTCAAGGTTCTGCTTTTTCATTTAGAGAATAACTCCTGTTACTCTTTCAGCAGGACCTCCTCCCTGTTCCTACCATGTCATTTGTTCCAAAATAGACCACAACAACTTGATTAATCCTCATCCTTTCCAAGTTCTCCTGCTGCTGCCATGTGATATCCCTTATCCTGGCACTGGGTAGGCAACACACCCTTTGGAATTCTTATTCTTGGCTTCAGAGGACATTATCTGGCCCACTGATCAGAGAGCCCTCCCATTACTACCACATTTCTATTCTGCTCTACCTCCCAGTCTGGAGAGTCTTCTGAGCCAAGGTGCCTTGCTCTGCATTGTGGCTGCCCTTTCTGCAATCTTCCTCCTTATTCTCACAGGTGACAATTATATCATCTCTGTTGGACAGGGAAAGTGTCAGCCGGACCCCGTCTCAACTCTCCTAAATCCCTGCCACCCAGCTCCCCGTCAGTCACACTTTCTCTTTCCTGAACGTGCGTTTTCTCCTGGGGTTTGACTATATTCTGGATAAAACTGTCCAGAAATGTCTCCCCCTCACTTATGTGTTGGAATCTCTCCAACTTGCAGTCCAGCTGAATGATTCTGAGTTGGAGAGATTTGGGATGGAGACATCTGCAGATGTCTTTGTTTGTGATAGTCTTGATGTCCACCGTGTTAAAATTCAAACCCACCCACAAGGATTTTGTGCAGTGTCCGTTTCTCTGCTGGATAACTGTAGAGTGCGTCCATTTGAAGGATAAGCACCCTGTACAGGGTGGTGAAAAGGTGTAGGAGGCTGCCCCTTGGGCCAGAATTTTAATCCCGTGGGTGGGCGGGCGCCTGATACGATCGGGTGTAAAATAGTGCGTGATGATGTCGGGCGAGCATCCTGACGTCATTGCGCACTTGTGCGATGTTTCGGTCGGCTGGTGTGCGCGAGAGTCAGCAGTGTACCCGCCAACAGTTAAGAGACCTATTAAGGCCATTAATTTATTAATTAAGAAAGAGTTTTCCCTGCCCGTCCTGCGTTACGGTTGGTGGGCAGGTGAATCGGCCAGGCGGCCTTCGCATTTTTGAGGAAACCTCATCCACGGGCGGGACGAGGTTTTTGATTGTAATTAAAATAAAAATGTTTTGACAGAATTCTTATACTCTATTCACCTGAGGGAATCTGATGTGGGGTCATTTTTTTTCAGGATTTCAAAATCTTTATTTTTGTATTTAAAAATTTTCAGCTCCCTGAGGCAACTCACTGCCTTCAGGGAGCATTCGTTGCACCCGGCCCGTCTACACAGACCTCAGCGCTTGCCCAACCACCCCCACCCCCACCCCGGCAGTGCTGAGCCTTTCAGTGCACGTTTCACACTGGATGCCAAAAATTCTGCCACTTGTTTTGTGTGATTATGATAGAGATGGACCAATCTGGTCCAACTACAAAGAAAGTGGAAATCCCATAGGTAGGGTGAGGGAGACAGAAGGGAATGAAATTTACTCTGGGCATCTGCCTTTTGACACAAAATGATGAACACTGGAATTGGCCTCAGCAGAGCCTCTGTGTATTGTCTAGGTGTAACGGAGTGTCAGAGAAACCTAGAGCAGTCTTCCCCAGCCCAGCTAAGAACAGAAGCACCGCAGGCCTTTGGCATGACTTGCTGCCAGTTCATGGTAAATCCTTACCCCAGTGGCACTCAGCTCAGCAAGCTAATGTATTCCCTGAAGTCTGGCCTCCTTTGGCATTTCAGGTTGTATGAATGTACTAGACAGGAAAAGACCAGCTGATTCCTTACAGTTGTGTTTCAATTAAGCATCATGTTCCCCAAGGCCCCCAGAGCAATTCAAGGGAAAAAGGAATTCTGTGAAATTTCTTCTCCAACCATCCTGAAGGTGACAAAATGAATTCCAGGAAACCATAGGAAACATGAGTCACAACATGAGTCAAAATCCTGGAACTCACTTTCTAACAGCACTGTGGGTGTACGCATACCACATGGTCTTCAGCAATTCAAGAAGGCAGCTTGCCACCACCTTCTCAAGGGCAATTAACGATTGCAATAAATGCTGGCCTAGCCAGCAAAGCCCACATTCCATGAAGGAATAAAAAATGCCCAAGTATCTACGACATTACCCTTATCTACTCTATTAGTTCTTCAAATTAATTGAGTAAGGTTGAGCAAGCATGACGTTCTTTTGAAATTCATGCTATTATATTTTTGGTTTCTAGACGTTTTTCTATTACATCTTTGAGTAAAGATCCCACTATCTTTCCTCACACCAGTGTTCTACTATAACTGATCCATAGATCCATCTCCCTTTTAAAATATAGGAACCACATTAGCTGTCCGCCATTCCACTGGAATTATTCCCATTAATGAATTTTCATAGATATCTAATAGTGATTTTGCTGCCTATTCTCTAGCTTTTAATATGCACAGGTAGAATCCATCCAGATCAGGGGTTTTATTCTTCAAGTCTTTGGAGTATTCCATATCATGAACCTATAGATTTTTTTGAGTGTTGTGCTTTGTTGCTTTTAGGATTTTAAAAAAGTTGTGAGGAGGAAAAATGGACTTCCTTTCACCTGTTTGATTTAGCACAGTCAGTGGTTGCATGTTAACAAACCAATGAGGGAAGAGGAAGCCACCACCCAAACAACTTGCTTTTTGCTGCCTTTCCCTGGCAGTTCTACTGATATATCCAGAACTGGAGGGCATTCCTTCCATTTCACTTCCCCAACTGAAAGAAACTTGGAATTCAGAATGGCCTTGAAGCTATGGATATTGTTTGGAGGCTGCCTGACATGAAGCTGCTTAGCAACGGAGATTATATAGACTAAATCGCTCCAGCACTCCTCCTTTCTTTGCTTGATGGCTAATGCAGTCCCAGCGGAATGTTTGTTGGTGATCACACACTTGTTGCTTTGAGTAGTTAGCTTTGGATAAAAATCCCATACCTCACAAGTTACCAGCAGTCATCTTAGTTTCTTGTTGAATGAGGTTCATCATTTCAAAGCCTGCGATGCCAATACAAGCACAGACATGGCTTAAATGACTTGTAAATGGCAGAGAATGTGACCATTACCTCAAAAGTATAATGGAATCTAAAATCAAACGACTATTGTGTTCCATAAAATATTATTCCCTTAATCCAAAACTTGTATTTACATATCTTGATAGGAAATGAATGCAACTTTAAGGTGCAGATTTGCTCTATGGTTTCACACTAAATAATGCCGCTACTTACAAACTGAAGCATTTGAACTTTATGCAGTGGCCATATTAGTTTTGAAAGTTGTTTGGGTATTTTTGTCTTGAGTCCTGAGCTCTGATCCTGTTATCTCCACCACCCCGCAATTATAAAAATTAAATTTAACAAAGCAACATACAAACGTTCAGGTTAGGGGCAGGAGTCGGCCCCTCGAGCCCGCCCTTCCATGGCTGATCTGATTGTAGCCTCAACTCCACTTTCCTGCCTACCCCTGTATACCCTTTGACTTCCTTGTTAGTCAGGAATCTATCTAATCCTGACAGTAATAGTATGCCTCTGGAATGAAAGTGAGATCAGTCTGAAAGGAGGCAGTGTTGTTGCCATATTACCTGATCATTTATTTGTTTCAAACAGGAAAGGAGGAGACATCAAATCTAAGGAACATCCTTGGATTGCTTTGGTAAATTCTGAATCAAAGAGAAGGCCCGCGCCACCCCGGCCTGGAGCACCAGCCAAACCCAGCAGCGCTCAACAGGAGACAGCAGAGTCCCAACCCTTAAACCCGTTTGACGTGGATGATGGACAGGAAACAAACGATATGTCTGAGAAAGTGCAGAGTGCAGCGTCGACAGAGACTACTCCCAGATCAAACCACCCCTGGTATGGAATTCAGCTGACCAACAGTCCAAGGAGCAAGAAACGGCCTGCACCCCGAGTACCAAACGCATCGCCCTCAGGTGAGCCTGACTTTGAGTTTCTGCTCTTTCGTCCTCTGGGGTTTCAAGTTGGATGTTTATAGAATGTTTAAAGGGGGGGATTGTGATCTATCGAGATAGTTAACCTTTAGTAGCAATCTTTCCCTGATTATTTAATGTCACGTCACATACAGAGATGTCTAGAGCAACACTGGTACTCAATGATTGATGAGTGTTTGTCCAATATGAGTTTGAAGAGCATCCCAAACATGACCTCTCTTTTCCCGTTAGGTATTTAACTTTGTATACTCTGTAGTATTTCCTTACTGTTGGGAGAGGGAGCTGGTGCTGCGATTTGTAGAAGAAGTTCAAACATATCCTTCTCTTTCCAGGCACAGTCTTTCCACAACTAAGTAGCAAGATGCTGTTTGAAATGACTTCCCATTCCAGGTCAGACCAGGAGAGGCCCAGGTTAGCACGTCATGGAGGCCTTTAAGACATTTTGGGCACTGTTAATGTCACCTGCATCAGGTGGCACACAAGGCCCCGGCTCAGGCTGCTGCTTCCTCCTTTTTCTGGGTCAGATTACAGCTTCTTGTCACGACTCACTGGGGATGGTGCGCTGTAATATCAAGCCCCACTGTTCCCCAAGCTGTAACAAATGTGAAAAAAGTTTGATCAAACCACCAGATTGCCTCAATTCTACATAACTGTTTAATTTAGATTAACAGAATACGAGCACCTGGTTTGTAACTTTAATAAGTAAATAACTGTTTATTGAACAAACTGTCGTTAACCATTGGCAAAAAGAAAAAAATATGAACTGCTCATTTCTAACCCTATAACCTAAACTCTACCCCTTCTTAAATCCCTAAATACATACAAGACATACAAAAACATGGATTTTAAGGGTGGGATAAAACAGTTCAATAGCACCAATTCCAGAGTACAGGATTCGATGGGTTGATTTTGATCAATGTCTTCCAAATTCCTTTCAGTTCTTGTTGATGACACGAGGTAGTCTTCCAGCACTTTCAGTATTTAGTTCACTGATTGAGCTTGCCTTTCAATGTCTCTGACGGTGATTTTCCCCTTTCCCTCTTGACAGGGGTTTTCAGGGAAAAAGCAGGTTGTAGAGATATGAGAAGAAAAAGCGATCTAGCTAATATTTTGGAATTACTAGAATCTTCCACACACAGGAGGAAGAGGTTTTGGGTCCTGTTCTTTTCAGGCTAGGAGCTAGCTATTCTGCTGCACTGCTTCTCACACAAAACCTGGTCACCTGATCAGGAGCCAATTAAAACGTTGTTGCCAGACAGCTCCCTTGGTCCAGGACTCCTTTCCGGCACCATCCTGTCTTTCATGGCACATTCTGTTCCAGGACTGCAACATTGTATATATCTTTCATCCTGTTCCAGTGGACATGTCTTTCAACCTGCAGTCATTGTAATTTCAATCCCCAGTCCAACATAAAATAAAAATATATATTTTTTACAACAGTCCAGCAGAAATAAAAAGGTATATTCCTTACATTCTTCCTACCTACATAAACATCCACAAAAAGCAACCCAATGTGTTCTCCCCATTAACTGGAGCCTCAAATCTGTCTCAGTCTTCATGTCTGATGAGCTGATGTTAAGGCTTATGTGTGCCTTTATGGTTTAATAAGCCTTTATGCCTTAATGTATGTGTAATATATATATGTATGTATGCATGTACAGGTCAAGTACTGTTTATAAGTTAATCCAAAAACCACACTTATTTTGAACCTCATCGACCTTTAGCACGGGAAACCTAGTTGTTTGTCTGCACTGTTTACCTTACAATTTTTGCGGTGAACATGTCAAAAAGAAACTTTTTCAGGTATTTAGTATTCAGTGATACATCTTACTTTTTTTTAGCCATTTCATTTACTTTAAACTTTAGCTACCCTAGGGTTAGGCTACTTTAATGTAAGTTTATATGTGGTATCTGAAACCAAAATTATCTGAAATGCAAAATGCAATCGGCCCTGAGGATCTTGGATAAAGAATACTCAACTGTCCACATGTTTATATACCACTGACCTGGTCTCACCACTGGCCAGCACAATGTTAGTGAAGCTTGTTTCTGTCCGCCATTATCCCACTCTTACTGTAATATACTCTGTCAACTGGGTCAAAATCCTGGAAATCCCGCCCCCCCCCAACTCCCTAACAACACTGTGGGTGTACCTACACCACATGGACTGCAGCGGTTCAAGAAGGCAGCTCACCACCACCTTCACAAAGGCAATTAGGGATGGTAAATGTTGGCCTAGCCAGCGACGCCCATGTCTCATGAACGAGTAAAAGAAAACTTTATTATAATCTGTTTGCTGCAGCTTGTCTACAAAATTGTCCAAATCTGTCTAAAGATAGATCTTTGTTATCAGCAAATGTAATAACCCTGAAGGGGTGGTAACTCAGAACAACGTGGAACATTGTTTTACACACGTCATGATCTGGAATGCACTAGCCTGGAAGGGTGGTAGAGGCCGATTCAGTAGTAACTTTTACAAGATAATTGGATCAATGCTCAAAGGGAAAAAGTTTGCAGAGCTATGGCAAAAAAGCAGGAGAGTGGGATTAATTGCATAGCTGTACCCGAGAGCCTGCCGAGTAGCCTCTTCCTGCGCTGTATCATTCTCTGATTCTTGCTCTATTTCACATCATTCAGAAATATTAAAAGTAGTAAGGGGCCCAGGACAGGCTACTGCAGTGGTCTTTCCCCAGCAGGATTATTTCCAATTTTCCTGTTTCTCTGTTTTGTGTTGCAGAGTCAGTTCTGAGTCCATCAGACAATTTGTCATTACTCCTGGAGCCTTTACCTTCCCTGCCACCCTCATGAAGAACTTTGTTGAAAGCAATTAGTAAATCTAAATAAATTCCATCGGGTCACTTGCCCTCCACCGCTAGCTTGGCTGCAAGTGTACAGCCAATGTTATTTCTGAAGTGACATTGCTCTCAGCAATACTGTAATCAGGTCTGCCTTCACGATTTTGTCAGGTATAGTGTTGCTGGTTAAGTTGAGGACTGTACCCATACTGTTCAATAACTGATAATATGAATCATAATCCTAAGGTGAAATAAGGTGTCAATGTGATGCTACTCAGAGAACTAGATTTTGGATAAGATCTATTACAAATAACTACTCGACCTGTATATATTAGGAGTCAAATGTACTGATTTAAAATAACGGAACTAACAATGACGGAATTTTGTATTTTTTTGGCATCATGAAGCTGTTTCTTCTGGTGTCCCCTACAGAATGTAGTTGGGGTTAATTTCATTCCTTGATTTGGTAAGAAATACAAAATATTATGGATACAAGCCCTCCTGCAGAGACCTTCCATATCTTGTTAACTGCACACATGAACAATTGAATTTCAATTGCTCTATTCTTTCTAGTTGAACTGCTTTTAAAAGCTTTATCAGCAGTTTGTGTTTAATATAGTGACTTTAATGAAATGAGCATACATTTCCAATTTTAATTTCATTCCTGAGCTTAAAGAACTAGACTTCAGAGTTATTCATCTTTTTCAGCCTCTCGCTCGCTCCAGTTTCAGACCTACAATTATTCTGCATCCGAAACAAGCCCAAGCCCATCCCCATCCCTCAGCATGGAGAGTATTTCAGGGAATTCTGCAAAGTCCACTCCTGAACTGCACAGAAGGTTTGAAGCCGAGGCAGCAGACAACAGTCCAGCAGCGACCTGTGGGAGTCCAACAATGGCCAGTGAGGGTATTGCACCAGCCCAAGAGAGTCCAGCATTAGCCAGCGGAAGTCCAGCAGCGGCCAGCGAGAGTATTGCACCAGCCCACAAGAGTCCAGCATTAGCCAGCGGGAGTCCTGCAGCAGCCAGTGAGAGTATTGCACCAGCCCACGAGAGTCCAGCCTTAGCCAGCGGAAGTCCAGCAGTGGCCAGCGAGAGTATTGCACCAGCCCACAAGAGTCCAGCATTAGCCAGTGGGAGTCCTGCAGCGGCCAGTGAGAGTATTGCACCAGCCCACGAGAGTCCAGCATTAGCCAGCGGAAGTCCAGCAGCGGCCAGCGAGAGTATTGCACCAGCCCACAAGAGTCCAGCATTAGCCAGCGGGAGTCTTGCAGCCAGTGAGAATGCCCATTTGATTACCGAGAGTCCTACACCACCCAGTCATCACAGACCTCCACCTAAACCTCCCGCCAGCCATAGTCCTAGGTTACCTGCTCATCCGTCACCTGAAACAAACAGTCCAAAACACTCCAGCACTGAGCTTCAGCCAAAGGTAGGTTATAATGGTGTTAGATAAGCAGATAGTACTGTGCATTTCCTTCTGTCAGGACAGAAGTCACCAGGAATGTCAGGGTGTGTTCTATATAGATTTCCTCTTGGAGCAGCAAAGAGTGGTTTCCTATGTGCGAGGCAGCTATCAGACAAAGGCTATTTATTTACAGTTTAATGCACTGGTTGGTGGGTGTCCTGCCCATTATTCCAAGAATTCCCCTTAATCCCTTGTGTATGCCTACAATTTATCCAGCTCAGTTTTAGTTCACAGCCTATTGTGAAGCATGTCTTGGTCAAGCAGCTTGGGAGGAAAGACATTTCAGTCACAGCAGTGCTCCAAGTATTTAGACTTTTTCTCAGTATTTTACCACCAGTTCCTGTGCTACCTATGTTTGCACCTTGTATTGCAGATTGGACAAATGAAGAAGTAATTAGAATTAAAAGCAAAATACTGTGGATACTGGAAATCTCAAATGAAAACAGAAAGTGCTGGAAATACGACTGATACCTGGGTTGGGGGCGATTATCCAATGAGGGCAAATTGGATAGGCTGGGCCTGTGTCCATTGAAATTTGGAAGTGTGAGAGGAGATCTGATTGAAACATATAAGATCCTGAGGGGATTTTGACAGGGGTAGATGCTGAAAGGATGTTCCCTTTTTGGGAGACTAGAACTGGGGGAGATGGTGGCGTACTCACTAGACTGGTAATCCAGAGACCCAGCTAATGTTCTGAAGACATGGATTCAAATCCTACCCTAGCAGATGGTGGATTTTGAATTCAATTAATAAATCTGCAATTGAAAGCAAGTCTCAGTAATGGTGACCATCAATAGTTGTAAAAACCCATCTGGTTCACTAATGTCCTGGAAGGAAATCTGCTATGTTTATCTGATTTGGCCTACATGTGACTCCAGACCCATAGCAATGTGGTTGATTCTTAACTGTCCTCTGAAATGGCCCAGCAAGACACAGTTCAAGGGCAGTTAAGGATGGGTAACCCATGTTGGCTTTGCCAACAACTCCCACATCCCATGAAAGATTTTTTTAAAAAATCACTCCAGTAAACCTATGCTGCACTGTGGTGTCCAGAAATGCTCCTGATGTGACCTAACTAGGGCTTTGTATAACTGAAGCATGACCTCTATGCTCTTGTATTCTTGCCCTGTTGATTTAAAGGTCAACATTCCTTTATCCTTTTGGATTAGTTTCTGCTCCTGTTCATGACATTTTAATGATCAATGTACATGAACATTTCTTCCATTTCTAGCTCTTTGTCATTTAAAAAGTACTCTTCTTTCCATATTAGGACCATTGTGGATGGTCTCACATTTGTCAGCATTGAAATCCATTTGCCATAATTTTACCCATTCAAATAATCTGTCAATATCTCTTTGTAATTTTATGCTTCCATCTATACTGCTTACAGTGCCATCCATCTTTGTGCCATTGTTAAACTTGGATTAGTGGCTTTCTATCCCATCATCCAAGTTTTTAATAAATATGGTGACTAGTTGAGGCCCCAACACAGATCCTTGTGGGACATGACTAGTCACGTGCGGCCAATTCCGAGTACTTGCTCATTATCTCTACTCTCTGTTTCCTGCCATTCAGCCAATTTCCTAACCAGGCCAATAATTTGCCTCTAATTCCATGAGCATCCATGAACTTTAGCTGTGGGTTACTTTATCAAATGCCTTCTGGAAGTCCATAAAAATAACATCCATAGATATTTCGTATCCACTATTTTGGCCTCCTCTTCAAAAAAATTCAGTCAGCTTGCTCAGGCATGACCTACCCTTTACAAATCCATATTGCCACTTTCTGATCAACTTAAAATTTCTGAGGAGTTTAGGCACTCTAGCCTTAGTTATACACTCTAGTAATTTCCTGATAACAGATGTTGAGCTAACTGGTCCATAACTTCCTGGTTTCTTCCTGTCACCTTTCTTAAATGGTGGAGTGCTATGCCAATTTTCCAATCTAAAGGAACATAGACTATTTATGACACAGGAGGAGGCCATTCAGCCCATTACATCTGTTCCAGCTGAAAAAGAGCTATCAGACTATTCCCACTTTCCGGCTTACACCGTAGCCCTGTAGCTTACAGCACCCCAAGTGCAAACTAAGTATTTTTTTAATGCAGTGAGGGTTTCTGCCTCTAACACTTTTTCAGGCGATGAGTTCCCTTAGAATTCTTTCCACTAATTTGACCACCACCGATTACAATTATTCAGGCTTTCCCTTTTTAAATAAGGATACAGGATCTGCAGTCCTCCAGCCTGTAGCCAGAGAGGATTGGAAAATAATGATCAGAGTCCCCACTATTTCTTCCCTTGCTTCTCTTAGCAGCCTGGGTTTCGTTTCATTCAGGGTGGCAATTTATCCACTTTCAAAGATACTGAACCTCTTAATATTTCTCCTCTCACTATGTTTATATGATGTAATAGTTCACGCTCCTTGACTACAGTGTCTGCATCGTCCCCTCTTTTGTGAAGGCAGGCGTAAAGTATTCATAAAGGCCTATCCCACGTCTTCCATCTCCATATAAGTTACCTCTCTGGTCTTTAATTGATCCTGCTCTTCCCTCCACCATCCTCTTACTCTTTACATGCTTTAGGAGTATCTTTGGGTCTTCCTTGATTTTACTTGTCAATATTTTTTCATGTTCTCTCTTTGCTTTCCTAATTTTCTTTTTAACTTCACCCCTGCACTTTCTAAAGTCCTTCAGGCTCAGCAGTATTGAGCTCTCCTTATCTGACATAAGCTTCCCTTTTTTTGCCTTATCCTACCCTGTTTGCTTATTAACATACAGCGGGGTCTAGTTTTGGGACTTCCATCCTTTTTCTTTGCGGAAGCATATTTATTCTGAACCCTTATTATCTCCTCGAATACCACCCCCTGCTCTGACACTGATTTACCTTCAAGTAGCTGTTTCCAGTCCAATGTTACTAAAACACATCGCAGCTTAACAATACTTTCCTTTCCCCAATTTAAAATCATACTCTGGGCTTCTCTTTATCCTTTTCCCTTGCTATACTAAATGTGATTGTGATTGTTACCACTAAAATGCTCTCCCGTTGCTACCCCTTCTACCTGCCCAGCTTCATTCCTTAAATCTAAATTCAGAACTGCCCTTTCTCCTGTTGGGCTTGCTACGTACTGGCTAAAAGAATTCTTCTGAATATATTTTGAGAATTCTGTGCCCTTGATACATTTACACTGAATTTATCCCAGTTAATATTGGGGTAGTTAAAATCCCCCACTGTTCCTGCCCTGTTGTTTCTGCACTTTGCAGCAATTTGCCCATATAATTGCTCTTCTATCTCCCTCTAACTCTTATGGACTCTGCAGTAGTATATTCCCAAAAGTTTGATTGTTCCCTGTTTTATTTCTCAGTTCAAAGAAAATTGTTTCTGTGATCAATATTGTGAACCCCTTTTTTATCCCACTCTCTATCCCATCTGAAAATAACCAGGAACGTTGAGCTGCCGTTCCTGCCTTTTGTAAATCCACATTACAGTAATAGCTATGACATCAGGCCTGATATCCAAATGTCTGTCTATGCCCTCAGCTCACCTGTCTTATTCACTAGATTCCTTGCATAGAAGTACATGCCACTAATCAAGGAACTTTGCTGTCTATTTTCTAACCTCTGTTTTCTCTGACTCCCATACTTGCATACAAACATTCTGCCTGACATTTCCAACTTAGATTCTCTGCATTCTGAATCTACACTTAGATTCCCACCTCGCTGCTAAGCTATTTTAAACCCTTCTCAACAGCACTGGCAAAATCCCCTGCAAGCATATTGGTCCCAGCCCTTTTGAGGTGCAACCTGCCCAGCTTGTTCAGATCCCATCTCCGCCAGAACCAGTTCCGGTACCCCAGGAATCTAACAACTTCATTCCATCACCATATTTCCAGACATGCATTCACCTGCACTGTCCTCCTTTCTGTGTTCAGTAGCACGTGGTGTCGGGATTAATCCAGAGATTACTACCTCTAAGGTCCTACTTTTTAGTTTATTTCCAGCTCCCTGAAATCTGCCTGCAAGACCTCACCCTCTTTCTGCTTATGTCATTGGTGTTGGTACCGATATGGACCGCGACCACTGGCTGTTCATCCTCCCCACTCAGTGTGCCCTGCAACTGCTTGACCTTAGCACCAGGAAGGCAACATACCATCCTGGAGTCTCATCTGCAGCTGCAGAAATGCCTTAAGTATCAAATCCCTATCACTATGGCTCTCTGACCGTCCCAAATTCTGAACGGTTCCAAAATTAACAGAATTTTAGAAGGTTATAATTGGGGATCTGTCTTTGTGCAGGAAATGAAACTGTTTTTTTTTTTGCAGTCTTCATGCAAAGAAAATCCATTTGATAGAAAATCCAGTCCAGCTGGATTAATTGCTCCACCCCGACCACGGAAAGGACCAAAACCAGCTCGTCCACCAGCGCCTGGTCATGGATTCCCATTAATTAAACGCAAGGTAAGTGTGAGGCGTTTAACCTCCTTTTGGTTTCAATGAATCTACATTTCTAATACCAAGAACACAAATGCATAATGCTGATCAGGAACAGTTGCGCATGTCCGTCTGCCAGCACATGCAAACTTTCTCCTACCACTGACATCAGTATTGTGTGCATATCAGCTGGTGACAATAGTGGTTTGCGGTTGCATAATCCTGTCTGCTGTTTGCCTGAGCCCGCACCTCCCACTCTCCGCCACTCCCTCCCTGCCTCCCGGTCCCCATCTCCGGCACCTCGCATCCTGCTCCCCACCTCGTAAACTCCACTCGCTGCCACCTGCCTCACACCCTCCGCTCACTGCTTGCCGCTTCCTGCTCACCACCTCCTGCTTGCAGCCTCTCATTTGCTGTCCCTCTCCCAAGCCCCGCTCGCCACCCCACTCCCCAGCCCCCGCTCGCCACCCCACTCCCCAGCCCCCACTTGCCCCACCTCTCCCCAGCCCCCACTTGCCCCACCTCTCCCCAGCCCCCACTAGCCCCACCTCCCCCAGCCCCTGCTTGCCCCACCTCTCCACAGCTTCGCTTGCTGCCCCATTCCCGAGCCCCCCCTTGGCCCACCTCCCCCAGCCCCCGCTTGCCCCACCTCCCCCAGCTCCCGCTTGCCCCACCTCTCCCCAGCCCCCGCTCGCCCCACCACTCCCGAGCCCCCGCTTGCCCCACCTCTCCCCAGCCCCCTTTTGCCCCACCTCTCCCCAGCCCCCGCTCGCCCCACCACTCCCGAGCCCCCACTTGCCCCACCTCCCCCAGCCCCCGCTTGCCCCACCTCTCCACAGCTTCGCTTGCTGCCCCACTCCCGAGCCCCCCCTTGCCCCACCTCTCCCCAGCCCCCGCTCGCCCCACCACTCCCGAGCCCCCGCTTGCCCCACCTCTCCCAGCCCCCGCTTGCCCCACCTCTCCCCAGCCCCCTTTTGCCCCACCTCTCCCCAGCCCCCGCTCGCCCCACCACTCCCGAGCCCCCACTTGCTCCACCTCCCCCAGCCCCCGCTTGCCCCACCTCTCCCCAGCCCCCGCTTGCCCCACCTCTCCCCAGCCCCCGCTTGCTCCACCACTCCCGAGCCCCCACTTGCTCCACCTCCCCCAGCCCCCGCTTGCCCCACCTCTCCCCAGCCCCCGCTTGCCCCACCTCTCCCCAGCCCCCGCTTGCTCCACCTCTCCCCAGCCCCCTTTTGCCCCACCTCTCCCCAGCCCCCGCTTGCCCCACCTCTCCCGAACCCCCGCTTGCCACTCATTTCCCAAGCCCCCACTTGTCTCCTGAACTTACAGTGCCAATTAGACACAGAAGAAATTGCCCTATATGTTGTCCCACCACACACTGCCCAGGAAAAGTACAACATGGATTGTATACAGAGTAAAGGAATACACTGTCCATTTAAATTGTCAAAATACATGCCGGTCTCTCATCAGACCAGAAAAGCACTGCTAATCATCTGAAACACACTCTGCTTAAACGTTACCAGCTTAATTTAAAGAAAGGCAGGTTTATTTTTAGAGAGGAGGATATAGCATTGTTTTCAGTTTCCAGTTCACAATGTAATTCTTTTCTGGCTGAGTTTGGTCTGGGCCATTTTTGACACAGACAGCTGCCTGGGATATTGCTGGCAGTGACGTCACAGGCACTGGAACTGCATGTGTGGGGAGTGCACCCTCTGCAGTTGTGACGTCACCAAACTCAGCCTATCAAAAGCTACTGACGTTTCTTGAGTTCTCGCTTGTGAAGTTCTATTCATGTTAGTCCTGTGTCTTGTACTCTTGTACTGACACTGATAAATGACATAGATACACCTGAAATTGCATTTGTTTTCCCCCCATTGTTCCTCATCGGCCACTCACACTCTAAGCCTCATCAATGAGGTTGTGAAAAGCCAGCTGGAGTGGCGCTTCATGGCCTCTGTCATGCGTTGCTGCCATTCCTCTGAACCAGAAGCTTCTTGGTTCTGGAGCACAAAATTCAAAACTGGCACTCCAGTGCAGTACTGAGGGAGTTCTGCACTGTAGGATAAGACTTCACAAGTGGACAACAAATGTCCCATCTAATAAAAGAAAAATACTGTAGATGCTGGAAATATGAAATACAAACAGAAAGAAATGAAGTAGAGTCATATTCGACTCCCAACATTAACTCTGTTTCTCTCTCCACAGATGTTGCCAGACCTGCTGAGTATTCCCAGTACTTCATTTTTGAATCCAATATCCCAGAGCCAGAGAGTTTTCCCTGGTTATAGCACTCACTGATTGTGAGAGAGCTGTTATCACACTCGCTTTGTCCTGAGTGTGAGCTGTTATCACATTCACTTGTGCTGTTTGTGTATGTGTGAGCTGTTTTCACACTCGCTGATTGTACCTTGTGTTTGAGCTCACTGTGCTGTGCATGTGTGTGAGAGAGAAAGACCTGTTATCACACTCAGACTGGCTTTTCACTTTATCAACTAGTAGGAAGTGTTATTTGAGCAGGACCATTTGATGGTGTTAAATTTGCCTACACCTCAAAATGGAACAGCTTTGCATAACGCTGTGCCTGGCAGCCTTTTGAAAATATGACCAAACTCTCCAACTGATCCATAGCACATGGGATTGAGTAGCATGGACCTGTGCTGTTTAATCTGTACCTCAGATATGGACTTTGAGGGTGATTCTCACTGCTCTTTTTCTACCCTGATATATTCTATTAATTTTGAAAACTGTTTATAATCTATCAAAGTTATCAAACTCTGACTCTTGGGATATTTTTAGGTGCATGCAGATCAGTACATTCCAGAGGAGAATATCCAAGGAGAGTTGGAACAACTGGAGCAGAGTCTGGATGAACTGGAACATCGTGGGGTTGCACTGGAGGAGAAATTGCGCAGCTGTGAAAATGGTGAGTTCAGCAGACACTCCTTAAACTAGAAACATAATAATTAGCTGATGGGACTAGGACAAACGGACACAGATTTAAGGGTTTGGGCTAGACATGCAGGGGAGGTGTGAGGAAGAACTTTTTTTACGTAATGAGTGGTAATGACCTGAAACATATTGCCTATGAGGGTGGTGGAAGTGGAGACGATGAATGATTTCAAAAGGAAATTGGATGGGCACCTGAGGGAAATA
This sequence comes from Carcharodon carcharias, assembly GCF_017639515.1. NCBI lineage: Eukaryota > Metazoa > Chordata > Chondrichthyes > Lamniformes > Lamnidae > Carcharodon > Carcharodon carcharias. The sequence continues at coordinate 21,104,595 of NC_054497.1, forward strand.
AACTTGCAGAGTAACAAGGATAGTGCAGGGGAATGGGGCTGACTGGATTACTGTATGGAAAGACTAGATGTGATAGACCTAGGGCTGCTTCCTATGCCCTGATGTCGTGACTCTAGAAAGCCATTCAGCCCCTGAAGCTTGTCCCACCATTCAGTTAGATCATGGCTGATTTACATCTTAACTTTGGTTCCATAACCCTTAATACTCTTGTCAAACAAAAAATCTGTTTCAGTTTTGAAATTTTCAGTCGGCCCCCAGCCTCAACAGGTTTTTAAGGGAGAGAGTTCCAGATTTCTATTACCCTTTGTGTGAAGAAATGCCTCCTGACATCACCTCTCAATGGCTTAGCTCTAATTTTAAGGTTATGACCCCTTGTTCTGGACTACCCCTCGAGAGGAAATAGTTTCTCGCTGTCTATCCTATCAACTCCTTTCATTATCTTAAACACCTCAATTAGATGACCCCTTAATCTTCTATATTCAAGGGGCTAAAAGCCTAATCTATGCAATCTGTCCCCGTAACATAACCCCGATATCATTCTGGCAAATCTGCATTGCATCCTCTCTGATATATCCTTCCTGAGGTGTGTTGCTCAGAACTGTGAGTGCATGACTCCAGTTGGGATCTAACCAGAGCTTTGCACAACAGACGTGTAACTTCCACCCCTTTGTATTCCGGCCCCGTGAGATATACACCAATATACCAATAGCCTTTTTAAATATTTTTTGTACCTGTAGCTTTAAGTGACTTCTGTACTTGGACCCTTAAATATCTCTGCTCCTTCTCAGTTTCTAGCTTCTCACTATTTAGAAAATACTCAGATCCATCTATCTTAGGTCTCGTGAAAAACCTCACACTTTTACCCTTTTCAATGTCTGTTCACATCGGTAATAGTTACTGTATCACCTAACTTGGTGTTATCGGCAAACTTGGATATATGGATCTCTGTTCCTCAATCCAAGACATTTATAAATATAGTGAAAATCTGTGGCTCCGTTACAGATCTCTGGGTAACACCTACCCATTATCCCTACTCTCTGTCTCCTACCTCCTAACCAGTTCCCTACCCATGGCAATAGATTACCTCAGGTTCCATGCACTGTCACTTTTATTAAGTCTTTTGTGTGGAACCTTTTTGAATATCTTCTGAAGCCCATATAAATAACATTCATATCTGCTATGTTTATAACCAGGTTAGGAGGGGTGAACTGACTGCCCTCTTTGTCCTGCTCCTGAGTTGGTTATAACAGAGTTTGAATTTAAAAGGTGATATTTTCTATTCAATGTATATACTTAACTATGTATAGCTTGGTGTAAGAAATAAGCCAGCCAGGTTCCTTAAGTTAACAAGTAAAGTGTTAATTTTGTTGCTAAAACTCACTCAGGTAAAGATGCAGAAATTATTAACAAAAGGTTTAAAATGTACAGATATGTCCAACTACCCATTAATGCAAAAACAACACACACACAATGCACCCCGCACCCCCAAGCCTCTACCAGGCATGCAAAAAGAGAAGTAAAACTCTGCAGAGTATCAGATCTTAAAACTTGTCTGAATGCTTGTTTACACTGAAGGGTCACTTTCCAAAGTCACTGCTGGTACTTGGGCTTCTCACTGGAGCTGCCTTCCTGCTGTCATAGCTGGTTGATTCTATTTTCTCTTGGAGACAGTGATTTTTTTTTTATTCATTGGATGGATGTGGGCATCACTGGCTAGACCAGCATTTATTGCCCACCCCTAATTGCACTCATTCAGAGGGCATTTGAGAGTCAACTGCATTGCTGTCACATGGAGTCACATGTAGGCCAGACCAGGGAAGGACAACAGATTTCCTTCCCTAAAGAATATTAGTCAACAATGGTTTCATGATCATCATTAGACTTTTAATTCCAGATTTTTATTGAATTCAAATTCCAGAATCTGCTATGACAGGATTCAAACCCAGGTCCCCACAGATTTATCCTGGGTCTCTTAATTACTAATCAGCTACAATACCACTACACCGTCACCTCCCCAGAATCCTCCTTTAAGAAATCATGGTTTGCAGCAATGAGTTCTTCTGGTGGGTTTTCAAATCAGCATTGATGAGAGGTTTTGGAGAAAGAAAGAGTGGGTAAGGCTGTTGCCCCCTTCTCTCTGTGGCAGTCTCTCTGTTAGTTCAATCCAGTATATTTTACACCGAAGAGCTAGGTCATGTGACCTCTCTGGCTAAGGCTTCTGCCTCTGAGAGCCCTGTAGACTCTGTGTCACCATAATGCAGCTTGTATCCTTCGCAAATGCAACATAGTAGCTGCTGTAGGCCAGCGTCCTTTGCTTAGCAAAAGTGTTCTTCTCAAAAAGTTCAGTACATACACACGATGACATTATAAAGTAATATTCTATATAACATATCTTCATAACAAGTATAACAACAAAAGCAAAATACTGCCAACGCTGGACATCTAAAATAAAAACAAATGCTGCAAATACTCAGCAAGTCTGTCAGCATCTTTGGAGAGAGGAAGGGAGTCGTTTCAGGTCAAGGACCTTTCTTCAGAACCCTGTCTGCTTGTTGGTTCTAGAACATATTGCTCCAGAAAATTGTCCTGAATACATTCAAAAAATTTGCTGCCTTTGGGTCTCGAGCTGTTCAACAACAACTTGTATTTATGTAACACCTTTAATGTAATAAGATGTCCTTAGTAGCATTATAAAACAAAATATGACACAGCCCACAGAAAGAGATATGAGGGCAGTTGACCAAAAGCTTAATTAAAGAAATTGTTTTTAAGGCGTCTTAAAGAAGGAAAGTGAGGTGGAGAGGTGTAGGGAGACGATTCCAGTACTTAGGGTTTAGACAGCTGAATGGTGGAGCGATTAAAATTGGGGATGCTCAAGAGGCCAGAATTAGAGGACCTCAGATATCGCAGAGAGTTGTGAGGTTGGAAGAGTTTGCAGAGATAGGGAGCGGTGAGCTGGTGGAGAGGTTTGACAACAAGGTTGAGCAAATTAAATTCATGGTGTGGCTTAACCGGGAACTGGTGTAGGTCAGCGAGCACAGGATTGATGGATAAACGGGATTTGGTGCAAGTTAGGACACGGGCAGCAGAGTTTTGAATGGCCTCAAGTTTACGAAGGATAAAATGTAGGAGACCAGCCAGGAGTGCATTAAAATAGACAAGTCTAAAAGTAATGAAGGCATGAATCAGCGTTTCAGCAGCAGATAAGCTGAGGCAGGGGTAGACAGGCGATGTGATAGAGGTGGAAGCAGACGTTTTGGTAATTACACGGTTATGTGATTGGAAGCTTATTCTGGGGTCAAGCTTAACAACGAGGTTGCACAAGTCTAGTTCGATCTTTGACCGTTGCAAGGGAGAGGGCTGGAGTTGGTGGCTAGGGAATGGAGTTTGTGGCAGGGACCAAGGACAAGTCTTCCCAGTTTAACTGGGGGAGAGCTTTTCCCCGGGGCAGACGCACAAGAAATGTAAGGTTTGAAGTGGGGAGGGGGGTGTGGGTGGAAAGCGATACAAGAGATGGCCTTATCTATTCTGCATCTCCAGTCTACATGAAAATTAATATATTTCAGTATAACTGTGCTACTTTTGGAACAAGCTTCTCTGATCTCTGTATTTATATATCCCACTACTTTATCACTGCCATCTGGAGGTCATCAATCCAATCGCCCAAGTCTTTTCAAATCTGAATTCCATGCAGAGTGCCTCTACCACTTGCTCATTCATGCTAATATGCCCTCACTGTAATAGTGTCCTTTCCCAATATTGCTAAACCTCCCTCTTCAAATCTCCCTTTCCTTTCTAAAGACTTTATAAACTGGGAAATCTATCTCCCAGTCATACCCAGCTTGTAGCCAGGAGTTGGTGATGGCCACTGACATACCTTTTAAACTGAATTTGCTTGGCCAAAGAGGTCAATTATAAAGAGCTTTTTAAAGAGCGGGGAGAGAAATAGAGAGGGAATTTCAGAACTTGGGACCTAGGCAACTGAAGGCACGACCACCAATTGTGGAGCAATGAAAATTGGGGATCTGCAAGAGGCTGGAATTGGAGCACTGCCAATTTCTTGGATGGCTGGAGGTTACAGAAATACAATCCCATTACAACAGAAGATAGTATGTTGAGGAGAATTCATATCAGTTCATATCAAAGGCAGAGAGAGATTTCCTCTGTATGTAACTCACCCCTGTTATGTATACCACCTTCATTGCTTTCCTATTATGTATAGTGGTTTAAGGACCTCTGGAGGAGAAAGCCATGGAGAGTTTTGAAAACCAGGATAAAACTGTGCCCTTGACCCTGTTACATTGTGGGGAGGTGGGAGTGGGAGTGGATGGGGGAGTGGCGATGATTCGAGGAGGGGAAACGGACCTTGGCACATCTCCAGTCAGTATTCATTTTCATCTTGCAGCCCCAGATGAAGACGAAGATGATCTCCTGGTCGACTGGTTCAAACTGATCCATGAGAAGCACATGCTGGTCCGCCGGGAGTCAGAGCTTGTTTACACGTGAGTTGTTTTGAGGCCTGGAAGTGGGGCTGTTTCATTCCAATAAGTCTGTATCTTTTTTTTTGATGCCACATAGCCACCTAAAGCACAATAACCTTGTGAAGGTTAGGGATGTGCTGGGGGTAAAGGGCACTGACTTTTTCCTGTCCCAAATTGATTTACTCTTTGTGGCTGATCAGGGATTGCCGAGATGTCCCTGACCTAGGGGAAGGTGTGTGAAGGAGAGAGGAAAGAAATTGCTGTCTTTGGTAAATCCTGTTGTATTACCTGTCAATGTGGCAGCAGGCATGCAGCCAATCCTAGGCTAGTTTGTTATTGAAATCCATTATCCTCTGCACACTGTGTAAGCTTTGGGGTTGTGCAAAGCTGTCAGCACCTTATGCCTGTGTTCCTCTGCATCGCTGTGGGGTAAACTTTAGGTAATTTAGTTTCTTTATTATCTGACTGTGGCACTTAAATGAAGCAGAGCGGCAGTGCCATTCCAGCCCCCATGTTCCTTCCCTCCCTCTTCTTCCCCTTTACCTCTCTTCCCCCCCCCCACTCTCTTTACTCCCTGCCTCTTACGTCACCTCCTCTATCAGGAATCAGGGTGGCTGAGTGCTTGTACAGCCTCGGAATATCAGCCAGCCCCTCTACTCTGACCCAAGCCCAAGTAAGTGGTCCTGGCCTCTGATCAGTGATCCGACCAGTAGCAGTCAATCTGCAAGGGTGAGCAGATGATGAGGGAAAACTGCTGGACCCAGATGAAGCTTGCCATATCCTAGTCCCATTGGCTTAGTGAAGGAGTTGTAAATGGATGGTCTGCTATATAACAAATGCTATTTGGAGCTGTATTACTGAGGAAGCTGTATGACACCTGCCCCTCCCTCCCGCTGCTCTCTTTCACCTGGTTTCCCCACCCTCAACCTCAAGACTGTGTGAAGCCTGTTTTAGTGATGTGAACCTTGTCCTATTCCCCAGTTTCAAGCAGCAGAATCTGGAGGAGCGACAGGCAGATGTGGAGTATGAATTGCGCTGTCTACTCAACAAACCAGGTCAGTGACTGCTACAGAGCACACTCAGGGTTTACCTCCTGCACTCCCAATTCCCTCAGGCTGACCACTGCTTCAATTGTCCCTGCAGAGAAAGATTGGACAGATGAGGATCGAGCACGAGAAACAGAGTTAATGCAAGAGTTGATTACAGTCATCGAGCAAAGAAACGCCATCATCAACAGCCTGGATGAGGACCGACAACGGTAATCTAATCAGTAATTAGAGTGCTGGGATATTGAGGTACTGGCTTCCTGTAGGGGCAACTGGCACAGGATATTGAGGTACTGGCTTCCTGTAGGGGCAACTGGCACAGGATATTGAGGTACTGGCTTCCTGTAGGGGTAACTGGCACAGGATATTGGGGTACTGGCTTCCTGTAGGAGGCATGCTTCTATATTCTTTCAATCTGGGCGGTTTACACATATGTGAGGCCAGGGTGCCACACAGGCACAGCATATTCGACCAAGGAATGAATTAGGCAGTGTAGATCTACAACAGGTCATGGACAGCGAGTCTAAAGAGGATGAGGGATCTGAGATGAAGGCTCGTTTATTTGGTTTTTTTTAGCATGCTGTCCACTTGGCCATCACACTTCAAGTTGGCTTGAATGTGTATGCTCAAATTTTCAAGGTTTTCACCTCTGTTATAGCTTATGGAAGTTGAGTAAGCACCCAAGTTAAGTCTTATATGACATTGCAACGTTTAGGACAGTGATAGAGTACTCATTGAGATAAATGATAAAGATCCTACTACTGAGAGGGCTTTAAACTAAATAGAGGGAGGGAGGGTTTTCTGGAGAGGGGATACGTAGGCTTCCAAAGCAAAAGGATTTGGCAGCCTTACAGGGCAGCTATTTAGGTAATGATACCCAGAGTGTGACAGGAAGGGACAGAGTGTACAAACATTAAAAAAAGCACCAAACAGGGTCAAAGGGAGAAAAAAATGGTAAAAAGGCAAAAATAATGGTCCTTTACTTAAATTCACGTAGTGTTCGGAACAAAATAAACGAATTAAAGGCACAATAGAGGTTAATGGGTATGATCTTATAGCTATTACGGAGACATGGTTACAAGGAGATCGTAGCTGGGAATTAGATATTCAGGGGTATGTGACTTTTCAAAAGAACAGGCAGGAAGGAAAGGGTGATAGGGTAGCTTTGTTAGTATGAGATGGAATAAGTATAATAGCAAGAAATGATCTTGGATTGGAAGATGTGGAATCTATATGGGTGAAGACATAACAAGGAGAAGAAGGAGTAGTCTTTAAGCCCCCTAACAGTAGCTAACAGGAGATAATGAGGGCATGTAAAAAAGGCAGTACATTAATCATGGGTGACTTTAATCTTCATGTAGACTGGGAAAATCAAATTGGCAGAGGTAGGCACGAGCAAAAATTCATAGAGTGTATTCAGGACAGTTTCCTAGAACAATATGCTGTGAATCCAACCTGGGAGCAGGCTATTTCGGATCTGGTAATGTGTAATGAGGCAGGTTTAATAAATGATCTTAAGAGTAAAAGATCCCCTAAGAAACAGTGACCATAACATGGTAGAATTTAGCATTCAGTTTGCGAGTGAGAAACTTGGGTCGGAAACACCTGTGCTAAACTTAAATAAGGGTTATTACAAAGGAATGAGGGCAAAGTTGAGGGCGGTGTGGACTGGAAAAGGAGTTTAGCAGAAAAGGTTGATGAACAATGGCAGACGTTTAAGAAAATAGTTCATGACTCACAACAAAGATAATCCCAGTGAGGAAGGATCCAAGGAAGGGAACAAACCAACCATAGCTAACCAAGGAAGTTAAGGATAGTATCGAATTGAAAGAAAAAACATACAATGTGGCAAAGATTAGTGGTAAGCCTGAGGATTGGGGAAGTTCTAAAAACCAACATAAGATGACCAGAAAAATAATAAAGAGGGAGAAAATCAACTTTGAGGGCAAACTAGCAAGTAATGTAAAAACAGACAGTAAGAGTTTCTTTAAATATATAAAAAGGAAGAGAGAGGCCAAAGTGAACATAGGCCCCTTAGAGGATGAGGCTGGGGAAATAACAGTGGGGAACCAGGAAATGGCAGAGGAGTTAAATAAATAAAAAACAAAAACAAAAACAGAATTACCTGGAAAAACTCAGCAGGTCTGGCAGCATCGGTGGAGAAGAAAAGAGTTGACGTTTCGAGTCCTCATGACCCTTCGACAGAACTTGAGATTGAGTCCAAGAAAGAGTTGAAATATAAGCTGGTTTAAGGTGTGTGTGTGGGGGGTGGAGAGAGAGAGTGGGAGGTGGAGTGGGGGTGTGGTTGTAGGGACAAACAAGCAGTGATAGAAGCAGATCATCAAAAGATGTCAACAACAATAATACAAAAGAACACATAGGTGTTAAAGTTAAAGTTGGTGATATTATCTAAACGAATGTGCTAATTAAGAATGGATGGTAGGGCACTCAAGGTATAGCTCTAGTGGGGGTGGGGAGAGCATGAAAGATGTAAAAAAAATAAAATAAATAAATAATTTTTTTTTTTCTCTTTTTATAATAGAAATAGGTGGGAAAAGGAAAATCTATATAATTTATTGGAAAAAAAAGAGAAAAGAAAGGGGGTGGGGATGGGGGAGGGAGCTCACGACCTAAAGTTGTTGAATTCAATATTCAGTCCGGATGGCTGTAAAGTGCCTAGTCGGAAGATGAGGTGTTGTTCCTCCAGTTTGCATTGGGCTTCACTGGAACAATGCAGCAAGCCAAGGACAGGCATGTGGGCAAGAGAGCAGGGTGGAGTGTTAAAATGGCAAGCGACAGGGAGGTTTGGGTCATTCTTGCGGACAGACCGCAGGTGTTCTGCAAAGCGGTCGCCCAGTTTACGTTTGGTCTTTCCAACGTAGAGGAGACCACATTGGGAGCAACGAATGCAGTAGACTAAGTTGGGGGAAATGCAAGTGAAATGCTGCTTCACTTGAAAGGAGTGTTTGGGTCCTTGGATGGTGAGGAGAGAGGAAGTGAAGGGGCAGGTATTGCATCTTTTGCGTGGGCATGGGGTGGTGCCATAGGAGGGGGTTGAGGAGTAGGAAGTGATGGAGGAGTGGACCAGGGTGTCCCGGAGGGAGCGATCCCTACGGAATGCCGATAGGGGGGGGTGAAGGGAAGATGTGTTTGGTGGTGGCATCATGCTGGAGTTGGCGGAAATGGCGGAGGATGATCCTTTGAATGCGGAGGCTGGTGGGGTGATAAGTGAGGACAAGGGGGACCCTATCATGTTTCTGGGAGGGAGGAGAAGGCGTGAGGGCGGATGCGCGGGAGATGGGCTGGACACGGTTGAGGGCCCTGTCAACGACTGTTAAATAAATACTTTGCATCAGTCTTCACGGTAGAAGACACTAATAGCATTCCAAAAATACTAATTAATCAAGGGGCAAAAGGGGGGAAAGAAATAAATACAATAACTATCACTAGAAAAAAGTACTAGGGAAACTGATGGGCTAAAGGCTGATAAATCCCCTGGACCTGATGGGTTGCATCCTAGGATGTTAAAGGAAGTAGCTACAGAGATAGTGGATGCACTGGTAGTAATCTTCCAAAAATCCTTAGATTCTGGAAAAACGCCAGAGGATTGGAAAACTGCCAATATAATGCCCCTATTTAAAAAGGAAGGCAAAAACAGGTAACTATAGGCCAGTTAGCTTAACATCTGTCATCGGACAAATGTTAATTATAAAGGTTGTAATAACAGAGCATTTAGAAATACATAATATAATCAAACAGAGTCAGCATGGTTTCTTGAAGGGGAAACCATGCCTGACAAATTTATTAGAATTCTTTGAGAAGGTAACAAGCAGGATGGATAAAGGGGAACCAGTAGATGTAATATATTTGGATTTCCAAAAGGCGTTCAATAAAGTACCGCACATAAGGATACTTAATAAAATAAGAGCCCATGGTGTTGGGGTAGTATATTAGCATGGATAGAGGATTGGCTAACTAATAAAAGACAGAGAATTGGAATAAGGGGGTCATTTTCAGGATGGCAACTTGTAACAAGTGGAGTGCCACAGTGATGTGCTGGGGCCAGTTATTTACAATATATATTAATGACTTGGATGAGGGAAGTGAATATACTATTGCCAAGTTTGTGGATGACACAAAAGTAGGTGGGAAGTAAGTGATGAGGATGACATAAAGAGTCTACAGAGGGATGTATACAGGTTAAGTGAGTGGGCAAAAACTTGGCAGTTGGAATATAATGTGGGAAAATGTGAGGTTATTTGGCAGGAAGGATAGAGGAGCTGAATATTATTTAAATGGTGAAAGACAGTAGAAAGCTCAGCACAGAGGGATTTGGGGGTCCTCATGCATTAATCCCAAAAAGCTAGCATACAAGTTCAACAGGGAATAGGGAAGGCAAATGGAATGTTGACCTTTATTTCAGAGGGGATGGAGTATAAAAATAGGGAAGTCTTGCTAAAACTATACAAGGCACTAGTTAGACCACACCTAGAATACCGTGAACAGCTTTGGCCCCCTTATCTAAGGAAAGATATACTGGCATTGGAGGCAGTCCAGAGAAGGTTCACTAGGTAGATCCCAGGTATGGAGGGATTTCCTTACGAGGGGAGGTTGAGTAGGTTGGGCCTGTACTCATTGGAGTTTAGAAGAATGAGTGGTGACCTTATTGACACATATAAAATTTTTAGCAGGTTTGACAGGGTTGATGCTGAGATGTTGTTTCCCCTTGCGGGAGAGTCTAGGACCAGAGAGCATAAGTTCAGAGTAAGGGATCGCCCTTCTAAGACAGAGATGAGGAGGAATTTCTTCTCTCAGAGGCTAGTGAATCTGTGGAATTCTTTACCACAGAGGGCTGTAGAGGCTGGGTTGTTAAGTATATTCAAGGCCGAGATAGATTTTTAATCAGTAAGGGAATCAAGGGTTATGGGAGAAAAGGCAGGAAAGTCGAGTCGAGGATTATAAAATCAGCCATGATCTTATTGAATGGCGGAGCAAACTTGATGGGCCGAATGGCTTATTTCTGCTCCTACGTCTTATGGCCTTATGGACACAAGATTTGGAGTACCAGGTTCCTATAGAGGTAACTGGCACAGCATATTGGGGTACAAGTTTTCCATCTGTGAGCAGTGGGCACAGGATAGTGGAGTATTTCTTGATTATGCCCAAAGGCAAGTACATGAGAGGGAGAATGGGAGATTAATTCTCACATTACTGTCTTACAGAGAGGAAGAGGAGGATAAGTTGCTGGCGGCAATGATTAAAAACAAAGGTAAGGTACTTGTTCCAAATCCCATTTACCCATCACCCCCTGTGCTACGTTGTTTTTCAGTTAAGCAACACTTTGATTTTAAAATTCTCATCCATAATTATAATCCTTCCATGGCTTCATCCCTGCCTATCTCTGTAATCTCCTTTCAGCTCTAAAAACCCTCCAAGATCTCTGCACTCCTCTAATTCTGGTCTCTTAAGCATCCCTGACTTATAAATCACTCCACCATTGGTGACCGTGTCTTCAGCTATCCTAAACTCTTGAATTCCCTTCCTAAACCTCGCTGCCTCTCTATCTTCCTTTAAGATGTTCCTCGAAACCTATCTCTTTGACCAAGCTTTTGGTCACCTGCCTTAATGTTTCACTACATCAATGGGGCTATTTACGTGCAAGATCTTATTATTTGCATAAAGTATACACGTTAACCTCTCCAGTCCAGAATGCTTGTGACCAAGTCATTTCTGGATGTCAGAATTATCTGGATTATCGAATGAAGTTAGAATTCCCCTACCACAAGTGTGTGAGCCAGAAAACACCATGGATATAAATATTTACCTGAAGCATAAAACAGTAATAAAACATTTGTTTAGTAGCATAGAACTTGAGTATTGCTGCAAAAGAGACATGTTGAAGCTTTTCGTCTTGCATTAATCAGGATACTTCGCAAGAATACCAATATAAGGGGCAAACAACAATATATACTGTATGACAGCGCTGATTGGTTGGCAAGTGAACTCTGATTGGTGGAGGTGTTGCCATGGAGAATACACCAAATGATGGTGACTGAAAATTAACTGCTGAGCATTGTTTGAAATTTATTTTGTTTAGTTGAAACAGGTGCAATGTGTGTACATGTTCTTTCTGTCTGCAAAGAACAGGACCCTGTGTATTAATATGTGTAGCTTCCAGTACACACAAATGTGCCACATTGTGAGCCCGACTGATGATCTTAAATTGGTTGTCAACGTAACTCTTAGCACTCTGAGGAGTATTTAGCACATGGCCAATTGCAGAATCACATCTAATGTCGGACACTGTGTTTTGAGATTTGCAAGTGTGGCCTGGCTGGGTACGATCTGTACCGTGCCAGTTGTGAACAGCGGCTGGGACATGCTGTTTGATATGATCCGCGCCAGTCTTTGGGATGTACGGCCTACATACTTAGCATCACCCTGGCACTGAAATTCATATACCACATTACTCATTTGTGTGATAGACAGAACATCGGATCAACATGTCTCTTTTTCAGCAATGATAAAATATTATAAATCAGTCATAAAAATTGTTTTACTTCTCCAAATACTGTATCTTCCACGTTTCAACTCAAAGTACTGTATTCAAATGATGCCATGAGTTGCTTCAGTCTGTTCAGAAAATTTCTGGACAACTGGTGTTTCTGAACAATAGATTTCCTGACTGGACAGATTACCGTGTATAACAGGAGGCAGTTTTTTTAAACAGTTTATTTCAGTTTTAATTTAGGCTGATGTCTGACCCTTCCTGTTGCTCTTTTTCCCAATTGAGAATGGCAGCAGGATAGTTGGTCTGAATGCTGCTCTGCAGCAGGGAGGTGGCAAAATGAGGGTGTGGTCTTGTTGAGGTTCCCAAACTCTTGCTTTTGAGTGATGTTCATAACAAGGGTCATTTGTGGATCTTCGGGCCTCTTACCATTGCCATTTTTCCTCTCTTCTGGAACTCAAATGGAGGGCCACATGTAGAATTTAGTGGAAATTTTATCATATACACAGGGTCCCAGAAACTACTAAAAAGGAAGTACCTCTCCGAGAAACTGTGCAAGATCGACTGGGCCCGCTTCACAATAGCAGCACTAACCCCTCCCTACCTCTGCAGCTGATTTCCTACAATATCTGACAACTTTGCCCTTAAAATCAAATCCAAGAAGCTTCTCTTAAAGGGTATTTAGGGCTTTATATTTGGGACATTGTTCACAAAAGCATGGTAGTGATGATGAATCTATACAACCCATCACTGAGACCACCACTGGACCACTCCATACAATTCTGGGCTCCCCATTATGAGACTACATTGAAACCATAGAATGGACACAGTAAAGGTTCACTGGAATCACCTCAGGGATAAATGGTAAGAGTTATGAAGAGAGGCTTAAAGAATTGGGGCTTTTTCATTGGTGTAAAGGAAGAGTTAATTGAGGTTTTCAAAATATTGATATGTATTAAGAATCAAAGACTCATTACTACACAAAAGGAGGCTGTTTGGTCCATCAGATTCATGCTGGCTCTCTCTAGACCAACCTGCTGAGTCTCATTCCCCTACTCTATCCCCCATCAATGCTGGGTCTCAGCGATTTACAATCTACATCAGTGATTTGGATGAAGGAACCGAATGTATGGCAGCTAAATTTTCTGATTACACAAAGATAGGTAGGAAAGTAAGTTGCCAAGAGGAGGTATAGAGCCTGCAAAGGGATATAGACATTTAAATGAGTGGGCAAAAATGACAGAGTATAAAGTAGGAAAATGTGACCTTGTCCACTTTGGCAAGAGAAATAGAAAAGCAGTATACTATTTAAATGGAGAGAGATCGGAGAACTTGGTGGTACAGAGGGATCTAGATGTCCTGGTACATGAATGATAAGAAGTTGGTGTGCAGGTACAGCAAGTGATTAGGAAGGCAAATGGAATGTTGGCATTTATTGCAAGGGGAATGGAATATAAAAGTAGTGACGTTTTACTGCAGATGTACAGGGTATTGGTGAGACTATATCTGGGATACTGTGTACAGCTTTGGCCTCCTTATTTGAAAAAACATAATTGCGTTCGAAGCAGTTCAGAGAAGGTTCACTCAACTCATTCCTCAGATGAGAAGCTTATAAAGAAATGTTGAACAGGTTAGGCCTATACCCATTGGAGAGAGGTGATCTTATTGAGACATATAAGATCCTGAGGAGACTTGATAGGGTTGATATGGGGATTGGGAGGGTGGAGTTTCCATCTGTGGGAGAGACTAGAACTAGGGGTTTAAGAATAAGAGGTCTACCGTTTAAGAGGGAAATGGGGAGAAATTCTTTCTCTCAGAGGGCTGTTAGTCTATGGAATTCTTTTCCCCAGAAAGCAGTGGAGGCTGGATCGTTGAATTTATTCAAGATTTGGACAGATTTTTGTAGACAAGGGAGCCGAGGGTTATGGGGGAAGCAGACGGCAAAGTGGAGTTGCAACCACAATCAGACTAGCCATGATCTTATTGAATGGCGGAGCAGGCTCGAAGGGCTGAATGGCCTATTCCTGTGCCTGAGTCCTATGATCCTATGTTCATAGCCCTGCAAATTTATTTCCTTCAAGTGTCTATCCAATTTCCTTTTGAAATTATTGATCGTCTCAACTTCCACCACCCTCATAGATAACAAGTTCCAGTTGAGAGGATAGAGGTTATTCCCACTGGTTGATGAATGAATAAGGAGGCACAGACTGAGGGTTATCATCCAAAGAATGAAGGGAGAAGCTAGAAGGAATGTTTTACCACAAGGCAGCGCCTGGGACATCATTTCAAAGGGAATTGAATAAGGATTTGAAAGGAAGGTTATAGGGGAAGAGGTTGGGATTGGAGTAGAGCTCAGTTGAGGAGCTTCATACATCACTCATGTCTGCATCTAGTAATGGTTTATTACTGATTTTAATATTGAGTGTTTTCTTATAGAAATGGTATACAGTGCTCTGGAGAATGTACTCTGCTCTCCCCCCCCCCCCCCCGAGACATTGTATAGCAGTCACCCATCACCTCTGTGTTTGATGTCCTACCTGGTCCCCAATTGAGCAAGGCCTCGATTTTAAAATTGTCATCCTTTCCTTCAAATCCTTCCATGACCTCACTTTCCCTAACTCTAATCTCCTGCAGTGATTAAACCCTCTAAGATCTGTGCTTATCCTGTTCTGGTCTCTTGCGCATCCCTAGTTTTAATCGCTGCACCATTGGCAACTGTGCCTTCAGCTGCCTGGGCCCTAAGCTCCGGAATTCCCTCCTTAAATCTCTCCGCACCATTACCTCTTCTCTTTAAAGGCACTCCAAAAACCCTTTCTTTGCGACCAAGCTTTTAGTCACCTCTGCTAATGTTTCCTTACCTGGCTCGGGTCGCATTGTATTTGATAACAATCCTGTGGACCACCTGGAACACTTTTTACATTAAAGGTGCTTTTTTACATTAAATGCATGCTGTTACCTGTGCCCCAGCTTCTGAGGCAGACCAACAATGAGTCCAGGCCTTGCCCCTCCCACAGGCCCTGCCCCTCCTATAGGCTACAGGCCCTGCCCTTCCCACAGGCCCTGCCCTTCCTACAGGCCCTGCCCCTCCCACAGGCCCTGCCCTTCCTACAGGCTACAGGCCCTGCCCCTCCCACAGGCCCTGCCCCTCCCACAGGCCCTGCCCTTCCTACAGGCTACAGGCCCTGCCCCTCCCACAGGCCCTGCCCTTCCTACAGGCTACAGGCTCTGCCCTTCCTACAGGCTACAGGCCCTGCCCCTCCCACAAGCCCTGCCCCTCCCACAGGCCCTGCCCTTCCTACAGGCCCTGCCCCTCCTACAGGCTACAGGCCCTGCCCCTCCCACAGGCCCTGCCCTTCCTACAGGCTACAGGCTCTGCCCTTCCTACAGGCTACAGGCCCTGCCCCTCCCACAAGCCCTGCCCCTCCCACAGGCCCTGCCCTTCCTACAGGCCCTGCCCCTCCTACAGGCTACAGGCCCTCCTACAGGCTACAGGCCCTGCCCCTCTCACAGGCCCTGCCCCTCCCACAGGCCCTGCCCCTCTCACAGGCCCTGCCCCTCCCACAGGCCCTGCCCCTTCCACAGGCCCTGCCCTTCCTACAGGCTACAGGCCCTGCCCCTCCCACAGGCCCTGCCCCTCCCACAGGCCCTGCCCTTCCCACAGGCTACAGGCCCTGCCCCTCCCACAGGCCCTGCCCTTCCTACAGGCTACAGGCCCTGCCCCTCCCACAGGCCCTGCCCCTCCTACAGGCTACAGGCCCTGCCCCTCCCACAGGCCCTGCCCCTCCCACAGGCCCTGCCCTTCCTACAGGCTACAGGCCCTGCCCCTCCCACAGGCCCTGCCCCTCCTACAGGCTACAGGCCCTGCCCCTCCCACAGGCCCTGCCCCTCCTACAGGCTACAGGCCCTGCCCCTCCCACAGGCCCTGCCCTTCCTACAGGCTACAGGCCCTGCCCCTCCCACAGGCCCTGCCCCTCCTACAGACCCTGCCCTTCCTACAGGCCCTGCCCCTCCCACAGGCCCTGCCCCTCCTACAGACCCTGCCCCTCCCACAGGCCCTGCCCTTCCAACAGGCCCTGCCCCTCCCACAGGCCCTGCCCCTCCTACAGGCTACAGGCCCTGCCCCTCCCACAGGCCCTGCCCTTCCTACAGGCTACAGGCCCTGCCCCTCCCACAGGCCCTGCCCCTCCTACAGACCCTGCCCTTCCTACAGGCCCTGCCCCTCCCACAGGCCCTGCCCCTCCTACAGACCCTGCCCCTCCCACAGGCCCTGCCCTTCCAACAGGCCCTGCCCCTCCTACAGGCCCTGCCCCTCCTACAGGCCCTGCCCCTTCTACAGGCTACAGGCTGTGTCAACACATTTGTATACTTCAGAAACATGATTATCTCATTTTTTTAAACAGATTTCCACAAAGATACCAACAGTGAAATAAAGAAAAAGTTAAAATTCAAACCAAGCAAGATGCTGAAGTTTCTTGGCAACAAGCCAGAAGGAAAGTCCAAAAATACCAAAGAGAAGAATTTGTGATTGGTGAAAGTGCTGAGATGAATGGAAAGCTGCACGTGCAGCACCAGCTCTCGATGACTAGCACGACTGCACTCGCTGGGACGGGCTCAGCTAAACAGTATCTGGTGATTGGTTCATAGGAAGAATATCTAGGTCTCCTACTGACATTAGCCAGCTCCATCATGGTGCTGACATGACATTACTTACTATGTATCCTTAGTTTATGTGCAATAGAAGCCACTACAGTCCTGTATTATTTGTGCTTAGTGCATTTTAATATCACCAGTGAGACACTCTGTCCTTTCTCGGGCTAAAGTCTGTTCTTTCCTTCCATTCAGTGTTTTGCAGAGTTTCACAGCTGCAGGGTTGAGTGCTAGTTCCTGAATGAGTCTATACTTATCCACTATTGGCCAGTTTCACACCTGGCTCTCGCTGTGCTCTGGATTAGTGTTTCTGAGTGTCCACTACCTGCCACACACTGTTCTGCTGCTGCACAGCGCATTGCCTAAATACGTAGCAACAAACAACACGATTCTGAACTTCTCAAGTTTTTATCTGTTTGTAGGTGCTGATTATTTTTAGGCACAGTGTGCGTTGATTAATTGTCACCACAAGAAGGTCTAAATCTACCAGTTGTAACTGAAATCTTTGCAAGGAGGCTATCAAATCTCCAAAAGGCAGTGACTTAGCAGTGGCTCATCAGGGACAATATGCAAGTATTGTGTGCCAAACATACTGACACTTCATAGCGCAGTGCGCCAGATACCCTAGGACCTAGTCCATCAGACAGTCTGTGGACACAGGATGCCATGTAATCGCTGGATTGGGACACAGGTCAATCAGAGTCTGTGGAAAGAGCAGTCCTCCTGAATTGAAATAATGGCCAGGAACACTGCTGGAATCAGAAGGGATGGAAGGGCTGAAGGCAGAAGGGCTGGAGCCCAAGATGTTAACCTTCTCTATCTCTCTGAATTGTGGGTCGTGCTGACTTTGTAGTTGGTCCCATATTGAGACATGGTGCTGACCCTGCCCAGCACTGGTTATGAACATGCTTGAGTGCTGACCAGACTTGACTGGACCACTTTCCTTTCAATTGTGGGTCTGTCAATATTGGAGCTCTCTGGGACATAGGGAACTGTTGCCATCTTCACTTTGCCGTTTTGCTTTGTACAAGTAATGCAGCCGTACTTCTCAGAATGAAACCCAGTATACAGAGTGTGTGTGTGAAAGGTCTTTGTATATGGAATCAGTGGGCTGTGGTCATCAGTCTCATTCATTGCCATCAGGTGAATCTCTGCGCAGTGACAAAGCTACAGACCTCCAGACTGTGAAAATTTCACAACTGGAATCTAGCAGAATAAGCTCAATACTACCACAGGCATCTTCATACTCCCATTGCAACGTTGGCTTTTCAGAAGTGAAGCATTCCACTCTGCACTGATGGAAAGTGCAAACAATAATTAACCACAAGATTCTTGAATCGCTGTGTAACACCAGGACAGACACCCAAAAACTGTAGCAGGAAATATACACATGTATGTCCATACGTAACATTTGCATATGGAATTGTGCACACTCAAGCATACATCTTGGGAGCGTACACACATCCTACGGGTATACAGCTGCAGGCACCAGTTGACACTACTGTGCCTTCACATGTTATCCAGTCATGTATACATGCCACAGTGAAGCTGTTCCTGATGCTAAAATTGCACTTCAGTTGGCCTGTAGTGTCTCAGCATGCACTGTGCTGCTGCTGATCATTCCAGATTCAAACTGAAATCAGATGGTCTTCGTCTGTATTTAATTTGCCAATGTTCTCACTGCACCTCAGCTGTGATCAGTATGTGTTACTGTATGCTGTAGTATTGTGCGATGGGAACTTGCTTGAAGCTGGTAAATGGCCTGTCCTCTAGACCTGCTTCTAACTCAGCATGCTGAAGGGGAGCCGATGTAAATCTGACACAGTAAGGGTCTTCATACTTAATTCAGTTAGGGTCTAACTTTCAGTTCTGTCTTGCGATGGGGCATTTGCCAGATGAACGCATCAAACAAACAAGCAAATTAACATCAGTTTACATTGTCACATCAACTAGACTTTGTTGGGGACTCTCAGCTTTGAGTTTTGAAACAACTCTGTGCTTCCGTGGATCCAATGAGAAACATCTATGCATTGTTCTGAATACTGGACTGAGCCCTGGTATATGCACTCTTACCCTAATTAATACAATTTGTCTCGAGATTTTGTAGTATCCTAGCATTAATTATATTTATACCTAATATACAGGAACAGCTGCCAAAAGTAAGCCTTAATTCAATTTAATGTCAAACTTTTTGTTGAAAACCTTTTTTGTACTTACTCTAGAGGGAGTATTGGTGCCATTTTGTCAGATGTTTTTGGTAGTTATCGGGTTGCTTTCCTGGGATGAATTCGAAGCTTTTGCTGAATCAGATCTTTTCTTTAGCTGTTGTTCTGCCTTACCTATTTGTATATAATATTTATTGAAACCACAAGCACTGTTCTAAAGCTGTATTATTCTGCTAACAAAATGGGTAAAATTGGGACCAATAAAATGGAATGTTGTCCAAGTGTGTGACTGGATTATGATTGACAGTTGATTGAGATTAAGAAGCGCATCAACATTTACTTCGTTGGTTTTATGCATGTACCCTGGAAACAGTCATTGTGCAAGAGGGAAACTTTCTCCTTTTAAGAGGTGTGTCATCTCACATCTGATGGTTGTTTTCTTAGAATGCTCCTGTGCTAGCCATTGCTATGCTTCTCAATCACTGACACTCGCGTTATCTGCAGCTTCACCAACTATTCGTATTAATATAGTGCCATAAATGTTAATGAAACGTCGCAAGATGCTTTATAAAGACATTATAAACAAAATATGACCCCAAGTTTGGTCAAAGGGGTATCTTGAAGGTTTTAAGGGGTATCTTGAAGGAGGAAAGCTAGGCAGAGAGATATAGGAACAGGAGACCATCCAGCCCATCGAGCCTGCTCCGCCATTCAATATGATCATGACTGATCGAACACTTCAATGCCTTTTACCCACACTACCCTCATAACCCTTTACGTTATCATTAATCAGAAATCTATCAATCTCTATCTTAAACATACTCAATGACTGAGCTTCCACAGCCCTCTGGGATAGAGAATTCCAAAGCTTCACAACTCTCTGAGTAAAGAAATTTCTCCTTATCTCAATCCTAAGTGCCTTCCCGCTTATTTTGAAATTGTGTCCCCTGGTCCCAGACTCCTTTTAGGAAGGGAATTCCAGCACTTAGGACCTAGGCAACTGAAAGCATAGCTGCCAATGGTGGATTGACCAAAACCTGGGATACTCAACAGCCCATATTAGAGAAGCGCAGATATCTTGAAGGGTCATGGGATTGGAGGAGATTACAGAGCCAGGGAGAGGCCAGGCCATGGAGCGATTTGAGAACAAAGATGAGAATTTTAAAAATTGAGTCATTGCTTAACAGGGAAATATGGTAGGTCAGGAATTGGCATCCCTTCCACAAACATTTACTCCCTCCACCACCAATGAACAGTGGCAGCAGTGTGGACCATCTACAAGATGCACTGCAGCAACTTACCAAGGCTCCTTCGACAGCACCTTCCAAACCCATGACTGCTACCATCCAGAATGACAAGGGCAGCAGACACATGGGAACACCACCACCTGGAAGTTCCATCCAAGCCACTCACCGTCCTGACTTGGAAATATATCGGCCGTTCCTTCACTGTCACTGGGTCAAAATCCTGGAGCTCCCTCCCTAACAGCACTGTGGGTGTACCTACACCACAGGGACTGCAGTGGCTCAAGAAGGCAGCTCACCACCACCTTCTCAAGGGGCAGTTAGGGATGGGCAATAAATGCTGGCCCAGCCAGCGAAGCCCACATCTCGTAATTGAATCTTAAAAAGTAGAGGGGATAGGTGAATGGAATTTGGTGTAAGTTGGGATACAGGCAGCAGAATTTTGGATGACCTCAAGATCATGGAGGGTAGAAAATGGGAGACCAGCCAGGAGTGCGTTAGAATAGCCAAGTTCAGAGGTAACGAATGGATAAATGAGGATTCACCAGCACATGAGCTGAGGAAGAGCTGGAGTTTGACGATGTAATGAAGGTGAAAATAGGTGGCTTTAATGACAGTGCAAATATGTAGTTGAAAACTCATCTGAATCTGTTCCATATCAGACCTCACTGGATCCAGTGTGGCTGCTCCACTATCACTGCACTGGATCCATTGTGGCTGCTCCACTGACACTGCACTGGATCCAGCGTGGCTGCCCCCACTGTCACTGCACTGGATCCAGCGTGGCTGCCCCCACTGTCACTGCACTGGATCCATTGTGGCTGCTCCAATGTCACCGCACGGGATCCATTGTGGCTGCTGCACTGTCACTGCACTGGATCCAGCGTGGCTGGAGCCGCTGCCCTTCTCTCCCTGCCCGCGCCCGTGTTTTATTTCCGGCTTACGCGGTGTGTGCTGGGAGTTGTAGTCCACGCGGTGGATGCTGGGCTTTAAGGGGCGGGGTCTGCGTCACTATAGCAACAGAGGCTGCGTCCAAAACAGCGGCACCGGGTCCCCCGCGCAGAGACCGAGCAGCAGCAGCAGCTGGTCGGTTGCCGCTTGGCCTCCGGTCAGTGTCTATCCGGCCTCTGGTCACTGCTCGCCTGGCTTTTGGTCACGACCCCCCTGGCTTCTGGCCAGTGTCTGACTGGTCTCTGGTCATTGTCCACTGCCCTCTGGTCACTGAGCCCCTGGCTTCTGACCAGTCTCTGGTCACTGTCCCCTTGGCCTCTGGCCAGTCTCTGGTCACTATCCGCCTGGCCTCTGACCAGTCCCTGGTTACTGTCCACCTGGCCTCTGGTCACTGTCCCCTTGGCCTCTGTCCAGTCTCTGGTCACTATCCGCCTGGCCTCTGACCAGTCCCTGGTTACTGTCCACCTGGCCTCTGGTCACTGTCCGCTTGGCCTCTGTCCAGTCTCTGACCAGTCTCTGGTCACTGTCCACCTGGCCTCTGTCCAGTCTCTGGTCACTGATCGCTTGGTCTCTGTCCAGTCTCTGACCAGTCTCTGGTCACTGTCCGCCTGGTCACTGGCCAGTCTCTCCAGCCGTTGGTTGAGTTCAGGCTGGGATTTTGCTGTTCTGTGTCTAACCAGGCACTGTAACCAGCTGCTGATCCAGTCCCTCCATCAGCACCAAGAGCAGATTGTGGAACAAGAGACATATCCACTATAAAATGGCCAGCGATCAGGGAAGGGGTAAAGGACAAACTGGGATCGGATTCTGGAATTGTGCCAGAGCTTCATACAGCAAAGAGACCCAGGACCTGCTGAAAGGTGAGATGGTATATACAACAGAGTAAAACTTCACAGAGATCACAGCACTGATATAGAGAAAGCAACACATGAGACTAATAAATGATGCTCAAAGGGATGTGGGATTCCTTGTACAGGAATCACAGAAAGTTAGCATGACGGTTACAGCAAGCAATTAGGAAGGCAAATGGCATGCTTCTTTTATTGGGAGGGGTTTGGAATGTAAGAATAAATTATCCAGAGGTTTGGTGAGACTGCACCTGTAGTACTGTGTACAGTTCTGGTCTCTGTACCTAAGGAGGGATATACTTTCCTTACAGAGCCGACGACAACAGAGATGCACAAGATTAATTCCTGGGGTGAGAGGGTTGTCTCATGATGGGATGTTGACTAGAAATGTTCTTTACTCTGAAGTTTAGAAGAATGAGAGGTGATCTCACTGAAATGCAGAAAATTCAGAAAAATCCTGGGTAGAAGCTGAGAGGTTGTTTCCCTTGGTCGGAGAATCTAGAGCTAGGGGGCACTCTCACAAAGGAACAACCATTTCAGACCAAGATGAGAAATTTCTTCATAGGAGCAGGAGTAGGCTATTCGGCCCATTGAGCTTGCTCTGCCATTCATGACTGATCATCTACCTCTACGCCATTTTCTCCACTACCCCCTTAACTCTTGATGTCATTATTATCCAAAAATCTAGCGACTTTTGTCTTGAAAATGCCCAACGATTGAGCTTCCGCAGGCCTCTGGAGTAGAGAATTCCAAAGATTCACCCCGCTCTGAGTGAAGAAATACCTCCTCAGCTCAGTCTTAAAAGGCCTGCCCCTTATTCACTTAGAGATTGTGAATCTTTGGGATTCTCCACCCCAGGGGGTCGTGGATGCTCAGTCAGTGAGCACCAAGATAGAGATAAATAGTTTTTTTTAACACTAAAGGGATATTGGGAATAAGGTGGGAAGTGGAGTTAATGTAGACGGTCAATGGTGGAACAGGCTCAAGGTACCATATGGCCTACTCTGGCTCCTATTTCCTATGCTCCTAAGGGGGGAAGGACAGGGTGTGGAACACACAAGCTAAAACAGGCCATTCAGCCCCTTGAGCTTATTCACCCATTCAGTTTAATCATGGCTGATCTGCATCAACCCACCTTGGTTCTGTAACCCTCAATACCGTTGCCTGACAGAAACCTACCAATCTCAGTTTTTACATTCTCAATTGACCCCCAGCCTCCACAGCTTTTTGTGGGAGAGAGTTCCAGATTTCACTACCCTTGTGTGAATAAGTGCTTCCTGACATTCACTCTAATTTTAAGGTTATGCCCCCTTGTTCTGGGCTTCATCACCATAGGAAATAGGTTAGATGGAGGGAAACTGCCTTCCTCCTCCTCCTTCAGGTACCATCCCCTAAGAAGGCGTTGGTGATCATGGACTTCCATCGGATTGGTCCATGATCATGCTTGGCAAAGTATTGCAATGGTTTGCTGTTGCCTTCTGCAGTATGGCTGACCAGGAAACTCTTACCTTCCGCTATTAGGCATATTGGAAGGATTTACAGGCTGATAATCAACGTCATGAGCACACCTTCCATGGCCATCAAGTCCTGAAGTGGGACTTGACCCGGGAGCTTCTGGCCCAGAGGTAGAGACACCACCACTGCCCCACAAGACCTCCCCCCTGAAACTGCCTTAAACACCTTTCTCTTCTATATTTAGGGCAAACATAGACTGTGCAACCTGATCCCATCAATTAACTCTTTTACATCCAGTATCATTCTGATGAATCTGCACTTCTCAGCATGCACTCTCCCAGCCCAAGGTTGATATACCCCTAACTCAACAGTTGCTCCAGATGGATTTTGGCTAGAGCTTTATATAACTGAAACCCAATTTCCACCCCTTTGTATTCCAGCTCCCTTGACATTGAGACCAATGTTCCTGGAGCCTTCTTAATTTTTTTATACCTGTCCTCTAGCTTTTGGTGACTTCTGTACTTAGGTTCCTAAATCTCTCTGCTCTTCCTAGCTTCTTGCCAATAAGAAAATACTTTGAGTTATCTTTCTTGGGATGATCGCACACTTCCCTATACTGAACTCTTACCACCACAGTTCCCATCCCCCCCCTCATTTAATTTGTCAATGCCCCTTTGTAATTTTATGCTCCCATCTGTGTGGAGTGTGCTAAATAAGGCTAAATGAGAGGGTGCACTGCAAATGCAGAGAACATATGGAAGTATGATGTTGTGGCAATAACAGATACCTGGCTAAAAGAAGGGCAGGACTGGGTAATAAATATTCCTGGACACAAGGTGTTCAAGAAAGACAGAGAAGGAATGAAAGGAGGGGGGGCAGTTGCAGTATTGATTAAGAAGAATATTACAGTGGTGGAGAGAGAGGGTGTCCTACAGGGGTCAAGAACAGAATTTATTTGGTCAGAGCTAAGAAACAATAAAGGTGCCATTACATTGCCCAGTGTAGTCTATAAGCCAGCAACTAGTCTAGTGGGAAAGATGTAGACAACAAACTTGCAAGGAAATTACAGAGAAGTGTAAGAATTATGGAGTAGTTATAATGAGGGACTTGATTATCAGAATGTAGCAATTGTATAAGGGGCAGAGAGGATCAAGAATTCCGAGAGTATGTTCAGGGGAATTTTCTGCATCAGTGTGTTCCCAGTCCAAGGAAGGAGACATTGCTGGACCTGGTTCTTGGGAATGTCACAGACACATTCTGTAGCTCAGGCTGTGTACCCCGTTGTTGCTCTTACTGACTGACCGACCTCACCTTGTCTTGTTGCAGTGATGATGCAGGAATCCAAATTGAATCAATTCCAGCAGAGACAGCTTAACAGAAGACTTCAGGGTGAGTACATTTACACATGAGCCTCTCGCTCTGAACTTTGCAGTGAACAAAATCTCATGTTGTATCTGCACTGGGAGTGTTTGATAGGACAGTTTAGAGGGAGATTTACTCTGCATCTAACTCATGCTGTGCCTGCCCTGGGAGTGTTTGATAAAATTGTAGTGGGAGATTCTCTCTAACCTGTGTTGTTTCTGCCCTGGGAGCATTTGATACAACAATGTAGAATTGTACAATGATACAGCACAGAAGGAGGTCATTCAGCCCATCATGCTTGTGTTAGCTCTTTAGTGGAACTAAGCAATTAATCCTACCCTCCTGCTCTTTCTCCATAACCCATTAAACTTTTTCCTTTCAATTATCCAATTCCCTTTTGAAAGTTACTATTAGATCTCCTTCCATTGCCCTTTCAGTCAGTGCATTCCAGATCACAAAAACTTGTTGCATTCAAAAAAATCTTAATCTCACCCCTGGTTATTTTGCAAATTATCTTTATATCTGTATAATCTTGTTACCAACCCTTCTGCCACTGGAAATAGTTTCCCCTTACTCACTTTTGGAAAAAAAATTCACAATTTTAAATATACTTGTATCAAATTTCCCACTAACCTTCTCTATTCCTGGAGAACAACCACAGCTTCTCCAGTCTCTCCACATAACTGAAGCCCAGCATTCTAATCAATCGTTGTTATTTTAAATTTGTGTGTATGGAAAAACTCAGAAGACCAGCATTTATTACTCATCCCCAATTGCCCTTCAGAAGTTGGTGGGTGAGCCGCTTCCTTGAACTGCTGCAGCCCATGGAGCTTCACTCATCCAGGCAAATGGGGAGTATTCCATCACACTCCTGAATTGTGCCATGTAAATGGTCGACAGGCTTTGGGAGTCAGGAGTTGAGTTACTCACCAACCTCTGACCTGCACTTGTGGTTGCAGTATTTCTGTAGCTGGTCCAGTTAAGTTTCTGGTCAACGGTAACCCCCAGGATGTTGATTGTGGGATTTCAGTGATGGTGAGGCTATTGTCAAGGGGAATGGTTAGATTCCCTCTTGTTGGAGATGGTCATTTCTTGGCTGTTGTGCAGCATGAATGTTACATGCCACTTAGCCCAACCCTGAGTGATGTCCAGGTCTTGCTGCATGCAGACTCGTACTGCTTCAGTATTTCAGGAGTTGGGACTGGTGCTGAACATTGTGCAATCATCAGCGAACATCCCCACTTCTGACCTATGATGGAGTGAAAGTCATTGATGAAGCAGCTGAAGATGGTTGGGCCGAGGATACTAACCTGAGGAACTCCTGCAGTTATGTTCCAGAGATGACTGATCTCCAACAACCACAACCATCTTCCTTTGTGTTAGTATGAATCCAACCAGTGGAGCGTTTTCCCCCTGGTTCCCATTGACTTGAGTTTTGCTTGGGCTCCTTGATGCCACACTTGGTCAAATGCTGCCTTGATGTCAAGAGAGTCATTCTCACCTCACCTCTGGAGTTCAGCTCTTTTGTCCATATTTGGACCAAGGCTGTAATGAGGTCAGGAGCAGAGTGACCTTGTGAAACCCAAACTGAGCGTCAGTGAGCAGGTTATTGTTGAGGAAGTGCCACTTATTAACACTGTTGATGACACCTTCCATCACATTGCTGAAGATTGAGAGCAGACCGATGGGGTGGTAATTCCCTGCTTTTTGGGGACAGGACCTACCTGGGCAATTTTCCACATTATCAGGTAGGCGCCAGTGTTGTAGCTGTACAGAACAGGAGCACTAGTTTTCAACACCACAGCTGGGTGTTTTGGAGCCCATATCCAGCGTGCTCAAACATTTCTTGATATCATGTGGAGTGAATTGAATTGGCTGAAGACTGGCATCTGTGATGCTGGGAACCTCAAGTAGAGACTGATGTGGATCATCCATTCGGCACTTCTGACTAAAGATGATTGCAAACGCCTTGTCTTTTGCACTGACATGCTGGACTCCATCATCATTCAGGATGGGAATGTTCTTGGAGCCTCCTCCTCCCATTAGTTGTTTACTTGTCCACCACCATTCATGGGTGAATGTGACAGGACTGCACCCTCTCTGGTACTCAGCATTAAACACAATACTGAGGACGAACCTCCATTGCTTTTGTACTGACTGCCTCTATTGCTAATGGCATGGAATCCATTTGCCTTCTCAACTTATCCTACCACTTTCAAAGATTTGTGTAAATTTCCCCCAGGTGTCTCTGTTTCTGCACTCTCTTTAAATTTTTTCCATTTAGTTCATATTGCCTCTGCTTATTCTTCCTACCAAAATGTATCACTTCACATCTCTCTGGATTAAATTTCATCTGCCATGCCTCTGCCCATTTCCCCAGTCTGTCTATATCTTCCTGAAATCAGCCACTATCATCCTCACTGTTTGCTACTTTTCTGAGTTTCATTTCTTCTGCAAATATTGAGATGATGTATTCCTAAATCCAGTCATTAAAAAGGACAGTGGTCTTAATTCTGAGTGGAGATGTAGGGGAGAGGGGTGGGAGAAATATCACTGTACTTTTCCCTCCAGTCTGAGAAACAGTTTCACAACTACTCTGCTCTCTGTCCTTGGCCAGTTTTATCTCCACATTACCACTCCCCTTTTTAATGTCATGGGCTTCAATTTTGCTAACAAGTCTATCTGGTATTTTATCAAATGCCTTTTTTTAAATTCTATATACAACACCAACTGCACTACTTTAATCAATTCCATTAGTTCAAATAACTTAAACAAGACAGTGAAACACAATTTACCATTAACTAAACATTAGCCCATACCTTTCCAAATGATAATTAATTTTTGATTCTCATGGTGACCACACTGCTGCCGTTACACTGACTAGGCTGTTTTTCTTAATTCATTCATGGGATGTGAGCCACATCCAGCTTTTATTGCCCATTCCTAATTGCCCTTGAGAAGGTGGTGGTGAGCTGCCTTCTTGAACCAGTGCAGTCCACGTGGTGTAGGGACACATACAGTGCTGTTGGGAAGGAGTTCCAGGATTTTGACCCAGCAGCAATGAAGGACTGGCCAATGTATTTCCAAGTCAGGATGGTGAGTGGCTTGGAGGGGAACTTCCTGTATTTGACAGGCTTTCCTCTGCCTTTGTTTTGAACAGAGGTGTAACATTTGCAATTGCCCCAGTCCAACAGCATCACTACCCCTATAACTGAGGTCAGAGTCTCCAATCTCCATCCTTACTTCCCTCAGTAAGATTGGATATACCCACCTGGAACATGTGACTTTTCTACTTTCAGTACCGCCAACTATTTAAGCTCCTGCACTTCACCTATTTTATCTGTTCAATATCATTCCTATATCCTCCTTCACTGTTACATTTAATCCCTTAGCCATGTCTTCTACCTTCACAAGTGGATCTCTTTTCTAATGTTTAATGCCCCACCTTTCTTTGAATACCCTTTTACTATTTATATTTTTATAGATATATTTATTAAAGACCGCCCCTAATCTTCCCCTGTAACAAGGGGAGGCGATGGCATAGTGGTATTGTCACTGGACTAATAATCCAGAGACTCAGGGTAATGCTCTGGGGATGGCAGATGGTGGAATTCAAATTCAATAAAAATCTGGAATTAAGAGTCTAATGATGACCATGGAACCATATAGGTTGTTGTAAAAAAACATCTGGTTCACTAATGTCCTTTAGGGAAGGAAATCTGTCGTCCTTACCTGGTCTGGCCTACATGTGACTCCAGACCCATGTTGACTCTTAAGTGGCCTAGCAAGCCTCACAGTTATACCAAACCGCTACAAAGTCACAAAAAATGAATGAAACCCAACAGACCACCCGGCATCGACGTAGGCCCCGGAATCAACAACAGCAATCTCAGCCCTGTCAACCCAGCAGAGCCCTCCTTACTAACATCTTGGGGTCTAAAATTGGGAGAGCTGTCTCATAGACTATTCAAGCAATAGCCTGACATAGTCATCCTCACAGAATCATACCTTACAGATAATGTCCCATCACCATCCCTGGGTATGTCAGGGCAGGACAGACCTAGCAGAGGTGGCGGCACAGTGGTATATAGTTGGGAAGGAGTTGCCCTGGGAGTCCTCAACATCAACTCTGGACCCCATGAAGTCTCATGGCATCAGACATGGGCAAGGAAACGTCCTGTTGATTAACATGTACCGCCCTCCCTCAGAATGTACTCTAAGTGGGGGACTTCAATGTCCATCACCAAGAGTAGCTTGGTAGCACCACACTGACCGAGCTGGCCGAGTCCTAACTGACATAGCTGCTAGTCTGGGTCTGCGGCAGGTGGTGAGGAAACCAACATCACCAACCTGCCTGCCGTAGATGCATCTGTCCATGACAGTATCGGTAGGAGTGACCACCGCACAGTCATTGTGGAGACGGAGTCCTGCCTTCACATTGAGGAAACCCTCCATCATGTTGTGTGGCACTACAACCATGCAAAATGGAATAGATTTCAAACAGATCTAGCAACTCAAGACTAGGCATCCATGAGGCACTGTGGGCCATCAGCAGTAACAGAATTGTACTCAACCAAAATCCATAACCTCATGGCCTGGCATATCCCCCACTCTACCATTACCATCAAGCTAAGCAATCAACCCTGGTTCAATGAAGAGTGCAGGAGGGCATGCCAGGAGTAGCACCAGGCATAACTAAAAATGAGATGTCAACCTGGTTAAACTATACAGGACTACTTGCGTGCCAAACAGTATAAGCAGTAAGTGATAGACAGATTGCACAATGTTCAGCAGCATTCACGACTCCTCAGATACTGAAGCAGTCCATGTCCAAATGCAGCAAGACCTGGACAATATCCAAGCATGGGCTGACAAGTGGCAAGTAACATTCGTGCCACACAAGTGCCAGGCAATGACCATCTCCAACAAGAGTGAATCTAATCATTGCCACTTGATGTTCACTGGCATTATTATCACTGAATCCCCCACTATCTACATCCTGGGGGGTTACCATTGACCAGAAACTGAACTGGACTAGCCATATAAATACTGTGGCTACAAGAGCAGGTCAGAGGCTAGGAATCTTGCGACAAGCAACTCACCTCCTGACTCCCCAAAGCCTGTCCACCATCAACAAGGCACAAGTCAGGATACTCTCCAATTGCCTGGATGAGTGCAGTTCCCAAAACACTCCAGGACAAAGCAGCCCGCTTGATTGGCACCACATCCACAAACATTCACTCCCTCCACCACCGATGCACAGTAGCAGCAGTGTGTACCATCTACAAGATGCACTGCAGGAATCAGGAATTCACTAAGGCTTCTACGACAACACCTTCCAAACCAATAACTATTGTCATCTAGAAGGGCAAGGGCAGCAGATCGATGGGAATACCGCCACCTGGAAGCTCCCCTCCAAGACACTCACCACCCTGACTTGAAAATATATTGCCATTCCTTCACCATCGCTGGGTCAAAATCCTGGAACTCCCTCCCTGACAGCACTGTGGGTGTACCACAGGGACTGCAGTGGTTCAAGAAGGCAGCTCACCATCACCTTCTCAAGGGCAACTAGGGATGGGCAATAAATGCTGACCCAGCCAGCGAAGCCCACATCCTGTGAATGAATATTAAAAAAAAACCTTATAGGAAACAGTAAAAGTAGTGGGGGGAGTTGGGAAGGGGGACAGGAAAAGGTTTGTGTTTGAGAATTGAAAACAATGGGAACAGCTTTGCTGAAAGTATCTCTTGAGATTGAATGAAGATCAAATGAAATAATACAGCAGTTCGGTAAGTATTAAACAAAAACACTTCCTGTAGCCGGGAAGAAACAAAGTGATGATGTATCCGATTCTGGGATTTGTAGAGAGGACTTTCCGTTGACTGTGATTATTCTTGGTAGCTGCAGATCTCCGGTTGAAAACCCCTGAACTAAATGGTATAATTTATAATGAGGTTGCAGGAACAGAGGCCCCTGGGGGGTTTACATACAGAAATCTTTGAAGTGGCTCTACGAGTTGATAAGGATTTTTTTTTTTAATATTCGTGGCTTTATATAGCAAGGCATAGACGTCAAAAGTAAGAATCTAAATCTTCCTAAGTGACTGGTTCAGCTTCAGCTGGAGAATTATGTCAAATTCTGGTCACCGCAGTTCAAGAAGGATGTTGGGGCCTTGGAGAGGGTGCAGAGCAGGTTTACTGGAATAGTGCCAGGGATAAGGGACTTCAGTTAATGAGGAGAGACTGGAGAAGCTGGGATTGTTCTCCTTGGAGCAGAGAAGGCTGAGGGGAGATTTGATAGAGCTGTTCAAAATCATAAAGGGTTTTGATAGGGTAAATAAGGAGAAACTGTTACCAGTAGCAGATTGGTCAGTAACCAGAGAACATGGATTTAAGATAATTGGCATAACAGCAGAAGCAAGAAATGAACATCATTCGTTTTACACAATGAGTTATCATGACCCGGAATCCACTGCATGAAAGGACGGTGGAAGCAGATTGAGTCGTGACTTTCAAAACAGAACTGGATAAAAACTTGAAGCGGAAAATAATTACAGGGTAATGGGGAAAGGGCAGGGAAATGTAACTAATTAGGCACCTCTACCAAAGAGCGAGCTCAGGCATGATGGGCTGAATGACCTCCTTCTCCACAAAACTGCCATCTCATACTTGCTGGAAGTTTCTGGTTGAGCCTGGACCATGTTTGTTGTTTTAATATTCCTTTTCTTGTAGAAGGAGATGCTCTTCCTGTGAGCTGCAATCCTAACTGCAGCAAGACTTCAGCTCCCCCTCCACTACCACCAGCCCCATCTGTCCGCGTCCATCCCTCCTCCAAACCACACCTGCGGCCTGCAGAAAGTTGCCGTGCTGGAGACGCATACCAACGGGAAAAGTTTCGACCCCGGCCAACAAGTAGGTGTTCAAATATAGCCAACATAGCAAACCTAGCAGCACCCTCTAATCTGTCACACCTCAAGCAATCAGTACCCATCACTGGATTATCTATTAGACAGACCCCACAAAGAAGGACCCTCAGCAAGTACTTGAAGCTTCAAAGCTCTCTGAGAGAAGACTGAATACGTCCCAGTCAACGAGCACCCCAACTCCACCCCTCACAGCCCAACCTCTCCACTTAAGGCCAGGCCTTCACTGTAAAATTAGGGAACCCCCTTCACCATAACCTGAATCCTCCACCTCCCTTGGGCCTCTGCTCAAAATATCCTATTTTCATGCAAGCTTCCCGGAACTGAAACCAGGAATTCTGTTATGCACATGTACAGGAGCACTACATTTTTCCCACAGATCGCTCAAAATGCTTTCAGATCATGTGATCCTATCACCATTTTATTTCCCTCAGTAACTGAAATTTCTAATGACCAAAAAAAAGTTTTAAACAGAATTAAAAATCCATTAAATAATTAGCTATTCAAAATAACTACATTAAATTCATCCACTGAATTGTCTTTTGTATTGTTTCATGACCCTCACTAAAGGCCTTAGCATCTGCCCAATACCCAGGCTTAAACTTGACATTTTTACCCAAAGCTGTGACAATAAAGGGCATAAAACAAAAGACTTGTGTTTATATCGTGCTTTGCACGACCACCAGATGTCTCAAAGCACTTTACAGCCAGTGAGGTACTTCTCAAGTGCAGTCACTGTTGTAATACATTCCTACACTGGTCTACACTGTCCCTGGGGTTGGTGCTGAGGTCTGTTTTAAAACTCTCCCCACTTCATTCCATATCACAAACCCTGACCTCACAATCTCCCATCCACCCACTATTGAGCTTCACCTTTCCATCCCCCTGAGGCTGCTGATGCTGATTGAAACATCTTATCTTAACCCTGTCTTTCCAGAACTAAAAACATATTTGACTTTGCAAAGTCCTCCTCACTAATAGCTGGGGATTCTTCCAATTTGAAGAGCTGTCCCAAAGAATAGTCAAACAACGACCTGACATAGTCATTATCACAAAATCACACCTTAGAGCCAGTGACCCAGACTACTCCATCACCATCTCTGGGTATGCCCTGTCCCACTGACAGGACAGACCCAGCAGTGGTGGCAGCAGTCATATACATGCCCTGAGAGTCCTCAACCCATGAAGTCTCACAGCATCAGGTCAAACATGGGCAAGGAAACCTCCTGCTGTTTACCACCTACCTCTCCCCCGCCACCCCACCCCACCCTCAGCTGATATTTCAGCTTCTCAATGTGGGACAGCACTTGGAAGAAGCACTGAGGATAACAAGGGCACAGAATGTATTGGTGGGGTACTTCGATGTCCATCACCAAGCTCGTTAGAATTGCAAACTTATGAATTAGGAGCAGGAATGAGCCATTTGGCCCTTCAAGCCTGCTCCACCATTCAGTAAGATCAGATGATTGTAACCTCAACCCCACATTCCTACCTACCCCCCGATAACCTTTCACCCCCTTGCTTATCAAGAATCTATCTACCTCTGCCTTAAAAATATTCAAAGACTCCGCTTCTACCACCTTTTGGGGAAGAGAGTTCCAAAGACCCACAGTCCTCTGAAAGAAAAAATTTCTCCTCATCTCTGTCTTAAATGAGCAACCCCTTATTTTTAAACAGTGACCCTGAGTACGAGATTCTGCTATAAGAGGAAACATCCTCTCCACATCCACTCAGTCAAGACCCTCAGGATCTTATATGTTTCAGTGAAGTCGCCTCTTACTCTTCTAAACTCCAGCAGATACAAGCCTAGCATATCCAACCTTTCCTCATAAGACAACACACCCATTTCAGGCGTTTGTCTACTATACCTTCTCTGATCTGATTCTAACACATTTGCCCCTTTCCTTAAATAAGGAGACTAGTACTGTGCACAGTACTCCAGATGTGGTCTCACCAGTGCCTTGTGTAACTGAAGCATAACCTCCCTACTATTGTATTCAATTCCCCTCATAATAAATGATAACATTCTATTAGCTTTCCTAGTTACTTGCTGCACCTGCATACTAGGCTTTTGTGATTCATGCACCAGGACACCCAGATCCCGCTGCATCTCAGAGCTCTGCAATCTCTCACCATTTAGATAATAAGCTTCTTTTTCATTCTTCCTGCCAAAATGAACATTTCATATTCCCTACATTATACATTTGCCAGATCTTTCCCCACTCGCTTAACGTATTTACACTCCTTATGTTCTCTTCACAACTTACTTTCCTACCTATCTTTGTGTCATCATTAGTACTGAGTGAACAGGTCAAGTTCTGAAGGACATAGCTGCCAGACTGGGCCTGTGGCTGTTTGTGAGAGAATCAAGAAGAGAGAAAAATCTACTTGACCTCATCCTCACCAATCTACCTGCCACAGCTGCATCTGCCTATAAGACTATTCACAGGAGTGACAACTGCCTAGCCTTTGTGGAGACAAAATCCTATCTTCACATTGTATTAAGTGCCACTACCAACATGCAAAACGGGGTAAGTCAGATCTAGCACTCAAAACTGCATATATATGTGGGCCATCAGCTCCTGCAGAATTATATTCCAGGACAATCTGTAACCTTATGGTATATCTTCCACTCTACCATTGCCATCAAGTGAGGCAACCAACCCTGGTTCCATGAAAAGTGCAGGAGGGCATACCAGGAGCACCAGGCGTACATAAAAATGAGATGTCAGCCTGGTTAAGCTACAACACAGGATTACATGCATGTCAAACAATGGGAGAAGCATGTGATAGACAGAGCAAAGTGACCTCCTGACTAATTGATCAGACCAAAGCTGTACCGCCCTGCCACATCCTGTCATAAATGATGGTGGTTAATTAAACAACGAGCAGACCATAAGACATAGGAGCAGAAATTAGGCCATTCGGCCCATCGAGTCTGCTCCGCCATTCAATCGTGGCTGATAAGTTTCTCAACCCCATTCCCCCGCCTTCTCCCCATAACCTTTGATCCCTTTACCAATCAAGAACCTACCTATCTCGGTCTTAAATACACTCAATGAACTGACCTCAACAGCCTTCTGTGGCAATGAATTCCATAGATTCACCACTCTCTGGCTAGAGAAGTTTTTCCTCATCTCTGTTCTAAAAGGTCTTCCCTTTACTCTGAGGCTGTGCCCTCGGGTCCTAGTCTCTCCTACTAATGGAAACATCTTCCCCACGTCCACTCTATCCAGGCCTTTCAGTATTCTGTAAGTTTCATTCAGATCCCCCCTCATCCTTCTAAACTCCATCGAGTATAGACCCAGAGTCCTCAAACGTTCCTCATATGTTAAGCCTTTCATTCCTGGGATCGTTCTCGTGAACCTCCTCTGGACCCTCTCCAGGGCCAGAACATCCTTCCTGAGATACAGGGCCAAAAATTGCTCACAATATTCTAAATGTGATCTGACCAGAGCCTTATAAAGCCTCAGCAGCACATTCCTGCTTTTATATTCTAATCCTCTCGAAATAAATGCCAACATTGCATTTGCCTTCCTAACTACCAACTCAACCTGCAAGTTAACCTTAAGAGAATCCTGGACTAGGACTCCCAAGTCCCTTTGCACTCCAGATTTCTGAATTCTCTCCCCATTTAGAAAATAGTCTATGCCTCTATTCTTCCTACCAAAGTGCATGACCTCACACTTCCCCACGTTATATTCCATCTGCCACTTCTTTGCCCATTCTCCTAACCTGTCCAAATCCTTGTGCAGCCTCCCCATCTCCTCAATACTACCTGTCCCTCCACCTATCTTTGTATCATCAGCAAATTTAGCCAGGATTCCCTCAGTTCCTTAATGTATAAAGTGAAAAGTTGTGGTCCCAACACTGACCCCTGCGGAACTCCACTAGTCACCGACCGCCATCCTAAGAAGGAGCCCCTTATCCCCACTCTCTGCCTCCTGCCAGACAGCCAATCTTCTATCCATGCTAGTACCTTGCCTCTAACACCATGGGCTCTTATCTTACTGAGCAGCCTCCTGTGCGGCACCTTGTCAAAGGCCTTCTGGAAGTCCAAGTAGATAACATCCATTGGCTCTCCTTTGTCTAACCTACTCATTACCTCCTCAAAGAATTCTAACAGATTTGTCAGGCATGACCTCCCCTTGATGAAACCATGCTGACTTTGCACTAAAACAAAAACAGAATTACCTGGGAAAACTCAGCAGGTCTGGCAGCATCGGCGGAGAAGAAAAGAGTTGACGTTTCGAGTCCTCATGACCCTTCAACAGAACTTGTCGAAGGGTCATGAGGACTCGAAACGTCAACTCTTTTCTTCTCCGCCGTTGCTGCCAGACCTGCTGAGTTTTTCCAGGTAATTCTGTTTTTGTTTTGGATTTCCAGCATCCGCAGTTTTTTTGTTTTTATCTCTGACTTTGCACTATTTTATCATGCACTTCCAAGTATTCTGGAATCTCATCCTTAATAATGAACTCTAAAATCTTACCAACAACCAAGGTCAGGCTAATCGGCCTGTAATTTCCTGTCTTTTGCCTCACTCCCTTCTTAAACAGGGGGGTTAAATTAGCAATTTTCCAGTCCTCTGGGACCCTCCCTGACTCCAGTGATTCCTGAAAGATCACCACTAACGCCTCCACTATCTCTTCAGCTATCTCCTTCAGAACTCTGGGGTGTAATCCATCTGGTCCAGGTGATTTATCCACCTTCAGACCTTTCAGTTTTCCTAGCACCTTCTCCTTGGTAATGGCCACCATACTCACCTCTGCCTCCCGACTCTCTTGAAATTTGGGGATGTTACTCGTGTCTTCCACCATGAAGACTGACGCAAAGTACCTATTCAGTTCCTCCGCCATTTCTTTGTTCCCCATTACCACTTCTCCAGCGTCGTTTTCCAGTGGCCCAATGTCCACTTTTGCCTCTCTCTTACCCTTTATATATCTAAAAAAAACTCTTGCAATCTTCTTTTATATTACTGGCTAGTTTACCCTCATATTTAATCTTCTCCCTCCTTATTTCTTTTTTAGTTGTCCTCTGTTGGTCTTTGTAGGCTTCCCAATCCCCTGGTTTCCCACTGCTCTTCGCCACATTGTATGCTTTCTCTTTAGCTTTTATGCTGTCCCTGACTTCCCTTGTCAGCCATGGTTGCCTCGTCCTCCCTTTAGTATGCTTCTTCTTCCTAGGGATGAATTTTTGCTGTGTCTCCCAGATTACTCCCAGAAACTCCTGCCATTGCTGTTCCACTAGGCTCATCTCCCAGTCAATTCTGGCCAGCTCCTCCCTCATGCCTCTGTAGTTGCTTTTATTCAACTGTAGTATCATTACATCTGATTCCAGCTTTTTCCTCTCAAATTGCAGGGTAAATTCTATCATATTATAGTCACTTCCTCCTAAGGGTTCCTTCACCTTAAGCTCCCTTATCAAATCTGCCTCATTACACATCACTAAATCTAGAATTGCCTGTTCCCTAGTGGGCTCCACCACAAGCTGCTCCAAAAAGCCATCTTGTAGACATTCCACAAATTCCTTTTCCTGGGATCCACTACCAACCTGATTTTCCCAGTCTACCTGCATATTGAAATCCCCCATGATCACTGTAACCTTGCCTTTCTTACATGCTTTTTCTGTCTCCTGGTGTATCTTGTGCCCTACATCCTGACTACTGTTCGGAGACCTGTACATGACTCGCATTATGGTTTTTTTACCTTTGCGGTTCCTCAACTCTACCCACACAGATTCTACATCATCTGACCCTACATCATTTCTTGCTATCGATTTAATTTAATTTCTTACTAACAAAGCAACCCAACCCCCTCTGCCAACCTGTTTATCTTTTCAATAGGATGTATATCCTTGGATATTTAGCTCCCAGTCCTGATCCCCTTGCAGCCATGTCTCTGTGATGCCCACCACATCATACCTGCCAATTTCAATCTGCGCCACAAGCTCATTTACCTTATTTCGTATACTGCGTGCATTCAGATACAACACCTTCAGTCCTGTATTTCCCATCCCCTTTCTCATTGTCGTCCCTTTATCTGATGTGCTTGAAGTTAGATTCCTAACCCTTTCCAAACACTCTGTCCTATTTTGTGTTCTGGGGACTTTAATAGCCTCTCCTGGGCTCTCCTTTCTTTTCAGTTTTTTCATAATTTTCCATGAAGTTGAATCCACCCCCCACATGCTAACCTGCTGCTTTGTTTCCCATTGGTCATACTTCTTGGAGTTTTACCCTTCCCTCCCCACCCCCACTTTCTAGTTTAAAGTCCAGTTGACCACCCTATTTACCCTTTTCACTAGAACATTGGTCCCAGATCAGTTCAGGTGGAGACAGTCCCAATGGTACAGATCCCTCCTGTTCCAATACTGATGCCAGTGCCCCATGAAATGGAACCCCTCTTTCCCGCACCACTTCTTTAGCCACTTGTTTACTTCCCTTATTCTCACGTCCCTATGCCAATTTGCACGTGGCTCGGGTAGTAATCCCTTGAGGACCTGTTCTTTAATTTAGTTCCTAGTTCCTGATAATCCCCAAACAGATCCTCTTTCCTAGTCTTACCTATGTTATTTGTCTCGACGTGAACCACAACAACTGGATCCTCCCCTTCCCTCTCCAATATCCTTTCAAGCCAGTCAGATATGTCCCTCACCCTGGCACCGGGCAGGTAACATACCATGTGGGACTCTCGATCCCGCTTACAAAGGAAGCTATCAATTCCCCTAATTATACAATCCCCTACAACTACCACTTGTCTTTTTGCTCTCCCCCCCCCCCCCCCCCCCCGAATAGCCTCCTGTGCCACAGTGCCGTGGTCAGCTGGCTCATCCTCCCTACAGCCCTGTTCCTCATCCACACAGGGAGCAAGTACCTCGTACCTGTTGGACAAGGTCAAGAGCTGAGGCTCCTCTGTTCCTGAACACAGGATCCCTCTACCTGCCTCACTTGCAGTCACACACTGCTGACCCTGACCACTGACCGCACTTGAGGTACTTAATCTACTGGGTGTGACTGCCTCCTGAAACAAAATGTCCAGGTAACTCTCCCCCTCCCGGATGTGCCGCAGCGTCTGGAGCTGGGACTCCAGCTCATCAATTCTGAGCCAGAGTTCCTCCAACAACCAACACTTGCTGCAGCTGTAGTCACTGCGGCTCGCAATGGGATCTGCCAGCTCCCCCCATCATACAGCTACAGCACATCACCTGCCCAGCCATCTCAACTTAGATAATTAATTTATTAATTAGCTTTGCAGTGTTTTTTTTCAAATTTGGTGCATATTTCCTACCAACCAATCAGGTCACAGCTTTCCTGTGATGTCACTTTTTTACTTTTGGCTTCAGTTACTCTATGCCCCGAGGTCACCGCTCCGGTGCTCCTCCCTCAGAGTCTGCTCCCTGGAGACAAGGCCGTGAATCCCCAAGGTAAGCTAGATTTATACTCACTGCTCCGGTACTCCTCCCTCTGAGTCTGCTCCCTGAAGACAAGGCCGCAAATCCCCGAGGTAAGCTAGATCTATACTCACCGCTCCGGTGCTCCTCCCTTCAAGTCTGCTCCCAGGATTAACTCACCAATCAGCTGCTTTTTCTTTACAATCCACTTTCAGAAGAGTGTCCCTCACAGGTCTGGTGCACTCCTGAAGGCACTGCCTCTTCCTCTCTTTTTAGGTTTGAGGAGGAGGGAGGGATGGAAACACTACAATTGAGGGGAGGAGGAACCCAGCACATTGGTGCAAAAGACAAGGCCGAAGCATTTGCAACAATCTTCAGCCAAAAGTGCCAAGTGGATGATGCATCTCGGCCTCATCCGGAGGTCCCCAGCATCACAGATGCCAATCTTCAACCAGTTCAATTCATTCTGCTTGATATCAAGAAACTGCTAAAGGCATTGGATGCTGCAAAGGCTACAGGTCCTGACAATATTCTGGCAGGAGTACTAAAGACTTGTGCTCTAGAACCAGCTGTACCCCTAGCCAAGCTGTTCCAGTACAGCTACAACAGTGGGATCTACCCAACAATGTGTAAAATTGCCCAGATATGTCCTGTCCACAAAAATTTGAACAAATCCAACCCAGCCAATCACTGTCCCATCAGTCTACTCTCGAGCACCAGCAATAACCTGCTCACTGATGCTCAGTTTGGCTTCTGCCAGGGCCACCCAGCTCCTGACCTCTTTACAGCCTTGGTCCAAAGATGGACAAAAAGGTTGATCTCCAGAGGGGAGGTTAGAGTGACTAGCCTCTACATCAGGGTAACATTTGACCAAATATGGCATCAAATGGCCTTGGCAAAATCGAAGTCAGTGGAAATCAGGGGAAAACACTCCACTGGCTGGAGTCATACCTGGCACAAAGGGAGATGGTTGTGGCTGTTGGAGTCCAATCATCTCCGTTCCAGGACATCACTTCAGGAGTTCCTCAGGGTAGTGTCAGACCTGCTGAGTTTTTCCAGGTAATTCTGTTTTTGTTGTAGAAATTCATGGGTTTGGAAAGTGCTGTCAATGGAGGCTTGGTGAGTTGCTGCAGTGCATCTTGTACACACTGCTGCTGCAGTGGTGAGGGGAGTGAATATTCAAGGCGGTGGATGAGCTGTCAATCGAGTGAGCTGTTTTATACCTTTTGGTATTGAGTTTCTTGAGTGTTTTTGGAGCTGTACTCAAACAGGACTATTCAGTCATATTCCTGTCCCAACCATCTTCAGCTGCTTCATCAATGACCTTCCCCCCATCATAAGGTCAGAAGTGGGATGTTCACTGATGATTGTTCAACATTCAGCAGCATTCGTGACTCCTCAGATACTGAAGCAGCCCGAGTTTGTCTGCAGCAAGACCTGGATATCATTCAGGCTTCGACTAAGTGACAGGTAACATTCGTGCCATACAAGTACCAGGCAATGACAATCTCCAATGAAAGAGATCTAATCATCTCCCATTGATTGACATTCGGCAACATTACCATCGCTGAATTCCCCACTCTCCATATCCTGGGCAGAGCTACCATTGACCAGAAACTTAACTGGACCAGCCATATAAAAATCTGTGAATACAGGTCAGAGGCTGGGAATCCTGTGGCGAGTAACTCACCACCTGACTCCCCAAATTCTGCCCACTTGACAGGAATATGACTGAATAGTCCTGTTTGAGTACAGCTCCAAAAACACTCAAGAAACTCAATACCAAAAGGTATAAAACAGCTCACTCGATTGACAGCTCATCCACCGCCTTGAATATTCACTCCCCTCACCACTGCAGCAGCAGTGTGTACAAGATGCACTGCAGCAACTCACCAAGCCTCCATTGGCAGCACCTTCCAAACCCATGAATTTCTACAACAAAAACAGAATTACCTGGAAAAACTCAGCAGGTCTGGCAGCATCGGCGGGGAAGAAAAGTGTTGACGTTTCGAGTCCTCATGACCCTTCGACAGAACTAGGAATTTCTACCTCTGGAACAATAAGGGAAGCAAACACATGGGGATACCACCATCTGGAAGTTCCCCTCCAAGCCATACACCATCCTGAGTTGGAAATATATCGCAGTTCCTTCACTGTTACTGGGTCAAAATCCTGGAACTCCCTCACTAACAGCACCGGGGGTGCACCTACACCACATGGGACTGCAGTGGTTCAAAAAAGCAGCTCACCACCACCACCTCAAGGGTAATTAGGAATGGACAATAAATGTTGGCCTCGCCAGCTAATCCCACACCCTGTCAATAAATATTTAAAATGTACAGTAGTAACTGCGGGTGTTGTGACAAATGAATACCTATTTTCAATTCAAACTCTTAATTCTTTTTAATTTACTTTCACATTGATGAGTCGGCTACAATGAACATAAGATCATAAGAAATGGGAGCAGGAGTAGACTATTAAACCCATCGAGCCTGCTCCATCATTCAGTAAGTTCATAGCTGACCTGATCTTGGCCTTAACTCCACTTTCCTGCCTATTCCCTATAACCCTTGACTCCCTTGGAACAAAAATATGTTTAACTCAGCCTTGAATATATTCAATGAGCCAGCCTCCAGTGCTCTCTGTGGAAGAGAATTTAATGACTCTCTGACAGAAGAAATTTCTTCTTATCTCCATCTTAAATGGGAGACCTCTTATTTTTAAACTAGTTCTAGATTCCCCCAAGAGAGGAAACATCCTCACAGCATCTACCCTGTCAAAGCCCCCTCAGAATTTTACATGTTTCAATAATATCACCTCCCATTCTTCTAAACTCCAATGAGTGTAAGCCAACCTGCTCAACCTTTCCTCATAAGACAACCCCTTCATCCCAGGAACCAGCCTAGCGAATCTTCTCTGAACTGCTTCCAATGCAAGTATATCCCTTTTTAAGAAACGAGATTAAAAACTTCAGAGTGCTCAAGGTGCAATCTCAACAATGTCCTGTACAGTTGTAGCTGACTTCCATACTTTCATACTCCATCCCCCTTGCAATAAAGGCCAAAATTCCATTTGCCTAAAATAAAATACTGCAGATGCTGGAAATCTGAAATAAAAACAGAAAATGCTAGAAAAACTCAGCAGGTCTGGCAGCTTCTAGGGAGAGAGAAACAGAGTTAATGTTTCAAGTCTGTATGACTTCAGGGCTGTTCTTCTTCACTAGTTTCTGTTTTTATTCTATTTGCTTCCTAATTACTTGCTGTACCTTCATGCTAACATTTTGTGATTCGCGTACAAGGACCCAGATCCCTCTGTTCTGCAGTCTCTCTCCATTTAAATAATATTCTACTTTCCCTTCTTCCTGCCAAAGTGAACAACCTCACATTTTCCCACATTATAGTCCATCTGCCAATTTTTTCCCACTCACTTAACCTAGTTATTGCCAAGATAATCCTTTCACTCTTTCTCTCTCTCTCCCCCTCCTTCCCATCGTCTCTCACAAATCATTCCCTCTTCCCTCATTCTCTCTTGCCTTATTTCTCTTCATTTACGACCCCACCTTGCCTCTCCCACCCCTCCCACTCTGCCTCTCCCCATCCCCCTCTCCTCTACATCCTTCTCTTTCATCCACCACCTTCTCTTCCCCTTAACCACTTTCCCTCTCCTCCGTCCCATCACCACCCTTTGCTCCATTTATCCAATCTCCCTTATCTCTTCATCTCCCTTTCTTCCTCTCCCCATTCTTTCCCCTTCTTTGCTGCCTCTCCTTGTTCTCCTCCTCCCTTTATCTCCTGCCACCCATTCTCTCCCTCCTTCCCTTATTCATCTCCCTTCCTCCTCCACCCCTTCTTCCAACTGCCTTCCCCCTCTTCCTTAACCTCTTCTCCCCTTTTTCCCTCTCTGACTCACACTCCCTCCTTCACTCATCTCCCTTCCTCCCCCTACCTCTATACTTGCTCACATACTCACTCGCTGTGACAATCACTCATTGTTTTACTTCAGGGAACTTGGAGAAAGAAAAGCAGCGTCTGCAGAATCTCATGGCGACTGGGAAGGACGATCCTGTGCCCAATCACAAACCAAAACCCAAGAAGAAGGAAGAGGAGGCACAGGAAATCGATCGGTTTGAAGAATGTAAGTGTTTCGGCCCCAGAGCCTCTGCTATCAAAGGTTGGTCTCTGCTATGTTGATGGTTCTGAATCTGACATGACTGGTCATAGGCTGAGTGTGAGGGTGGGTGCTGTCAGTGAGGATGTGGGTGAGGATGCGTGCTGTCGATAAGGGAGGGTGCTGGCTGAGTGTGTCTGTGAGGGAGAGTGAGGATGGGGGGTGTGTGAATGGGAGAGTTAACGAGGGAAGGAGCAGCCGGGGAGGGTGAGGGGGGGATGAGGGTGTTAATGAAGGAGAGAGCAGTCGGTGAGGGGGCGATGGGAATGTTGCTGAGGGAGGGAGCGGTTGGTGAGGGGGGATGAGGGTGTTGATGAGGGAGGAGCAGTTGGTGAGAGAGGTGAAAGAGGAGGAGGAAGGTGATGTCTGTTATCAAGCTCTGTTTCTTTTACTATTCCAGTATGTAATGAGATTGAAGAGAGGCGAGTGTTTCTGGAGCAAATGGAATCTCTCGGCCAAGGAAAGGATTTCCAAGCAATCATTCAAACCGAAATCTCCCAGGTACTGGAACAGTTCCCATTCACAGGGACTCTAATCTTATTCATTACAAGTACAGACAGCGGGAGACCTACTGGTTCCTGGCCAGTCAAAGAGAGCACAACCTCTGTAGTGCAATCCTGGCAGAATTGGAGCTGTTCAGGACTCGGACCCCGCTGCCCCCACTCCCCACCGTGTAGGGCAGGCCCTGCTGAATTTAGTGAGGGAATCCCTTCTCCTAATGAAACAGATAACAGGCAGAGGGAAAGCTCGTCTGGACCCTGAGTATCGTCTGAGAGGATGAAGGGGGGAACATCCAGTGGTTTTACAGCTTGACCCTAATAGGTGGGGAAACATGAACTGAACTGGCAGAACACAGGCCAATGTTCTCTCTGACAGTCTGACGATACAACTGCAGCAGACAGTGAATGGGGGCTTCACCCAGCCACCGAGCTGCACGTGCAAGAGGTTTGTTGGTATCAGGGTGAGGTGATTGTGCTGTCCTCACAGTTCTTTCAAATCCCATCACCCTGGCACGAGCTGATATTTCTGAGGGTGAAAGCTGTGCAGGGACAAGGTTCAGGATAAATTCAGTACATTT
The DNA here is from genome assembly GCF_017639515.1 of Carcharodon carcharias. Classification (NCBI taxonomy): domain Eukaryota; kingdom Metazoa; phylum Chordata; class Chondrichthyes; order Lamniformes; family Lamnidae; genus Carcharodon; species Carcharodon carcharias. Next base: position 21,148,856 of record NC_054497.1, read on the forward strand.
GCTGCCAAATCTCTCTGCCACCAGCTGGTCTCCCTATAACCTGCTCAACGACTTTCTGATTATCAGTAAATGCTAATAATGTTCCAATTAAGAACTACTGGGTGAGCAGAATCCTTCCAGCTCGACCTCCCCTTCATTAACACCTCCTGTCTGTTACAGAAAATCCGTGAGATGGAGGAGATTGACAGGAGGAGGAACAATGAACTAGAGATGGCCAAGAGAGAGACAGGATCCACTTGTTCATAGTTTCATGTTGAATATCAAAAAAGCCTAGGGTGTTATAAATTACCTGGAACAAATTTATTTAAAATAAAAATAACACCTGCATCTGGAGCAGATCCCTGCCAGGGACTGATTCAATCCATTTACAGCCCCACTTGAGCCACATCCTCATTTTTAACCCTAATCACTGCTCTCAGATTGTTAGAAGCTGCTGGTTCTGCTTATGCTAGTCCCTTTCAATTCCTTTAGACCCATCATTTCTTTCTTTGCTTGTCTCATTACCATCCCTCTTTCACTTTGCACCATCAACCCTTTTGTCATTCACAGACCTTCTCTTTAGTTTTTTTCTCTGTTCCCCTCTTTCCCGGTCTCTTTACTTCCTTAAAACCTCTTTCACCTCTAACCTTTTCCAATTCTGATGAAAACTCATCAACGTGTAATGTTGCTCTCTCCAGGTTAGAGGCTGCAGACCTGCTGAGTATTTCCAGCATTTTCTGTTTTTGTTGGCCCCTCAGACCCACACCAAGGTTCCTGAGATCACAGGGCCAGATGACAAATCACAGGGCCAGATGACTGAGATCACAGGGCTAGATTACTGAGATCACAGGGCCAGATGACAGATCACAAAGCCAGATGACTGAGATCACAGGGCTGCATTCATGTGATCACAGGGACAGATTCCTGAGATCACTGGATCAGATAACTGAGATCACAGAAAGACCACAGGGACAGATTACTGAGATCACTGACCAGATTACTGAGATCACAGAAAGATACAGGGCCACATTACTGAGCTCACAAGATCAGTTTGAATGAAAATAAGAGCTATTTGCATTTCTGCATCAGTTTTTATGACCTTAGCACTTCACAGCTGCAGAAGAATTATTGAAGTGTAATTACTGTTGGAGTGTAGGAAACACAGCAGCCAGTTTGCACACAGCAAGATCCCATAATCAGTATTGAGATAAATATTCTATAAATGTTAACCAGGAAACTGGGGAGAAAGCCCTGCTCTTCACAATCAAATTTTTTGGTCCATACTTGAGAGGAATATGTCTCACTCAGAAGGTAGCACTTCTAACAATGCAGCAGTCCCTGACGGCTGCCCCTCTAACGATGCAGCACTCCCCAGTACTGGCCCTCAGACAGGGCACCGGTCCCTCAGTACTACCTCTCTAACAGTATAACAATTCCCAGGACTGCCTCTCCAACAGGGCACCACTCCCTCAGTACTGCCTCTACAACAGGGCATCACTTTCTCAGTACTGCCTCTCCAACAGGGCACCATTCTCTCAGTACTGCCTCCCCAACAGGGCACCACTCTCTCAGTACTGCCTCTCGAACAGGCCATCACTTTCTCAGTACTGCCTCCCCAACAGGGCACCATTCTCTCAGTACTGCCTCCCCAACAGGGCACCATTCTCTCAGTACTGCCTCTCCAACAGGGCACCACTCCCTCAGTGCTGCCTCTCCAACAGGATATCACTTTCTCAGTACTGCCTCTCCAACAGGGCACCACTTTCTCAGTACTGTGTCTCCAACAGGGTATCACTTTCTCAGTACTGTCTCTCCAACAGGGTATCACTTTCTCAGTACTGCCTCCCCAACAGGGCATCACTTTCTCAGTACTGCCTCCCCAACAGGGCACCATTCTCTCAGTACTGTCTCTCCAACAGGGCATCACTTTCTCAGTACTGTCTCTCCAACAGCGTATCACTTTCTCAGTACTGCCTCCCCAACAGGGCACCATTCTCTCAGTACTGTCTCTCCAACAGGGTATCACTTTCTCAGTACTGCCTCCCCAACAGGGCACCATTCTCTCAGTACTGTCTCTCCAACAGCGTATCACTTTCTCAGTACTGCCTCCCCAACAGGGCACTATTCTCTCAGTACTGTCTCTCCAACAGGGTATCACTTTCTCAGTACTGCCTCCCCAACAGGGCACCATTCTCTCAGTACTGTCTCTCCAACAGCGTATCACTTTCTCAGTACTGCCTCCCCAACAGGGCACCATTCTCTCAGTACTGTCTCTCCAACAGGGTATCACTTTCTCAGTACTGCCTCCCCAACAGGGCACCATTCTCTCAGTACTGTCTCTCCAACAGCGTATCACTTTCTCAGTACTGCCTCCCCAACAGGGCACCATTCTCTCAGTACTGTCTCTCCAACAGCGTATCACTTTCTCAGTACTGCCTCCCCAACAGGGCACCATTCTCTCAGTACTGTCTCTCCAACAGGGTATCACTTTCTCAGTACTGCCTCCCCAACAGGGCACCATTCTCTCAGTACTGTCTCTCCAACAGCGTATCACTTTCTCAGTACTGCCTCCCCAACAGGGCATCACTTTCTCAGTACTGCCTCCCCAACAGGGCACCACTTTCTCAGTACTGTCTCTCCAACAGGGTATCACTTTCTCAGTACTGTCTCTCCAACAGCGTATCACTTTCTCAGTACTGCCTCCCCAACAGGGCACCATTCTCTCAGTACTGTCTCTCCAACAGGGCATCACTTTCTCAGTACTGCCTCCCCAACAGGGCACCACTTTCTCAGTACTGTCTCTCCAACAGCGTATCACTTTCTCAGTACTGCCTCCCCAACAGGGCACCACTTTCTCAGTACTGTCTCTCCAACAGGGTATCACTTTCTCAGTACTGTCTCTCCAACAGGGTATCACTTTCTCAGTACTGTCTCTCCAACAGGGCACCATTCTCTCAGTACTGTCTCTCCAACAGGGTATCACTTTCTCAGTACTGTCTCTCCAACAGGGTATCACTTTCTCAGTACTGCCTCCCCAACAGGGCACCACTCCCTCAGTACTGCCTCTCCAACAGGGCACCACTCTCAGTATTGCCTCTCCAACGGGGCATCACTCTCAGTACTGCACTGGACCATCAGCCTAAGCTCTGGGCTCAAGCCCCTGAAATGGGACTTGAGCCCCAGCTTTCTGACTGAGAGGTGAAAGTACCTCCAACTGAACCATAATGCCATCTGGCAATGGAAACTGATGTGTAAGGGAGCCTCTGTCGAGTCCAGTCTTTGGCCATTCCCCATTTTGTAAAGTCATTTTACATTCAATCACACCTCTAATCTCAGTGTGAATCCCTTGAAAATACTCTTCAGAGCAAAATGCAGTGACGTAGAATTAGAAGAGCTAGGATTATTCTCATTGCATTAATGGAAGGGGCTGGACTAACGGTGTCAGAGTTGGATAGTCCTGCAGAGTCACGAGGTGCAGAAGGACACTGGATCCTCAATAAACAACGCCAAGAGCCAATAGCTCGGGACCAAAGGTCCTCACCCTCAGACTCTCAGGGTTGTATTGGGGTCTGCCTCAGGGTTTGCGGCTGATGTTGAGTATGACTGCACTCTGCTGAGGCTGAATCTGGATGGACGGAGATTCACGTCTGCTCTTTTCCACGAGTGTTTCACATGTTCCAAACAATACTTACATTGTGCGAGAGTCGTTCTGCTTATAACCGAATATTAGCACACTTAAACCCACAATACTTCCGTCTGGTTTTAATCTGCTATAATTAGTGAGCATCAGACAGGATTTAAACATCTTTATTAAATGGCTCTGTTCTGTAACATTTAGGATCATGCAGTGCACATTACTGCAGGATTAAGGTGACTTTTCGTCATTGCACGTAAAACACGGAGCAAGCAGAGAACATTAATCAGTGAAAGAATTCCAGACTCACAGCTCAAATTGGAAAGAAATTCAATATTTCTTTAGACAAAAGTTTTTCTTCAATGGCGCTAGTTTAGTTAAAATAAAATCATATTAACTTTCAGGGTGATGCAGCCTCTGTTTCACTGATCACCCTTTTGGTATTTTAATTCTCATTCATACATTTCATTTCCCTGTTCCCCTCCTCCTGTCTACCCCTTTCTCATTATTTAAATCCCACTTTTCAGATTTGTGAACCTTGTCATGTTTTTGCACCGCATGTTTCCTTGGGTCCAGTGTCACTGACCTACTCCCACAAGTACACCTTTCATCCCCTCTGATCCGAATGCACCTCTTCTTGCTCAATATCAAGGTAAGCAATAGGGACACCCCAGGATTGTATTAGAGAATCATTACATTGTACACTCACCACTGAAATAATTGCTGCTCAATCTTGCCTTAGTTCCCTATTAGGTCAGCCCAGAATTTTTATGTATGCATTTCTTAGTCTGTTGCCTGCAAGATTCAGCAATAACTCTGACTGACTAATTGGACTCTCGATGACATTTTGTAATATGTAAGATTTCTGAGCAATTCAAGAAAACCATAGTGACCTTATCACCGTCTCAGACATCTCAATCAAGCCCACTATGTCCAAGTTACTGGTTTAAGTGGGGCCTGGAACACTCCAAATATAACAGCCACCCTAATTTAAAACATTGAGAGAGTTGATCTGCAAGTGATGCATTTCTATGGGGGTAAGGTCATCCTGGCTTTTCCACGCTCCCACAATAGCCTGGGATCATCTAATTTAGTCTAGTTAGTCTACATTCGGTGTGCTCCGGGAGAGAAGAATCACAACATGGTAGACTTTGTTGCATTCGTAGTGGGTGTACAGAGTAAGAGTTCTCTGTTACAATCCCATGGATGCCCCTATTGTTTTTCCCAATATTAAGCAACAAGCAGTTCACTCTGAATCATAGGGGGTGCAAGGCCCACTTATGGAAGTGGGTCAATGACACTGAACCTGAGGATATATCCAATGTAAAAATATAAAAGTGTGACAGAGGCTCACAGGATGTGTCCACACTAACACAGATACTCACGTCTTTGCTCTGAGTACAATAGATTTACCTGTTTGATATTAAATAAATCTCTCTGTTGATTTATGTCCTGAGTTTCAATCTGACATTCATCCACATACCAAAGATGGGATCACATGGTGCAAGTATTAAACTTCAATAAACAAGAACACAGTTGCAAAGATAAAAGCAAAATACTGCGAATGCTGGAAATCTGAACAAAAACAGAAAGTGCTGGAAAAACTCAGCAGGTGTAGCAGCGTCTGTGGAGAGAGAAACAGAGTTAACGTTTCGAGTTCGTTTGACTCTTCTTCAGAGCTGAAGACAAGTGGAAATGTGATGAAATTTATACTGTTTGAGGTTTTTTTTTTATTCGTTCATGGGATGTGGGTGTTGCTGGCTGGGCCCATCCCTAGTTGTCCTTGAGAAGGTGGTGGTGAGCTGCCTTCTTAAACTGCTGCAGTCCATCTGGTGTAGGCACACCCACAGTGCTGTTAGGAAGGGAGTTCCAAGATTTTGACCCGGCGACAGTTAAGGAACGGCGATATATTTCCAAGTGAGTTACTTGAAGGGGAACCTCCAGGTAGTGGTTTTCCCATCTATCTGCTGCCCTTGCCCTTCTAGGTGGTAGTGGTCATGGGTTTGGAAGGTGCTGCCTGAGGAGCCTTGGTGAATTCCTGCAGTGCATCTTGTAGATGGTACAAACTGCTGTTACTGTGCATCGGTGATGAAGTGAGTGAATGCTTGTGGATGTGGTGCCAATCAAGCAGACTGCTTTGTCCTGGATGGTGTCAAACTTCCTGAGCTGGAGCTGCACTCACCCAGGCAAGTGGGGAGTATTCCATCACACTCCTGACTTGTGCCTTGTGGATCAGCTTTGGGGAGTCAGGAGGTGAGTTACTTATTGCACAATTCCTAGCTTCTGATCTGCTCTTGTAGCCACAGTTTTTATATGGCTAGTCCAGTTCAGTTTCTGGTCAATGGTAACTCCTTGGATGTTGTTAGTGGGGGATTCAGTGATGGTAATGCCATTGAACATCAAGGGGCGATGGTTAGATTCTTTGTTGTTGGAGATGGTCATTGCCTGACACTTGTGTGGTGCGAATGTTACCTGCTACTTGTCAGCCCAAGCCTGGATATTGTCCAGGTCTTGTTGCATTTGGACATGGACTGCTTCAGTATCTGAGGAGTCGCGAATGCTGCTGAACATTGTTCAATCATCAGCGAACATCCTCACTTCTGACCTTATGATGGAAGGAAGGTCATTGATGAAACAGCTGAATATAGTTGGACTTAGGGCACTACCCTGAGGAACTCCTGCAGTGATGTCCTGGAGCATGGATGACTGACCTCCAACAACCACACCCATCTTCCTTTGTGCTAGGTATGACTCCAACCAGCAGAGAGTTTTCCCCCTGATTCCCATTGACTCCAGTTTTGCCAGGACTCCTTGATGCCACACTTGGCAAATGTTGCCTTGATGGGGCAGGTGGAGCTGGATAGAAGACCAGAGATAAATGGGGACAAAGGAGGGATTGACAAAGATGCCATGAACTAAAGGACAAAGAGAGTTTTAACGGTAGTGGTTAGTGCTAAAAAAGGTGCTGATATAGGCATAAAGCAGAACGTGATAATAGCAGAACAAGGGCAGCATTGTGTAAAAGAACAACATTGAACAAGTAACAGATGGCCCTGTGGGGATGGAGTGGGGGGGAGGGGGCAGCGGTGGGGGGAGAAAAAAGGAAAGAAAATGGGATAGAAGGGGGGATAAAAAAGGGGATAAAACCACACATAAATGAACAAAAATAAGTGGATAAAAAATAAAAATGTAGTAAAAGGGGATTATAAAAGGGAGTGAGGATGGAGGAGAAAGTTCATGGTCTGAAGTTGTTGAACTCAATGTTAAGTCCAGAAGGCTGTAAAGTGCCTAATCGGAAGATGAGGTGCTGTACCTCCAGTTTGCATTGGGCTTCACTGGAACAGTGAAGGACGGACATGTTGTCATGAGAGCAGGGTGGTGTGTTGAAATGGCAAGAGACAGGAAGATCTATGTCATGCTTGCGGATAAACTGGAGGTGTTCCGCAAAGCAGTCACCCAGCCTGTGTTTGGTCTTCCCAGTGTAGAGAGCAGACCGCATTGGGAGCAGCGAATGCAGTAGACCAAATTGAAGGAGGTGTAAGTGAAGCACTGCTTCACATGAAAAGAGTGTTTGGGCCCTTAAATGGTGGGGAGTGGGGAAGTAAAGGAGCAGGTGTTGCACTTTCTGCAATTGCATGGGAAGGTGCCGTGGGAAAGGGATGAGTTGTTGGGGGTGATGGAGGAGTGGATCAGGGTGTCCCAGAAGGAACGGTCCCTACAGAATGCTGACAGCGGGAGTGAGGGGAAGAGGCATTTGGTGGTGGCATCATGCTGGAGTTGGTGGAAATGGCAGAGGATGATCCTTTCAATGCATAGGCTGGTGGGGTGAAAAGTGAGGACAAGAGGGACTCTATCATTGTTCTGGGAGGGAGGGGAATGTGTGAGGGCAGAGGTGGGGGAGATGGATCAGACATGTCTGAGGGTCTTGTCAACCACAGTGGTGAAAGAAACCTTGGTTAAGGAAGAAGGAAGACATGACAGAAGTGCTGTTTTGGAAAGTGGCATCATCAGAATAGATGCAAAGGAACTGAGAGAATGGGATGGAGTACTTACAGGAAGCAGAGTATGAGGAGCTGTAGTCAAGGTAGCTGTGGGAGTCTGTGGGTTTGTAATAAATATTGGTAAGCAATCTATCACCAGCAATGGAGACAGAGAGGTCAAGGAAGGGAAGTGTCAGAGATGGACCATGTGAAGGTGATTAGACGGGTGGAAATTGGAAGCAAAATTGATACATTTTTCCAGGTCCAGACGAGAGCATGAATCGGCACCAAAACAGCCATCGATGTACTGATAAAAGAGTTGTGGGAGGGGTCCTGAAAAGGACTGAAACAAGGAATGTTCCATCTACCCAATAAAGAGACATGCATAACTGGGACCCATGTGGGTACTCATTGCCACACTTTTTATTTGGAGGAAGTGAGACAAGTTTAAAGAGAAATTGTTCAGTGAGAGAACAAGTTCAGCCAGACGGAGAAGAGTGGTGGTGGATGGGAATTGTTCAGGCCTTTTCCAGGAAGAAACGGAGAGCCCTCAGACCATCCTGGTCGGGGAATGGAGGTGTAGAGGGATTGGACGTCCATGGTGAAGAGGAGGTGGTTAGGGCCAGGGAACCGGAAATTGTTGATATGACATAAAGCAATGGAGGAATCGTGGATGTAGGTGGGAAGAGACTGAACAAGGGGAGAGAGAATGGAGTCAAGGCAGGAAGAAATGAGTTCCATGGGGCAGGAACAGCTTGACACGATATGTCTACTGGGACAGTCCTGTTTGTGGATTTTGGGAAGAAGGTAGAAGTGGGCTGTCCACTGACAGCAAAGCACAGGCCACACACTGGGAGTAGACCTACTGCACTACTCAAGTATGCTGATCTTGCAATGACCTGGGAGATCCTAGCTGAAGGGAGGGCTGTTGGATTTTTGGTTTTTTGCGATGGATATACTACTTGAATTCAGTTTCAATGATCATTCCCTTTACAGGCCCTTGTAATGATTCAGAGTGTACCTTCACCAGCTCTGTATCTGGTTAGATGTAGTAAGATTCTCGGTTGGGAGACTATGAGGTTGGAAGCTGTGGAGAGATGATCTCCAGAGGAGGTGAGGTCAGTGACAGTCCTGGAAAAAAGCGGCTTGATGTTTGGTGGTGGTGTCATGGTCCAGGGGGAGGTAGGAGGATGTCTCTGAGAGTTGGCACTCAGCCTCTCCGCCAACAGCTGCAAAGGTTCACTGTTCAACCAAGAATCTCACTACATCTAACCAGATACGGGGCTGGCAAAGGTACACTCTGAGTCATAACAAGGGCCTGTAAAGAGAATGATCATTGAAACTGAACTCAAGTAGTATATCCACCGCAAAAATCCAACAGCTCTCCCTTCATCTAGGATCTCCCAGGTCATTGCAAGATCAGCATACTTCAGTAGCTCAGTAGGTCTACTCCCAGTGTGTGGCCTGTGCTTTGCTGTCATTCTTGGTTGTAAGTTCTTATGGCTGTTGGAGGTGCCCCATTATATCTCCTCAGTTCCCAAGCCAATGTTGTATCAAAGGCAGAAAAGATGATTAGAAAAGTCTCAGAGGTGCACAAGGGAGGGATGCTATGGACCACCCGAGCTCTCATGGATGGACTGTCTAGCCTGCAGGCCACAGCTGGGATTGTATTGCTAGCAGTGCCTTTGAATTCAGTGTGGGTCTGTAAAGCTTCATGAAAGGTGCCACTCTCTGAGCAAATGCCTAGTTTTGTTTGGTAACCCCATTCCAAGCACCCAGAACAATGCCATGTCCTTCTACTCTATGGGAGGCCAAATGCTTTTGGCATTTCTGATGCTGAGTAGAGAGCTATATAGAGGGCAACTACCCTTACCTTTTGCTTCAGAATTCCCCAGGTTTGTTCATTTCTATAATTACGTAGAATGACATAGGATAAACAGCACGGAAACAAGCCATTCGGCCCAACCAGTCCATGCTGGTGTTTATGCTCCACTTGAGCCTCTTCCTCCTCCCATCTTTCCTTACCTAAATCTATCATCGTAACCTTTTATTCCCTTCTCCCTCGTATGCTTATGTCTAGCTTCCCCTTAAATGTATCTATACTATTCACTTCAACCATTCCCTGCGGTAGCGAGTTCCTCATTCTCACAACTCTGGGTAAAGAAGTTACTTCTGAATTCCCTATCAAATTTATTAGCAACTATCTTATATTGACAGCTTCTAGTTATGCTCTTCCCCACAAGAGAAAACATTCTCTCTGTATCCAGTCTATAAAAACCTTTCAGAGTTTTACAGGTCACCCCCTCAGCCTTCTTTTCTCAAGAGAAAAGAGACCCAGCCTGTCAATTCTTTCCTGATATGTGTACCCACACGTATAATCCTTCTAAATCTCTGCACCCTTTCTCATTCCTCTATATCCTTTTTATAATACAGCGACCAGAAGTGCACACTACTCCAGGTGTGGTCTAACCAAGATTCAATACAGGTTTAACATAACTTACCTACTTCTCAATTATATCCTCTAGGAATAAAAGCTTGATTTGCTTGTTTTTATGGCCTTGCTAACCTGTGAAGCAACTTTTAGTGATTGGGTATTTGTACTCTGAGAGCCCTTTGTTCCTTTGCACCTTCCAAGTCATAAGTGACCTCTCTATTCTTCCGACCAAAATGTACTACCTCACATTTATTGGTGTTGAACTTCATTCGCCAATTATTTGCTGATTCTGCAAGTTAATTAATGTCCTCCTGTAATTTGATGCAGTCCTCCTCAGTAGTGACTATCCCTCCAGTCTGATGAAAGCATTAGGGTGCCAGAGGGATAATGTTTGCTTGACTGACTGGCATTTTCCCACCTTTGGCCTTTCTCATGCCTTTACACTCTATATTCCATCTTCAAAGGAATTTATAGGTTAAGAGTTGGGAGGTTTTGGAATTCTGCCAAGCTTCAGGATTTTGTCTAATGGAATTCCTATGCATTTAGCTGCAAATTTATTTGCCTGATCTTATAAATGATTGTCAGCAAACCAAAATGTCTTGACATTTTATGCATAAAATCTTCTGGGTAAAGAATACCATAACCAAATAGTTGTCGGGTAGTACAGAACTTGAGCATTGCTGAAAGAAGAGACATGCTGTCGAAGCTTTTCATCTTGCATTCATCAGGACAGATGCAAGAATGACAAATCTCAAAGGGAGGCACAACTTATACTGCATGAAAAGATTGGTTGGCAAGTGGACTCTGATTGGTAGAGGTGTTGCCATGGAAAATGCACCAGGGAACAGTTAACTGCCAAGCTTTTGGTTAAGTTCAAACCAGGCAGCTCAACTCTGATTGATTGGTTAAGACATTTCCCTGGGGAATGAACCAGGGAATGGCTGTCCCCAAGCTTTGGTTTAGTTGAAAAAGGCACAATGCGTGGACATGTTCTTTTTTCTGCAAAGGACAGGGCCCTGTGTGTGAATATGTGTAGCTTCTAGCATGTGTAAATGAACCAAACTGCGAGCCTAACTGATAATCTTAAGTTTGTTGTTGGTGTAATTCTTAGCACAATCAGGATTGTTTAGTAAGTGTTGTCTAATTGCAAACTCACATCTAATGTTGGCAGCTATATTTTGAGTTTTGCAAGCATGAGCTTGTTGGGTGCCATCAGCACTTTCCCTGTTACAAACAGCTGAAGGGATGTGCTGCTTGATATGATCCACCAGTCATTGGGACTTGCAGCCTACGTACCTGGCATCAGACTGGCAGTGAAATTCATATTACACATTACTCATTTGTGTGACAGGCTGAACATCTTTTTGCTTAATGGCATTATCCTGCTGGTGGAGAATATCACTCGTGTTGCTACTGCATAGTAGCAGTGTGAAACAGCTAGCTTCACCTGTTTCTCAAATTTTTTGAGACACCTTGCCCTTCCAGGGTAATCTGAGGCAGACAGAACACTTTTCAGGGCCGAAAGTGATGGCCTTAGGCCTGTTCATGAGTTTGTGTGGTATACAGGGTGAAATGATCTGATCAACGTAGCCATTATCCTGAAGGATGCCTTTGATGTGCCCTATTTCAGCATCAAGCTTGAATGGTAGGCAAATGGCTCAGGTCCTATTTACAAGGTTGCCAATAAGATAAATCTTTTAGGGTGTGGAAGTGTAAGAATCTCAACGTGTATATTGACCAATGAAGGTAGGCTTATGGCAGATTTCTCAACTAGTTCGTCAAGGAAATAGAACTCATTTGACTGCTACACTTCAAAGTTGAATTTGAGCACAGGATGGAGCCCATTAAGACATGTAAGGAAACTCTTAAATGCAGCTGCAGATTTAAATATAGCAAATGTACCATTCACATATCTGAAATATGCAAGGGGGAGGAGGTTAGGTGTCATTCCATCGAAGACGCATTTCTCGTGGAAACTGATGAAGATGTTGGCAAGATCTGGGCCTAGAGGGGATCCCATTGCGACGCCATCTATTTGGAAATACATGGTGTCATTAAAACTGAACTCAACTGTGCAAGCTGCTGAGTTCATAAGTTCATTTAACACCTATTCAGACATTGGTGGCTTGTCTAGATCACCATGAGTGACGTGGTGCTAATGTCTATGACTTCCTTGAGCGGTACATTCGTGAATAGGCTACCAATGTCAAGCGAGCACATGGACACAGCATCACTATCGATACGCAAGTCATGTATGACCTTCACAAAGGTGAAGGGATCCTTCACTGTGTATGTGGAAAATTTGCCCAGAACGTGCTCAACCATTTGGCCAATTCATGTTGTACAGAACCAGTCATTGATAAGAGAGGGTGTAAAGGGACATCACTTGGCCAGCTCGTACATATGTGGACACAATGAACCATGAGGATGAATCCTATCACATACACCACCAGGCAGGTTGTCACTCTTAGACAAGTCCAACAAGTGTTTTTGTAATAAAAACAGAAAATGCTGTTTTCAGAAAAACTCAGCAGGACTGACAGTATCTATGGAGAGAGAAACAGAGTTAACATTTCGAGTCCATATGACACTTCTCCAGAGATAAAGAGAAGTAGACATGTGATGGAATTTATACTGTTTAAGGCGGGTGGAGCAGATAAAGCTGGATAGAAGGCCAGCGATAGGTGGAGGCTAAGGAGAGATTGACAAAGATGTCATGGCCACAAGACAAAGGAAGTGTCAATGGTAGTGGTAAAGACTAAAGAAGGTGCTGATGGTGGCATGAAGGTGAGAAAGCAGAATGTGTTAACAGCAGAACAAGGGTCAGCGCTCTGTGAAAGAACGATATGGAAACAAGTGACAGATTGGGGTAGGGTGGGGGAGGGGTGGTTGTTGGGGAAAAGGGACAGAAAAAGCAGTTTTAAAAGGGATAAAACAATCAATAAATGAATAAAAATAAGTAAATAAAAAATAAAAATAACAATTTTAAAAAGGGGTGAGGATAGAGGAGAAAGTTCATGGTCTGAAATTGTTGAACTCAATGTTAAGTCCGGAAGGCTGTAAAATGCCTAATCGGAAGATGAGGTGCTGTTCCTCCAGTTTGCATTGGGCTTCACTGGAACATTGCAGCAGGCCAATGATGGACATGTGGGCACGAGAGCAGGATGGTGTGTTCAAATGACAAATGACAGGAAGGTCTAGGTCATGCAGCAGACTGAGCAAATATGTTCTACAAAACAGCCACTCAGTCTGCGTTTAGTCTCCCCAATGTAGAGACCACATTGGGAACAGTGAATACAGTAGACCAAATTGTAGGAGGTGCGAGTGAAGTGCTGCTTCACCTGAAAGAAGTGTGCGAGGCCATGGGCAGTGAGGAGAGAGGAGGTAAAGGGGCAGGTGTTGCACCTTCTGCGATTGCATAGGAAGGTGCCGTGAGAAGGGGATGAGGTGTTGGGGGTCATTAAGAACAGCGTGCAGCTCATCAATATGGTCACACTTATTAAGGATAACTATTGCAGTCGCTTTGTCGAACTTACAGATGTGCATGTCTGGGTTGGCTTTGAGGCCTTGCAAACATTCATGTTGTATGTGAAAATCAGCCAGGTCATTGGGTATCCTGCAATATGCATGTGCTAGATCAGCACGACATCTTCTCGTGCAGTATAAGAACATAAGAACATAAGAAATAGGAGCAGGAGTAGGCCTTTCAGCCCCTCAAGCCTGCCCCACCATTCAATAAGATCATGGCTGATCTGTCCCAGGCCTCAACTCCTCATAGCCCTCAACTCCCCGATTTTTCAAAAAACTATCTACCTCCTTTTTAAATACTTTCAGTGATCTAGCCTCCAAACTCTCTGGGGTAGAGAATTCCAGACATTCACTACCCTCTGACAGAAGAAATTCCTTCACATCTCAATTTTTATTGAGTGTCCCCTTATCCTGTAACTATGTCCCCTGGTTTGAGATTTCCCCACTAGTGGAAACATCTTCTCAACATCTACCCTGTCAAGCCCCCTCAGAATCTTGTACATTTCAATAAGATCATCCCTCGTTCTTCTTCTTCTTCTTATCATGTCCACGGACAGTCTATACATGGCCCAGCCAGAACTGGACACATTTTTGCGCCTTGTTGTTGAATTCGGCAAGATCTGCAACAGTGCAGGGTTCCTCTAGTGATAGGCATTGCAGGAGATGTTGCATAGTCTGTGGCTCAGTTCCACATTCCAAGTTGTCGGGCAGGTTGTATATCCCCATTTGCTTAGTGACAGCTTTGAACGACCTACACCAGTCCTAAGTCTGTTAAGGCACTTCCAGGTTGCCCAGTTGCAATTAGCTCCTGGGGGAAGGCTTTCATCCGGTAGAATTTCCATTGCTGGGGGTTGTTCAAGACTGGTGAGCTGGTCTTTCCACAAGGCGATGCAGGCTTTAGATGGGGCTGATTGTAATGGAACAACACTGTTCATGAAGCTCTTCCTTGACTTTAGGCGGCTAGGTGTAGGTGTATGACCATGTAGATGGTGACTCTCATCTGATGTTTGATGGAGTCACTTTTTCTTGCTGGTTACCATTCTTCTTATATCAGGGGGAGCGATACCCACCAGGATATATAGGCTGTTGGTGTTTGTTGGTTTTAAACAACCTGTGATAAGTCAGCAGCTTGCATTCAGAACGGCATCCATCTTCTTAGCATGGGTAGATGTTTCCCATTCAGGGCAGGCGTATTCGGCAGTGGAATAGCAAAGAGCAAGTGCACTGGTTTGCAATGTTTTCGAGCTTGCTCCCCATTTTGTGTTAGTGAGCTTATTCAGGATGTTGTTTCATGCGCTCACTTTTGCCTTTGTCTTTTCAATGTGGTTCTTGAAGGTGAGGCATCTGTCAAGGGTGACTCCTAAGTAGAGAGGGTGCTCGCAATGCATCAGTGTTTCTCCACACCAGGTTTCTTTAAGCTGGCGTTTGGCTTCACGGTTTCTGAGGTGGAATGCACAAACTTGCGTCTTTGATGGGTTTGCGCGAAGGTAGTTTTTTTCATAGTAGGATGTTAGACCCTCCAAGGCCTCAGAATGTGTTTTCTCCACGGAGTTAAAATCAGTGCTTTGGGCAGTGACACATAAGTCATCAGCATATATAAAACAGCATGTGACACCGTCTATATTGGTCATTCGTGTTGATGTTGTACAGCAGCGGTGCAAGCATGCTTCCCTGAGGAAGCTTCCCTCATTCTTCTAAACTCTAATGAATAAAGGCCTAACCTGTTTAGTCATTCTTGATAAGTCAACTCCTTCATCCCAGGAATCAGCCTAGTGAATCTCTTTTGTACTACCTCCAATGCCAGTATACCCTTTCTTAAATATAGGGACCAAAATTGTACACAGCACTCCAGGAGCAGGCTCACCAACACCCTGTACAGTTGTAACAACACTTCCCTATTCTTAAACTCCAACCCCCACCAAAACAGGCCAAAATTCCATTTGCCTTCTTAATTACTTGCTGCACCTGCATGCTAACTTTTTGTGTTTCATGCACAAGAATACCCAGACCCCTCCGTATCAATAGTTGTTCCCTTTGAGATTCGATATTCTTCTGGATCTGTCCTGATGAGTCCAAGATGAAAAGTTGGACAAACCTCAGCAATACCATAACATGAAGTAAAACTCTGGAGATTTGATTTCAGAAGAGGGGTGAAGGGGTCCCGAGGGTGTCCTGCTCTGTTCAACTTGTCCCCTCTTGTATATTGCAAACCACATTAGAGCAGGAATCGCTGTTGAAGAATTCTGCCCTATATCCCAGAAAACAATCAACCAAGGCCACCAAAAACACATGAACAGACTATTCTTCCTTCTGTTTGTGGAACACTTCTGATGCACAATGGTTATAAGATGGATTGTAAGTTAGGTGGAAAGTAGGTCTAATTGTATGTTAGAGGTAAAGATGGGTTGTACGGATCGTTCGGAGTAAGGTGATGTGTTAAGTGTTGCTAAACTTGATGTGACGGATCGTTACACTTTTACACAGCGGCGAAATTTAGACTAAGGGGGATTGAGATTTGATGAGGAATGTTGTTCTCGCCTCCTCCCGCAGGATGTGAAATCTCTCTCTCTCTCAGCCAAAACTCAGGGATTTTCTGATAAATCGATTCATTCTGTGCCAAAGGGAGCGTTAACACAGAGCGAGGTGGCAGCCAATAACCAACATTCGACTGGATCAGGGAGTCGAGGGGAAGCACAATCAGAAACAAGGAGCTGGCACTGAAGTGCAATCGATACAAGAATTAGCAGAATTTGGGTAACACATCGCGGGTGAGTCAAAGATGTTGACCTTAACTCTTTTGCTGTAACTGCCCGGGGAGCGAATTCAGAATTCAGTTGCTGCAATTCTCCTCAACCCCATTTAACCATTTCACTGCCGGCCGAAGCCCTTTGAAAAGATTTAGAAATGAAGGTCATCACTGCAGGGTGGTGAGGGAGAGAGGGGAGCAGAGACAGGACCAGAGTGAAGATTTGGTTTGAGGGAGGAAGAGGGCGAGAGGAGGATCCGTCTGTCCCCTCGTTGCTTAGCTCTCTCACTCCGTCCTCGGAGCTCAGGACTGGCTCGCTGGATGTGTTTAGATTGCAGACACTGTATTCCCCCCCAAAAGGGAATGAATCCTGACTGAGTGAGGAGCCCTGGTCGGTGAGGTTCTGGAGCACAGGGCAGTGCCCAAGGGGGTGCTCTGGAACAGACATCATGTTCCACCTGTGTCTAGATTATATCTCCTTCCCTCAGGCAGTCCCTCAGGATCCAGGATGATTTGCTTCCACTCAGATACCCCTGGGTTTTCAGGGGGGCTGATAAATCCAATGCACCATCTACAGATTCTGCCCCCCTGTGGGGCAGGTGGTGTTGGGAGGGTCGGCCACACGGGTTTGTTTGGAGTTTCCTGCTCTCCCTCCGATGCCTCGACTTCACCTCTGCGCATTCCCGATGAAGTCTCTGGATGTGTTCGGTGCCATCCCGAATGAGCGTTCTCCATTTCACTGGGTCACAAGCCAGGGTCTCCCATGTCTCTGAGGATCTGTCTGACCTCTTCAGGGATGTTCTGGGGGCATCGCTGAAGTGTTTCCAGTGTCTTCCAGGGAATCTGCTGTTGCGGCCGAGTTCCGAGTAGAGCAGTTGTTTCGGGAGTCTGGCGTCAGGCATACGGACAACATGTCCCACCCAGTGGAGCTGGTTTTGAGTGATTAGCGCCTCGATGCTGGGCAAGTTGGCTTTAGAGAGGATGTTGCTGTTGGACATTTCTTACCTCTGGGTTTGGAGGATCTTGCGAAGGCCCTGCTGCTGCCACTTCTCCAGTGCTTTGAGGTGCCTGCTGTAGGTTGTCCAAGTCTCCGAAGCATATCGGAGCACAGGGATCACTGCCGCCCAGTAAACCATGACCTTAATCTTGGGTTTGAGATCCTGGTCCTCAAATACCCTTCTCCTCAGTTGGCTGAAGGCTGAGCTGGCACACTGGGGACAATGATGGATTATGTCTGCCTTCGTTCAGAGAAGGCTCCCAAAATACAGGGAATGGTCCACATTTCCCAGGATCTTACTGCTGGTCTTAATCAACAGGTGGAGGTGTTTTGCTGTGGGAACTGGTTGGAAGAGGACCTCAGTTTTCCAGGTGTTTAATGAAAGGCCCATTTTCTCATATGCTTCAGAGAAGGAGTCAACAATGACCTGGATTGGGTCAGCTTCAGTTTGATCAAGTTCGGCTGGGTCATGCTGTGTTGGACTGGACTGGGCCAGGAGTTTTTTGGGCTGGGTTGTACTGGATTGGACTGCGTCAGGTTGGATTGAGCTGGGTCAGGCTGGGCTGGGCTGGACTGAGTCAGGCTGGATTAGGCTGGACTAGATCAGGTTGGATTAGGCTGGACTGGATCAGGCTGGATTAGGCTGGGTTGAGCTGGGCTGGACTGGATCAGGCTGGGCTGGACTGGGTCAGGTTGGATTAGGCTGGACTAGGTCAGGTTGGATTAGGCTGAGTTCAGCTGGGCTGGACTGGATCAGGCTGGGCTGGACTGAGTCAGGTTGGATTGAGCTGGGTCTTGCTGGCCTGGGCTGGACTGGGTCAGCGTGGATTAGGCTGGGTCGAGCTGGGCTGGACTGGGTCAGGCTGGGCTGGACTGGACCAACCTGTGCTGAATCGGGTTGCACTAGCTCACACTGGGCTCCCTCACTCTGTTCTTACTGTCGCTACTCACTCACTAACCAGCAGAGTCCAACTGAGAATGTTTAACAATAATATGAAAACAATTGTGCGTTAACTGAAAAATGAAAGTTTCGATGGAGGGTGTTTCTGGTCTGGTGGGGCTCTCACAACTCTCCTACTCCCTTTCTCGGAGACTGTCTCTCTTTCTCTCTCTCTCTCTCTTTCTCTGTCTCTCAAACTTGCTACTCCTCTGTGAATGAAACTTTCTCTGTCTCTTTCAACAGCTATTCATATATTACCTTTACTGTTCCAAGTTTAGAACAATTCTGTTGTCGTATTGATGTTAAACCTGTGCACTGTGTACATGTGGGACTGCAGATATGACTCCATCTCTCACCCTGACCATTATCTAACAATGAACCAGGCTGTTTGCAACCCTGATGTCAGATTTGACCTTGAGCTGAATGTCCTACCCCTATCCTTTCTATTCCTGAGACAACACAATCCCAACCCTGTAAAGAGTGCTTGACTTTGTCCCGTCACAGCTCCTTTGAGAACCTGACCCACACTTTTGTTATCCCTAGACTTGACTATTGCAACATTCTCCTGGCTGGACTCTCACTTGCTCCCTCTGTAAACTTGAACTCATCCAAAGCCCTGTCGTTGTATCCTAACTCAGACAAAGTTTCGTTCTCTCATCACCCCTGAGTTTGCCGACCTACACTGGCTCCTGATCCTACAATCCATCGATTTTAGAATTCTCATATTGTTTTTAAATCCCTCCATGGCCTCATTCCTCGCTCTGTCTGTAATCTCCTCCAACCCCACAACCCTCCAAGATCTCTGCACTCATCCAATTGGCATAGATTGACAACTGGTTAGCAGACAGAAAACAAAGAGTAGGAATAAATGGGTCTTTTTCAGAGTGGTAGGTGGTGACTAGTTGGGTACAACAGGGATTAGTGCTTGGGCCTCAGCAATTCACAATATCTGTCAATGATTTGGATGAGGGAACCAAATGTAATATTCCAAGTTTGCTGACGACATGAAACTTGGTGGGAATGTGAGCAGTGAGGAGGGTGATAAGAGGCTTCAAGGCAATTTAGACAGGTTGGGCAAACACATGGCAGTTGCAGTATAACATGGATAAGTATGAAGTTATCCACTTAGGTAGGAAAAACGGAATAGCAGATTGGGAAATGTTGATGTACAAAGGGACCTGGGTGTCCTTGTACACCAATCACTGAAAGCCAGCATGCAGGCACAGCAAGCAGTTAAGAAGGCAAAGGGTATATTGGCCTTCATTGCAAGAGGACTTGAGTACAAGAGCAAGGATGTCTTACTGCAGCTGTACAGGGCCTTGGTGAGACCACACCTGGAGTATTGTGTGCAGTTTTGGTCTCCTTACCTAAGAAAGGATCTTCTTGGCATAAAGGGAGCACAGCAAAAGTTCACCAGACTGATTCCTGGGATTGCAGGATTATCGTATGAAGAGAGATTGGGATGACTAGGCCTGTATTAACTGGAGTTTAGAAGAATAATAGGAGATTTCTTTGAAACATAAAATTCTGACAGGGAAGGACAGACTGGATGCAGGGATGATATTTCCTCTGGCTGGGGGGGATCTAGAACAAGGGATCACAGTCTCAAGATATGGGGTAGGCCATTTAGGACTGAGATGAGGAGAAACTTCTTCACCCAGAGGTCGGTGAACCTGTGGAATTCTCTACCACAGAAGGCTGTGGAGGCCAAGACACTGAATATATTTAAGAAGGGAATAAATAGATTTCTGGACTCAAAAAAATCAAGAGGCATGGGGATAGCGCAGGAGTACAGCATTGAGACAGAGGATCAGCTATGATCATGATGAATGGCGGAGCAGGCTCGAAGGGCCAAATGACCTATCCCTGCTCCTATTTTCTATGTTTCTATGGTCTCTCAAGCAAACCTGATTTTAATTTGTTTTTGGAAAAATATACTTTATCCATAAAATATCTGGAAGAACATTCCAAACCATTTCAAAATCACCATCACAAAGTACAATTAGGTTCATCTTTTACAACATGTATCACGAGGTGCATCAATACAATCAATGAATATCACAGTCATTTGCAGACATTCGTTTTGAGCTGTACAGCTCGAGGAGTCTATACAATTCCCAGCCCCTCGGTGCCCTATGGCAGAAAGGTCTTAGCGACCTTTCCCCATTGCGCCTTTGCGGCGGCTGCCCCAAGCTTTAGTGCGTCCCTCAGCACGTAGTCCTGGACCTTGGAATGTGCCAGTCTGCAACACTCGGTCGGGGACAACTCTTTGCGCTGGAAGACCAACAGGTTTCGGGCAAACCAAAGAGCGTCTTTCACCGAGTTGATGATCCTCCAGCTGCAGTTGATGTTTGTCTCGGTGTGTGTCCCTGGGAACAGCCCGTAGAGCACAGAGTCCTGTGCCACAGAACTGCTCGGGATGAACCTCGACAGAAACCACTGCATCTCTCTCCAGACCTTCTTTGCAAAGACACAATCCACAAGGAGGTGAACAACGGTCTCTTCCCCACCACAGCCACCTCGAGGGCAACGTGCAGAGGGGGTGAGACTCCTGGCGTGTAGGAAGGATCTGACGGGGAGGGCCTTTCTCACCCCCAGCCAAACTACATATTGGTGCTTGTTAGAAAGTTCTGGTGATGAGGCATTCTGCCAAATGACTTTGACAGTCTGCTCGGGGAACCATCCCACAGGATCCACCCTCTCCTTTTCCCTCAGGGCCTCTAAGACGTTACGTGCCGACCACTGCCTGATGGACTTGTGGTCAAAGGTGTTTCTCTGCATAAATTTTCCCACCAGGGACAGGTGGTACGGCACGGTCCAACTGCTTGGAGCGTTCCACGGCAGCGTGGCCAGACCCATCCTTCACAACACCAGGGACAGGTAGAACATCCCTGATTTTAATCACGCCACTATTGGCAACCGTTCCTTCAGCTGCCTGGACCCTAAGCTCTGGAATTCCCTCCCTAAATGTCTCTTTCTCTCTCCTCCTTTAAGTTGGTTCATGACACCTACCTCTTTGACGAAGTTTTTAGTTGCCTATTCTAAGATCTCCTTACATAGCTCACAGTCAAAATGTGTTTGTTTACACTTCTATGAAGTGCCTTGTGCCGTTTAACTATGTTAAAGAGTCTATAAAATTGCAGGTCGTTGTTTGTCACCGTGTATTTATGTAGACATGCTGAGTGCTACTTTTATGAATAAATCTGATTGAATTTTTGTGTTTACAGTGTGTATCTGATTCCCTTCAAATTACGTAGAATATACGACATGGAGGGCATTCAGCCCAATTGTTCCATGCTGGTGTTTAACCTCCTCCCACTTCATCTAACCCTATGAACATACGTGTTGAGTGTTTTCTCCCTCATATACTTATCCAGCTGTCCTTAAAACTTGTCTCGGCTATTCACTTAATTGTTCTCTGGGTTGAGGTGATTCTCCTGGATTCCTTACTGATCTTACTGGTGACTACCTTCTATTTATGGCCCTAGTTTTGACCTCCCCCCAACCCAACCACCCCCGCACAAGCGGAAACATTTTTTCTGAGCCCCAGTCTGTTCAATATTTCCTGATCTGTGTAGAATCTCATTTCTGGAGTCACCCTTTGCATATTTTTTTGCACCTTCTCTGGTGCCTCCATATCGTTTCATAACATATGGAGGCCAGAACTGTGTGCAGTATGCTCGGCGTGGTCTAAGCAAAGTTCCATGCAAGTTTAATGTAACTTCCCTGCTTTTCAATTTTACTCTAGAAATGAACCCAAGTGCTTTGTTTGCATTTTTATTAACTTGCGTCACTACTTTTAATGATCTGTCTATCTGTACATTCAGACCCTTCTGTTCCTCTCGCCCATTTGCACCTTTTAATTTAACCCTTCGGGCCCAGCATACACCCAGCACACCCTCCAAGGTGAATATTGTGGTGCCCAGAACTGCTCACAGTCCTCCAGGTGTGGTTTAACTAGGGCTTTGTACCCTGACCCTGAAGAATGACTGTTAACACCTTCTATTCTAATCCTCTGGATTTATAGACGATCATCTCCTTTGCTTTTTGGATTATCTTCTGTATCTGCTCAGCTCATTTTCATTTTCTATGTAGGTGAACCCCCTGTCAGCTGTGATTGCATTGAATGGTGGGAGCTCGAATGGGCTGAATGGTCTATGCTTGCTCTTATTTCTTAAATGCGTATGATCCTATGAACCTCCTACATCAATGTATCTACACCTTTAGATCTATCTATTTCTAACCCCAGAGCGATGTAACTGTAAGCTTATATCAGTATGCCTGCACCCCTAGATCTGTGCACTGTGTACACCATGTTCAATTGCATTTGCAGTTCCTCAGATACTAAAGCATTTTGTGCTATGTGCGGCAGAACCTGGACAACATTCAGGCTTGGGCTGACAAGTGGCAAGTGACACTCATGGTGCCAGGCATTGACCATGGCCAACAAGAAAGAATTCCCCCCCTTGACATTCAATGGCATTACCATTGCTGAAACTCCCACTATCAACATCCTGGGGGTTACTGTTGACCAGAAACTGAACTGCACCAGCCATATAAATACTGTGGCTACAAGAGCAGGTCAAGAGGCTAGGAATCCTGTGGTGAGTAACTCATCTCCTGACTCCCCAAAGCCTGTCCACCATCTACAAGGCACAAGTCAGGAGTGTGATGGAAAATTCTCCACTTACCTGGATGAGTGCAGCTCCAACAGCACTCAAGAAGCTCGACATCATCCAGGTCAACGCAGCCCACTTGACTGGCACCCATCCACCACCTTAAATATTCACTTCATTCAACACGGACGCACAGTAGCAGCGGTGTGTACCATCTACAAGATGCACTGCAGCGACTCACCAAGACTCTTTTGACAGCACCTTCCAAACCAGCTGCCTCTACCATCTAGAAGGACAAGGGCAGCAGATGCATGGGAACACCATGATCTACAAATTCCCCTCCAAGTCACTCACCATCCTGACTTGGAAATATATCGTCGTTCCTTCAGTGTCGCTGGGTCAAAATCCTGGAAGTCCCTCCCTAACAGCACTGTGGGTGTGCCTACACCACATGGACTGCAGCGGTTCAAGAAGGCGGCTCACCACCAGCTTCTCAAGGGCAACTAGGGATGGGCAATAAAACTAGCCCAGCCAGCGATGCCCATGTCCCATGAATGAATAATTAAAGAAGAAGGAAAATCTCCTACTGAAAACAATTCTCTGAGCAAAGACATTTTTGCATTTCAATGTTAAATTAATGATCGTTCCTGACTGATTCCCCAGCCAGAGGAAAATATTCCTTTATTCCCGATCCAAACGCTTTATAATCTGAAAAAGAGTCCATTTGGTCTCTTTTTAACTATTTCTGACCCAGGAGAAACAATCTCAATCTCCCCAGTCTCTCTCCTCAGTCAGTGACACCCACCTCCTTCTGGACAATTCATTTTGCCCAGTCTTTATTCCAATGTTGGTTCTGGAACTTGCAGTTTTGTAGAAAGTAAGGTGAGTTAATTGGATGTTTAAGGCACAGTAATTCTCTCCAGCGACTCATGTTCAGGGTTTTGTTTTGTGTCCTTTCCAAGATGTCAGATTAAGATTCTGAAAATGCACAATCGATCATTGAGTCACAAAGACTGGTTTCATTTGCCATTTGTTTGTTTAATTCTCTAATGCTGATTCCGTACTTTATTAAAACTAATGCTTTGGGACCAGATTGAGATTACACTAACACCTCTCACTCTTGCACTGAACTCCCTGCTTCACTGCAAAACTGCTGACTCCCAACTGTGCAGGGGATTAAAGGCAGGAATTCAAAGCTGAACTCAGGACTCTGAGCTGAACAAATTAATGTCAAAATGGTGATGCCCCATCAGCTCCAATCGATCTCTCGTGCCCTCACTCTCAGATACCCTGAGCTCATTAACTCTAACTCCGTCAGACACAAACTCAATGACCTGCATTCATCACTGACACGCAACTAATGGAAATCCAAAAAGGAGGAGAAAATTATGGGATATCAGAAGTCCCAGAATGAAAGCCAAAGGGTGGAAATAAAATATAGATCAGCCATGATCTAATTGATTGACGGAACAGTCTTGAGGGGCTGAATGGTCTCCTCCTGTTCCTGTGTGAGAGGCTCAAGAAGCTGGATAGCCTCCTTCTGTTCCTGTGTTACAGGCTTAAGGAGCTGAATGGTCTCCTCCTGTTCCTGTGTGAGAGGCTCAAGAAGCTGGATAGCCTCCTTCTGTTCCTGTGTTACAGGCTTAAGGAGCTGAATGGTCTCCTCCTGTTCCTGTGTGAGAGGCTCAAGGAGCTGGATAGCCTCCTTCTGTTCTTGTGTTACAGGCTTAAGGAGCTGAATGGTCTCCTCCTGTTCCTGTTTTACAAGTTGGAGGGGCTGAATGGCCTCCTCCTGTTCCCGTGTAACAGGCTCGAGGAACTGATTGGCCTCTTCCTGTTCCTGTGTTACAGGCTCAAGGGGCTGAATGGCCTCATCCTGACCCTGTGTAACAGGCTCAAGGGGCTGAATGGCCTCCTCCTGTTCCTGTGTTACAGGCTCAAGGGGCTGAATGGCCTCTTCCTGTTCCTGTGTTACAGGCTTGAGGAGATGAATGGCCTCTTCTTGTTCCCTTAAGTGAGTTTCCCTCAAACAGCCAATCCCTTTACAGATGAGCTGGGGCCTGGATCACTCCCTGGTGCAGATAGTGGAACAGGTGAGTGGGGGTTGGTGCAGGGGTGTCCTGTGATTGACAGTGTTGGTGATGTGGAACATGTTTCATGTCTGATGGGGAGAGTGAAAAACATTTGAATTTGGAAATATGTTTAATAAAGAGTTAACTGTTCACCCTCTGAAACCTGTGCTCCCAATGCCCCATGTTTCACCATATACCAGCCCCTGTATCTACCTCCCTGATACCCATATGTATCACCATGTATCCCCGTATTCCCCACGTACATCAATACCCATGTCTCACCATGCACCCCTGTACCTGCCTCTCAGATAACACCCCCCCACCCCAATCATATCACCATATATCACCTGTGAATCCCCTTACTCCCCATATCAAACCCCCCCCTCCACCCGCTCCCTACCCTTGTATACTGTCTGCACCCCATGTCCTCCCCAGTGTAGCCCACCTATATCCCCAGGTGCTCCCTGTACCCCCAGTTATTGCCACTTGCCACCCCATATCCCCAAGGTACCCCCTGTATATCCTGCTATGCACTGTTCCTCTCTTTGTATCCTCTATATTCCCGTGTATGTCCTGTTTCCCCAGTTAACCTCTCTATTCCCACGTACTAGGTATCGTGCGATGAGTAACTCACCTCCTGTCCACCATCTACAAGGCACAAGTCAGGGGTGTGATGGAATACTCTCCTCTTACCTGGATGAGTGCAGCTCCTACAACACTCAAGAAGCTTGACACCATCCAGGACAAAGCAGCCCACTTGATTGGCACCACATCCACAAACATTCACTCCCTCCACCACCCAACACACAGTAGTAGCAGTGAGTACCATCTACAAGACGCACTGCAGGAATTCACCAAGGTTCCTTCGACAGCAGCTTCCAAATCCATGACCACTACCATCTAGAAGGACAAGGGCAGCAGATAGATGAGAACACCACAACCTGGAAGCTCCCATCCAAGCCACTCACCACCCTGACTCGGAAATATATCACCGTTCCTTCATTGTCGCTGGGTCAAAATCCTGGAGTTCCCTTCCTAACAGAAGTCTGGGTGTACTTACACCACATGGACTGCAGCAGTTCAAGAAGGCAGCTCACCACCACCTTCTCAAGGGCAATTAGGAATGGGAAATAAATGCTGGCCCAGCCAGTGAAGCCCACATCCCGTGAATGAATAAAAAAAAGCTCCATCAGTATCGGCACGTGTCCCCTGTACTCACCGTGTACTCCCATAGGAATGAAACTGGACAGACTACCCAGCATTGACCTAGGCACCAGAACTGACATTGGCACACTCAGCCCTTACAAAGTTCTCCTTACTAACATCTGGGGGCTTGTGCCAAAATTGGGAGAGCTGTCCCACAGAATACGTCAAACAACAGCCTGACATAGACTCACCAAATTATGCCTTACAGACAATGTCTCAGACACCACCATCACCATCCCTGGGTACGCCCTGTCCCATTGCAGAACAGTCCCACCAGAGGTGGCCGCACTGTGGTATACAGTCAGGATGGAGCTGCCCTGCAAACCCTCAACATTGACTCCGGACCCCATGAAGTGCTGATGGCCCGCAGTACCTCATAGATGCCAGTTTTGAGTTGCTAGATCTGTTCTGAATCTATCCCATTTAACAATGTGGTAGTGCCACACAACACGGTGGAGCATGTCCCCAGTGTTAAAACAGAACTTCGTCTTCACAAGGACTGTGAGGTGGTCATTCCTACCAATAATGTCATGGGCAGATGCATCTATGACAGGTAGGTTGGTGAGGATGTAGTCATGTAGGTTTTTCCCTCTTGTTGATTCTCTCACTACCTGCTTCAGGCTTAGCCTAGCCTGGCAGCTATGTCCTTCAGGACTTGGCCAGCTCGCTCTGTAGTGGTGCAGCCAAGCCACTCTGTATGATGGACATTAAAGTCTTCCATCCAGAGTACATTCTGCACCCTTGCCACCCTCAGTGCTTCCTCCAATTGGTGTTCAACATGGAGGAGTGCTGCTTCATCAGCTGAGGGGGTGCAGTACATGATAATCAGCAGGAGGTTTCCTAGCCCATGTTTGACCTGCTGTCATGTGACTTCATGGGGTCCAGAGTCAATTTTGAGGACTCCCAGGGCAATTCCATCTCGACTGTATACCACTGTGCCGCCACCTCTGCTGGGTCTGAGCTGACAGGACGTACCCAGGGATGGTGATGGTAGAACATTGGCTGTAAGGTATGATTCCGTGAGTACAATTAGGTCAGACTTGACTAGTCTGCGGGAAACTCTCCCAGTTTTGAGGCAAGTCCCCAGAGATGTACTGGGCTGGGTTTGTTTTGCACCTGAACCCAATGCCTAGGTTGCAGCTGGGTGATCTGTGTTTTTATTCTTTACTATACTTCAGTGTAATGGTTGATCTGTGACTGAGTGGCTTGCTAGGCCAATTCAGGGCAAAGTCCGTAACCTCATTGCAATGGTCTGGAGTCACATGTAGGCCAGACCCGACCAGAAAGTAGATTTTCTCCCCTAAAGGATATTCATGAACCAAATGGGCATATACGTCAAAATGGCAGTTTCGCTGTCACCATTACTGAAAACAATTTTTTATTCCAGACTTACTTAATTAATTGAATTTAAATTCTCCAGTTGTGATGATTGGGCTTGATTTTAATATCCAGGCCTTTGGGTTCCTTGTCAAATAAAGTTACCACAGTATGCAAGGTTGAAGGTTTGGTGTAGGTGAGACTTGACGTGGATAGGTCTGGGTCAGGTGTGAATGGGTCTGGGTCAGGTGTGAATGGGCCTGGGTCAGGTGTGAATGGGTCTGGTTCAGGTGTGAATGGGTCTGGGTCAGGTGTGAATGGGTCTGGGTCGGGTGTGAATGGGTCTGGGTCAGGTGTGAATGGGCCTGGGTCAGGTGTGAATGGGTCTGGTTCAAGTGTGAATGGGTGTGGGTCAGGTGTGAATGGGTCTGGGTCGGGTGTGAATGGGTCCAGGTCACTGTTACTGCATCAGAGTTGGGCATGGATGGCTCTGAGAGTATGGATGGTCCTGGGTTGGTATGAAGGGTCTGGGTTGGGCATGGATGGGCTTGGGTTGGTGGGGAGGGTCTGGGTTTGGCATGGATGTGTTTGGTTGGGTATGGAGGGCCTGGGTAAGTATGGAGGGTCTGGGTTGGTATTGATGAGTCTGGATTAGGTAAGGAGGGTCTGGTTTGGGTAAGGAGGGCCTGGTTTAGGTATGGAGGGTCTGGGTTTAGTACAGATGGGTTTTTTTGGTAATAGATGAGCCTTGGTTGGGTATTGTTAGGTTTGGGTTGGGTATGGAGGGTCTGGATTGGATATGGATGGGTATGTGTTAGTATGGTTGGGTTTGGGTTGGTATGGGTGGGCCTGGATTGGGAATGCATGGGTCTGGGCTGGGTATGGACACTCTGGGTTAGGTGTGGATGGGTGAATATTGGTATGGGTGGGTCTGGGGTGGTATGGAATGGACTGGATCCTTTATGGATGGATCTGGATTGGGGAAGGAGGGTGTGGGTTGGGTATGGATGGGACTGAGTTGAGTGTGGATAGGTTTGGGGTGGCTATGGGCGGGTCTGGATTGGGCATGGATGGGTCCGGATTGGGTATGGATGGGTCCAGATTGGGTATGGATGGGTCCGGGTTGGGTATGGATGGGTCCGGATTGGGTATGGATGGTTCCGGGTTGGGTATGGATGGGTCCAGATTGGGTATGGATGGGTCCAGATTGGGTATGGATGGGTCCGGATTGGGTATGGATGGGTCCAGATTGGGTATGGATGGGTCCGGATTGGGTATGGATGGGTCCGGATTGGGTATGGATGGGTCTGGTTTGCTATGTGTGAAAATTGATGTTTTTTAAAAATATTTTTGGAGAATATGGTGTTATTTTATGAGGAAGGCTGTGTGTCTGTGCGCGCATGTGTGTAACTGATTTAATTAAGCTGGGGAAAGGTTACTAGAGACAGATTGTCTGGGAGCTTTAAGACATGAAAGGATAGAGGCGTTAGGTTTGTGCATCTGTATTGAGATATTATTTGTGGTTTTGAGGTACAAGTAAACAGGTTGGATCTAACATTTGCATTGTGAGATAAGTTGAGAGTTCATTCGAATATCGAAGGGAAGTCAAAGGTGACAAGAAACATTTTTGCATCTTACAGGAGTTCCATGAATAGAGAGAAGAGAGTATATTACATTTTATTGACCCTAAAGCATGGAAAAAATAGAAACATAAAAGATTTTATATTTGGAAGACTTTGAGTTTCAAAGGGGTGTGAAAATAATGGAACCTGAGGTGAAAGAGGGAAAAGGGTATTCTAGAGTTACTATGGAGTGCTTGGGGGCTGTAGGTTGGCTGTTGGCTGTGTGAGCTCTAGGCTGTGAGAAGATGCCTCGTTTGAATCAGCCATCCAGTCAAGCCAGAAAAGTCTTGGACTGCAAAATGCAGCCTTGTTCTGAAGACTTAGGTTTCCACAACAGAGTGAAAAGAGTTTAAGAGGCCATGTGGTATGCCTTTATTAAAGCAACAGCAGTTTGCTTTGGGTAATATTACTGGATGTTTATAGTTAAATATCTATAAGGGAGTGTTGCCTGGAAGGTGTTAATGTGTAGTTCTGACCAAGTAGAGAGTCTTTTGGGGGGAATGTTTTGTAAGACTAATTGTAACTGTATAACTGTAATCTTGTGTGCCTAAGTTTTCTTTTCTTTTTAAAAAAACTTTTACTTTTAATTTTTGACATTCCAAATGTGATACTGGATTTCTTGCTGCTGAGATCAGTACGTTTTCTTCTCATTTTCAGAATACAAAAAAAGAGTACGACCCCTAAGCCAAGTTTCCCTTTGGATTTGGTTTACCCAGCAATTTATGTCTGCTATGGTCAAAACTGTATGGATTAGTCCAGATTCTGTATGGATGGATCTGGATTTAGGAAGGAGGGTCTGGGCTGGGTATGGGTTGCGTAAGGAAGGTCTGGCTTGGGTTTGGAGCATCTAGGTTGGGTATGGATAGGTTTTGGTTGGTATGGATGGGTCTGGGTTGAGGAAGGAGGGTCTGGGTTGGGTGTGGATGGGTCTGGGTTGTGTGTGGATGGGTCTGGGTTGGGGAAGGAGGGTCTGGGTTGGGTGTGGATGGGTCTGGGTTGGGTGTGGATGGGTCTGGGTTGTGTGTGGATGGGTCTGGGTTGCTGTGGATGGGTCTGGGTTGGGAAGGGTCATCTGGGTTGGGTATGTGTGGGTATGGAACAAAAATAAAAATAGCTGTAAAAACTCAGCAGGTCTGACAGCATCTGTGGAGAGGAATACAGTTAACATTTCGAGTCCTGTATGACTCTTCATCAGAACTGAGGAAATATAGAAATGAGGTGAAATATAAGCTGGTTGAGGTGGGTGGGACAGGTAGAGCTGGATAGAGGGCCAGTGATAGGTGGAAGCAAAGAAGAGATTGCCAAAGATGTCATAGACAAAAGGACAAAAGGGTGTTGATGGTGGTGATATTAGCTAAGAAATATGCTAATGGCGACATTAAGGGTAGAAAGCAGGACGAGCAAGATACAGATAGCCCTAGTGGGGGTGGGGTGGGAGGGAAGGGATCAGAATAGGCTAAAAGGTGGAGATGAAACAATGGATGGAAATACATTTAAAAATAATGGAAATAGGTGGGAAAAGAAAAATATATTTAAAAATATAAATTATTGGAAAAGGGGGGATCAGAAATGAGTTGGGGATAGAGGAGGGAGTTTATGATCTGAAGTTCTTAAACTCAATGTTGAGTCCGGAAGGCTGTAAAGTGTCTAGTCGGAAGATGAGGTGCTGTTCCTCCAGTTTGCGTTGAGCTTCACTGGAACATTGCAGCAGGCCAAGGACGGGCATGAGAGCAGGGTGGAGTATTGAAATTGTAAGCGACAGGGAGGTCTGGGTCATGCTTGTGGACAGACTGAAGGTGTTTCGCAAAGCGGTCACCCAGTCTGCATTTGGTCTCTCCAATGTAGAGGAAACTGCATGGGAGCAACAAATGCAGTAGACTAAGTTGAGGGAAGTGCAAGTGAATTCACTTGAAAGGAGTGTTTGGGCCCTTGGACAGTGAGGAGGGGGGAAGTAAAGGGGCAGGTGTTGCACCTTCTGCAGTTGCATGGGAAGGTACCGTGGGAGGGAGTTGAGGTTTAGGGGGTGATGGAGGAGTGGACCAGGGTGTCCTGGAGGGAACGATCCCTGCGGGATCGCCAGGGGGGTGAAGTGAAGATGTGTTTGGTGGTGGCATCATGCTGGAGTTGGCAGAAATGGCGGAGGATGATCCTTTGAATGCGAAGGCTGGTGGGGTGATAAGTGAGGACAAGGGGGACCCTGTCATGGTTCTGGGAGGGAGAGGAAGGTGTGAGTGTGGATGCTTGGGAGATGGGCTGAACACAGTTGAGGGCCCTGTCAACCACCGTGGGTAGTAAACCTTGGTTAAGGAAGAACGAAGGCATATCAGAGGAACTGTTTTTGAAAGTGGCATCATCAGAACTGATGCGATGGAGATGAAGGAACTAAGAGAATGGGATGGAGTCCTTACAGGAAGCGGGGTGTGAGGAGCTGTAGTCGAGGTAGCTGTGGGAGTCGGTAGGCTTGTAATGGATATTGGTGGACAGACTATCACCAGAAATTGAGACAGGGAGGTCAAGAAAGGGAAGGGAAATGTCAGTGATGGACTGTGTGAAAATGATGGAGGGGTGGAAATTCGAAGCAAAATTAATAAATTTTTCCAGGTCCAGATGAGAGCATGAAGCGGCACCGAAGCAATCATCGATGTACCGGAGAAAGAGTTGTGGGAGGGGGCCGGAGTAGGACTGGAACAAGGAATGTTCCACATACCCCATAAAGAGACAGGCATAGCTGGGGCACATATGGGTACCCATAGCCACACCTTTTATTCGGAGGAAGTGAGATGAGTTGAAGGAGAAACTGTTCAATGAGAGAACAAGTTCAGCCAGACGGAGGAGAGTAGTGGTGGACAGGGATTGTTCGGGCCTCTGTTCGAGGAAGAAGCTAAGAGCCCTCAGACCATCCTGGTGGGGGATGGAGGTGTAGAGGGATTGGATGTCCATGGTGAAGAGGAGGCGGTTGGAGGCAGGGAACTGGAAATTGTTGATATGATGTAGGGTGTCAGAGGGATCATGGATGTAGGTGGGAAGAGACTGGAAAAGGGGAGAGAGTAGGGAGTCAAGATAGCAAGAAATGAGTTCCTTGGGGCAGGAATAGGCTGACATGATCGGTCTGCCAGGACAGTCCTGTTTGTGGATTTTGGGAAGGAGGTAGAAGCGGGCCGTCCGAGGTTGGGAGACTGTGACAATATGTGGGTTTGGGTTGGGTATGGAGTGTCTGGCGTGGGTATGGAGCATCTGGATTGGGTATGGATGGGTCTGGGTTGATACGGTTGAGATTGGGTTTGTACAGATAGATTTTGGTTGGTACCAATAGATCTGGGTCTCTCTCCTTCTCTGGTTATTTCTGCTTATTTGTTTACTGAAGATGTTTCTTGTTTTTCAGACTCTGGTTTTATAGATGGGTAACCCTGGACCCGGAACCTCGCAGGCGGTCAAACCCCCTGATGGGGGATGGGGATGGATGGTCCTTGTTGGTTGTTTTGTGATTACAGGATTTTCCTATGCATTCCCAAAAGCCGTCAGTGTGTATTTTAAGGAGCTAATGCATGATTTCCACATCGGTTACAGCGACACTGCCTGGATCTCCTCCATCATACTCGCCATGCTTTATGGTACAGGTGGGTCTCAGAAGCCAGTCTGTGGCTCACTGCCTAGGCAGAATACCAGCCTGTTAACTGAACGCTTGTGAATCTGGCACCATCAGAAAATTTTAAAAATCGCTTGCATTTATTTAGCGCCTTTTGCAACCACTGGATGCCTCAAAGTGCTTTGCAGCCAATGAAATTCTTTTGAATTGCAGTCGCTGTTGTAATGTCAGAAACGTGGCAGCCAATTTGTGCACAGCAAGCTCCCACAAACAGCAACGCGATAACGAGCAGATAATCTGTTTTTTTTTGTGATGTTGATTAGGGGGTAAATATTGGGCAGGGCACCAGGGAGAACTCCCCTGCTTTTCTTCAAAAGAGTGCCATGGGATATTTTACATCCACCCGAGCAGGCAGAAGGGGCCTTGCTTTATCCAAAAGATGGCACTTCCAACAGTGCAGCACTCCTTCAGTACTGCAGTGCAGCATTGGCCTTGAATTTTGTACTTGGGACTTGAACACAGAACCTTGTGATTCAGAGACTCTGAGTCGCAGCTGGCACCACAGTGCCAGGGAATAAAGCCTAACAATTGTAGACAGGGGCAGGGGGCTGGGTAAGGGGTCAGAATCGATGCCCAGCCTTAATGACATGGTGTCCCTGCTCCAGCTGATGAACTGTCAGAGTCTGTTTCCCAGAGGAGCCTGTGTTCGGTGTCCAAATCTCCTAACCCCTTTGGTTCCTTCAATCCTGATCACCTACATGATTACCAATAAGTACACCAGAGACAAAGAAATCTTTCAAAATAGTTCAGTTGCAGCTGGAGAATTGGGGACAATTCTGGGCACCACAACATTAGGAAGAATGCCAAGGCGTTGGAGATTGTGCAGAGTAGATTTACCAGAATGGTACCGGGAATGCGGAACTTCGATTATGTAGAAAGACGAGAAAAGCCGGTGTTGTTCATGCTTAGCAAAGAGAAGGTTAAGGGAAGATTTAATGGAGTTGTTCAAATTCATAAACGACTTTGATTGAGTAAGTGAGGAGAAACTGTTTCCAGCGGCAGGAGAGTCAGTAGCCAGAGGACACAGATTAAAGGTAGTTGCCAATATACAGGCCCCAATTTCCACCTTTAAAAGCCTTCTCAGTCCCCATCTCTTAGATCAAGCCTTTGGTCACCCTGCATTGTCTCAGTGTGAATGTCCATTTCCTTCCCCACTCTGGGAAGCATCTTGGGATGCGTTTGCTGTTAAGGGCAGTGTTGAACTACCTGCACATTTGAGTCCTACTCGTTCCTCAAGGAAACACTTCATGATATTGGGTCAAATCCTAATCTTGCCGAATATTTCTATTGCTGCTCATGGATTATGGTTCAGTTGTTGTGGGAGGCCCCAGGCTTCACTGGCTCTGCTCTCTGTCACAGGCCCCGTGTGCAGTATAGTGGTGAATCGCTTTGGCTGCCGGCCTGTCATGTTGATCGGAGGTTTATTGGCCTCTTCCGGAATGATTCTGGCATCGTTCTCTGCAAACATCACCCAGCTCTACTTGACTGCGGGAGTGGTTACAGGTATGTTGCATCGGTAAATCAAGAATGATCAATTGCTTCAAGATTATCAGGAGCTCTGAACTTTTTTGTAGTAATTATTGATTAATCAAAGTGACAGATACCACTACGCATCCTCCCGCACCCCCCCCCCACCCCCCTCACCCCACTTCACCACCCACCAACTCTGTGAAACACTCAGTGAAGCAGCAACTCTCAAAATCAGCTTCGGTGAACCAGGGGGGCTCAGCTCAGGATGTTCCTGTGGACATGGCACACTAAATCAGGAGTTTGTTAATGGTCCTGGGGATACGATCCGGAGTTGGGAATGTGATCTCCTCAGGAGCTGCCCTCCACTACTGCTGGCAAATCTACCATTGCCACCTGCCTCCTCAAAAGCCCATCCATGACCCCTTCCGTCCTTGTAAACTGCCATCTCAGCACCAACCTCCCTTTCCTCTTGAATGTCCTTGAATCTGTTGTCACCTCCCAAATCCATGCTATTCTTTCCCACAGTTCCATGCTTGAATCCCTCCAATCAGGTTTCTGCTCCTGCCTGTACCGAAACAACTCTTAACAAAGTCACCAGCGACCTCCTATGTGTGACTGTGACAAAGGTAAACGTTCCCTCCTTGTCCTTCTTGACCTGTCTGCAGTCTTTGACCACACCATCCTCCTCCAATGCCTCTCCACTGTTGTTCAGCTGGGTGAGACTGCATTCGCCTGGTTCCATTCTTATTTATCTAGTTGTATTCAGTGAATCACTTGCAATGGCTTTTCATCCCTGCTCCTGCACTGTTAACTCTGTTAACTCTGGCGTCCCCCCAGGGATCTATCCTTGACCTCCCTCCGAATTTTCATCAATACGCTTTAAAGGTGCTATATAAATGCAGGTTTCTGTTTTAGCCATTAGCTTTCTTCCCAATTTGTTCTCCAATACCCTGTCCTGTCGTCTCTCCCAATCTTTCTCTCTCTCCTCCAGTTCCTCTCTGCCTCTGTCAGTCTTTCCTTCAATCCCTGACTGCATTGCATTTCAGAACATACACGTATGATGGACAGGTAAAGACCTTTGGTCGATCTAGACTGCCCTGTACAATTGCGATAACTTGGAGTTCACAATATATACACTCTCCTTTCCACTTGGAATCATGTGACCTCCTTGGAGATGCTAAAAACCCAGGCCAATTTAGGTTTTCAGCTGTTCTTTTTCAACCAGGGCAATCGAAACTAGCCTAGGGGGCCATTAATAATAAATAAATGCTGGAAAAACTCATCAAGCTGGCAACGTTGGTCCTCATTTGAAGATGATTAACTACCTCTGTCTCCACCAGGTCTGGGATTGGCTCTGAACTTCCAGCCATCTCTCATTATGCTGGGCAGATACTTTGACAAAAGGAGACCACTCGCTAACGGACTGGCTGCCGCTGGGAGCCCAGTGTTCCTCAGTACCCTCTCCCCATTCGGACAAGTCCTGCTGGATTACTATGGCTGGAGAGGGGGCTTCCTCATCATGGGGGGCTTGTTACTCAATTGCTGCACGTGTGGAGCCGTCATGAGGCCTCTCGAGAGTCTGACGGGGAGCAGCAAAGACAAGTCTGAGGCGAAGGAGATGCTTCCTGCCGCCAAGTCTGACTGCACCAGCTTGGAGATGGAGAACTGTGAAGCAGTTGGAACCAGCAACAGCACCAAGGGGAGTGGCAGGAAGAAAGGAGCGAGCAGCAAGTCTCGGAAACTGCTGGATTTCAGTGTATTCCGGAACCGAGGCTTCATCATCTACACCATCTCCAAGTTCATCCTGGTGCTGGGACTCTTTGTACCTCCGATCATGATTGTTAACTACGCCAAAGACACTGGCGTCCCTGATACAGAGGCTGCCTTCCTGCTCTCGATCATTGGCTTCATTGACATCTTTGCTCGGCCGCTGAGTGGGGTGGTGGCAGGTCTGGACGCTGTCCGCCCTCGCGTTGCCTATTTCTTCAGTTTCTCGATGCTGTGCAATGGACTGACCGACGTGCTGAGTGCCAAAGCAGCAACGTACACTGGGATGGTCGCTTTCTGTGTTTTCTTCGGTGTGACCTATGGGATGGTCGGGGCTCTGCAGTTCGAGGTTCTTATGGACATTGTCGGCTCCCAGAAATTCCCCAGTGCCATTGGATTGTTGCTGCTCATTGAGGCCTTCGCTGTGCTCATTGGACCTCCATCAGCAGGTCAGTGGGCAACCAGGAAAAGGCTGGATAACCCCCCACTCTCCAATACCCCCACCTGAATACCCCCACTCTCCAATACCCCAACCCCAATATCCCACTCTGATACCTCACACCGATACCTCCACTCCCCAATACCCCACACCAATACCTCCACTCCCCAATACCCCAATACCCCACACCGATACCTCCACTCTCCAATACCCCCACCTGAATACCCCCACTCTCCAATACCCCAACCCCAATATCCCACTCTGATACCTCACACCGATACCTCCACTCCCCTATACCCCACACCGATACATCCACTCTCCAATACCCTCACCCAAATACTCTCCAATACTCCAACCCCAATATGCCACACCAATATCTCCACTCTCCAATACCCCCACCCCAATCCCCCACTCTCCAATACCTCCATACCCCAAATAGCCCCTTTCTCCAGTACCCCACTCTCAAAAGCCCTCCACTCTCCAATATGCCCACCCCAAATACCCACACTGTCCAATACCCCAACCCCAATACCCACACTCTCCAATACCCCCAGCCCCAATAACCACTCTCCAAAACCCCCATCCCCAAAAGCCCCACACCTGATACCCCACTCTCTAATATCCCCAGCCCCAATAGCCCCACTCTCCCATACCTCTGTAGCCCCCATAATGCTACCCTAATACACTCTCTCCAATATCCCCATCCCTAACACACCCACACCCCATAGCCCTCCTCCCCAAATACCCCTGTGTTGCCACTCTGTATTAACCCCATATCTCAATACCTCCAACTCCAATACCCTCACTCTCCGGGGCTAGTTAAAGGGGCTAGTTCTTGATAAAACTCTGCTCATTGCATTGAGAAATATTTCTGATACTGAGACTTTTTGATTGCATTGTTCTGAAGTCGAGGGCTTAATTGTCCCAGCCCCGGGGTGAGGAGAGAGGGGTGGGGGGATGCAGCAAGATTCCCTGGGGTAGGGCAGGAATTTGGATTGGCTCCTGCTGCAAGGTTGTGGGCAACTAAACTGTATATTTAAAACCCCAGTTAGGGGCCATTCAGAGTGTTAGCTTGCATTTTTCTGGTGCCGCTGTGGTCCCTGCTGCATGTGGAGGCAGCAAGGTCCACAAAGGCAACCTCCCTGTGGTGGTCTGACACCATGGCCAGAGGCTTCATTCCCCCAAAGAGGGAGACGGGGGCACCAACAGGAAAGTTTGCACTTGGGGCCTCAACACTATTGCCAGAGGAGTTTCCCCATCAATCAATGGGGCCCTACCTACTTACCCTCCAAAAAATTGAATTATTTTGACCCCACCAAGGATGCCTCCGTTTTGAGTTGCCCCCACATTTTACCCACCTGTCTCAGCAGCACCCACCTCTTTCTCCGTGGGGCTGCCCTGTGATTAGTCAGCAGCCCGTTCGCCTTCATTGATTGGATGGCGAATTTGGAAGCAGCCAATTGGGTTGCCGCCAGGAAAATAGCTCTCCTGGTCTGGCTCCCGGCAAGCGCGGGCTCAGGACCTCCATTTGGTCCCAATGTCAAGGTCCTGAAATTTGTGGGGAAGTCTGGTTCAAAGTTTCTGATGTTGAAATAGGCAGCTGGATGGTCAGTTGTTTCTAGGTAGAGTTTGGGCTGGAGGTGTGAAGACAGGATTGAATCTCTGTCTCTCCCGGCAGGCCACCTGGTTGACACTTTCAAGAACTACGAGCTCATTTTCTACATGGCAGGTGCTGAGCTGATTCTCTCATCAGTCTTCCTGTCGGTAGCCACCTACCTCTGCCTCAAAGGTGACCAGCCCAAGAACCAGAAAGAAAGTGCGGAAGTGGAAGATGTGGGATGCGAATCAGCAGCGGTGGAAGATACAGGTATGGTGCAAGACTACACAAGAGGCCTGAGTGGAAGCCCCATGGATGAAGGATCCCTGGACCAGAGATCGAGCAGAGTAGAGAGGGACCAAAGGGATGGCAGCAGTGTGAGAGGTGCAGACAGTGAAGTTACAACACAAGCAGAGTGCTCTGAGCAACACTAAAAAATTACCATGTAAAAAGAAGACAATGCAAGCTAGACTAGTCTACCACACTCACTGCCAGGGATCACCTCTGTACTGCGTACAAACTGGTGAAAACAAATTGAGAATAAAAGTAATGGAGGAGCAAAGACAGGTCCTCTCTCTTTACCAGCTTTCCCCTCCCATCAATTTCTTTCTCCTTTGTCCCTCTCTCAATGCAGCTCTCCTTCCCTTTCTACCCCCTCCCTCAGCTCTCCCTTTCTCTCCTCCGTGTCCTGCCTGTTCATAAATACTTGGCTCACGAGTAAAAGCTTCCTGGCCAATGAATGTCCCGCTCTCTTTTCAATACCCTACTTACTTTTAAATACTCTACTTACTAGTGAATGCCCTGCCACCTTCCCATTGAAGTCTGTTACTGCCTCTCGCTCTTACCCCTGCATGTTGCTCATTGTTCAATGTCCCTTCCTCTCTCTCGTCTGCCCTTTGCCTTTGCACTTGCACTCCTCCTTTCCCTCTTTTGTCCCCATTCCTTTCCATTCTCTCACTTCCTTTTCCCTCATGCCCCTCACTCTTTAGTTCCCCCATCTCCCTCTCGTCCTCTTTTTCCCTCAGCCCTCTCATTCCTCTTTCCTTTCTCTCTCTTGTTCCTGTTTCCTTTCCCTCATGCTCCTCTGTCACTCGCTTCTTCCTTGCCCTTCCCTCATCTCCTTTCCCTCTCTTGTTCCCCCCCCTCTCTGCCTTTCCATCTCTTCTCCCTTTCCTCCGCCTCTTGCTTTCTCTTCTCCTCTTTCTTCATTTCTCCTGCCTCCCTTTTATCCTCTTTCCCTCTCCTCCCTTTTCTCTCTCTCGTTCCCCCTCCCTCAAGCATTTTTCCTTTCTCTACACCTTCCCCTCTCATTTTCTCATTTTATACTTTTGCTCTCATTTCTCCTTCTCTTACCCCATCTCCCATTTCCCTCATTCCACCTTTCTCCCTCTCGCTCTTTTTTCACGTCCTCGTTTCCCTCTTGTTTCACTTTTCTCTCTCTCTATTTCTGTCTCTCAATTTTGCTCCCTCACACTTTGGACTTCATTCAGTTAGTTTCTGATCAATGCACATGGTCTTCACTGCAACATTATGGCTGTGAGTTAAAGAAAATATTCCTGGTTGAATTTGTGAGTGATGTTTTACAATAAATAGCTGGAGAGAGAAAAAAAATTGGGTGAATGATACTTAAATAAGAACAAGGAAGTTGTGAAAGACCATTGAGCAAATCTCAGTGAGTCTCTGTAAATCAAACCAATCAAATAATGGATTAAGACTGTACAAGTGTAGTGTAACTATCACACTTATTAGTGACCATGCACCTTTTATAATGTGACTAGTGAGCGAGTGTAAGTGTGAGTGTGTATCTGTAAATGTCTTTGAGTGGGACAGTGAGTGCGAGTATGTAAGAGTCAGTGTAAGTGAGAATGTGAGTGAGCGTGTGAACGAGGGTAAATGAGAGTGAGTGTGCACATAACACTAAGTATTCACTAATTCATCGATGACTTTGACAGACCTGTCACTGACTAGAGAGGATTATATTATATCAAATTGTTCCTGTCCTATGATTGATTTCCATCTCAATAAAAACCTCAATAATTGACTTTTGTTGCAAATATTAATTTTGATGTGAAAGCCCTCTCTTAATAAAAGCCACACTGGAGTGATACTGTCTCTCACCCTGACAACTTTCCAGCCTATAACCATCAACTCCATGTCCCAATCATTCAGATGGGAATCTACAACATATGGGGAGTTTAATGGAAACTGCTCTACCTGGATGATTGTACAGTGTTATATGTGGGAAGGATGCCGGAGATTCTATTGGTTGCAAGTGAGGGAACCAAATTTAACACAGAAAAGTGTGAGGAGATACATTTTGGGAGCAAAGAAAGATGCTACAAGTTAAATGGTAAAATTTTATAGAAGGGTGTCAGAACAGAGAGACCTAGGGATGTCTGTGCACAAATCCCTGAAGGCAGAAGGACAGGTTAACAAATCTGTTCATAAAGTCCATGAGATCTGAGGCAAAGAGTACCAAGTCTAGGAAGTTAGCGAAACCTCCAGCACACGCTCGTTCAGCCCCTACTACTGCAGTAGTGTTCAATTCTGGGCTGCACACTTGAGGAAGGACCTGAAGGCACAGAGAGGTACAGAGAGATGTATTAAAACAGTTGCTTGATAGCACAGAACTTGAATATTGCTGAAAAGAAAGACATGTTGCTGAAGCTTTTCATCCTGCACTCATCAGAACAAACACAAGAAAGTCAAAGCACTGATGAACAATCCTGAGTGCACTAATAGCAACACTAACAACCAATTTACAATAATCAGTTGAGCTCGTACTGTGGGTCATTTACACTTGATAGAAGCGACTTACTTTCATATGCAATGACCAGTTCTCTGCAAACAAAAGGTATATGTTCAAAACTTGTACCTTTTTCGAATTACCCAGGAGCTTAGGGAGCCTATAGTTCCCTGTGGCTTTCTCCATGGCAATGCCTCAGCCAATCAGAGTCAGGATCCTCTTCTCCTGTAGTATAAATTGTTGTGATTATCTGAAATTTGGCATTCTTCTGTTTGTCCTGATGAATGCAAAATGAAAAGCTTCAGCAACATGTCTCCCTTACAGCAAGATGTATTAAAATGTTTCCAGGAATGAAGAATTACAGTTAAGTGGATGGACTGGAGAAGTCGGATTGTTCACTTTAGAGCTGAGAAGGTTAAGAGGAGTCAATAAAACCAGAAAATGCTGTAAAATCTCAGCAGGTCTGACAGCATCTGTGGAGAGAGAAACGGAGTTAAGGTTTCAAGTCCGTATGACTCGAAGACCCGAGCTCTGAAGTAGAGTCATACGGACTTGAAACGTTAACTCCGTTTCTCTCTCCACAGATGCTGTCAGACCTGCTGAGATTTTACAGCATTTTCTGGTTTTATTTACTCCTCTTAACCTTCTCAGCTCTAAAGTGAACAATCCGACTTCTCCAGTCCATCCACTTAACTGTAATTCTTCATTCCTGGAAACATTTTAATACATCTTGCTGAAAGGGAGACATGTTGCTGAAGCTTTTCATTTTGCACTCATCAGGACAAATGTAAGAATGCCAAATTTCAGATAATCACAACAATTTATACTACAGGAGAAGAGGATCCTGACTCTGATTGGCTGAGGCATTGCCATGGAGAAAGCCACAGGGAACTATAGGCTCCAGCATCTGCAGTATTTTGCTTTCATCTCAAGGCTAAGAGGAGATTTGATGGAGGTGTTTAAAATCATGAGGGGTTCAAAACGATTAAGTAAAGAGAAACTGCTTCTAATGGTTGAAGGGCTGATAACCAGAAGACACAGATTTAAGGTGACTGGCAAAAGAACCAGAGGCAAGATGAGGAAAAGTTTTTTTTATACATCGAATGGTTAGTATTTGGAAAGCATGCCCGATAGGGTGATGGAAATAGATTCAATAGAAGCCTTCAAAAGGTAATTGGATGAATACTTGAAGGAGAAAATAAAATGCAGGAAAATTGCAGAAGGCTCTCCTAAGGGAGGAGGAGGGGAAGGGTAACAGATTGTTGTATGGATTCAATAATTAGCATCATTTCTAAGCCAAATTGCTATCTTGCCCAACAGGCAACTTCTAGAGCTGGTTTGAAAGGAGAGTGGAGAGGAAGGGGAAGGATCCAATAGTTGTGATCCAAGTTGGGACCAACACCATAAGGAAGAGTATTTAAAAGATCCTGTTGAGCTTGGAGCTAAATTTTTTTTTAAAAAAGGTTATAATCTCTGGATTATTACTTGAGCCACATATAAATTGGTATAGGGATAAGCAGATTAAGGGAGGTGAACACATGGTTGAAGATGTGGTATAAGAGGGGATCCATTCCATGGGACACTGGTACCAGTAGTGAGACAGGAAGGAATTGCACCAATGGGATGGGCCCCACCTGAACCAGGCTGGGACCAGGGTCCAAGTGGGAAGGATAAATAGGGCAACAATCACAAGGGAGCTTATAGATTGGAAATGAGGTGGGAAAGGGGTGGCGGAAGCTCAGGAAAAAGATATCATAAATATCAATTCAAAAACGTTTGAAAATGAGTGTTCTTTATATAGCCACAAGGAATATAAGGTACAAACTGAATGAATTCAGGTAACTTGGGGGATATGACATGGTAACCATTACTGAGACGTGGTTACAAGATTGTCTGGACTTGGAATTGAATATATCAGGTTCTAAGGTCTATTATAAAGATAGAGAATCTGGTCCAGGCTGAGAAGTAGCCTTTGTCATTAAGGGTGAAATGGCTTCTATGACAGGATAAGGGGTAAGTAGGCAGTGGAGACTTTATGGCCAGAACTTTTCCTGGTGGCCGCTGCCTACAATCTGCTCCACTCCACAATTTCACACGTGGGTGGGCCAATTAAGGCCCTCCCTGCGTGGATCGTGAGTGGCAGTGCTCAGTGCTACCTGTGTGGGTGGGGGGAGGAGGGAGAGAGGGCCTGGTGAGCAGTTCACGCATGCACGCGATAAGAGCACTTCAATCTCCCTGAGC
The DNA here is from genome assembly GCF_017639515.1 of Carcharodon carcharias. Taxonomy (NCBI): domain Eukaryota; kingdom Metazoa; phylum Chordata; class Chondrichthyes; order Lamniformes; family Lamnidae; genus Carcharodon; species Carcharodon carcharias. The sequence goes on from NC_054497.1 coordinate 21,191,833, forward strand.
CATGGAGCTGCCTCAGGGAGACTGAAGTGCTTTTTTTAAAAAAATGAATAAAGGCAATAAAGATGGAATGAAACATGTCCCCTCATGTGACTGTGTCACATGTGATGGGACATGTTTTTAATTTCAAAATAAAGTTTTTATTTAATGCGTATTAACTTTAGGAAGCCTCATCCCGCTTGTGGATGAGGTTTCCTAAAAAATGCTTGGCTTTTTCACCTGCCTGCCAAATGTAAGGTTGGACGGGCAGCGTTAATTTGATCTTAATTTGCTCGTTAATGGCCTTGATAGGCCTTTCGGTTATCGACGGGCGCACAGCTGACTCTGGTACACACCGCCGAATGGAATATCGTGCGAGTGTGCAATGGCATTGGGACGCACGCCCGATGTCATCGTGCTTCATATTACACTCGGGCATGTCAGGCATGTACCCGCACACTGAATGTAAAATCTGGCCTTTAGGTCAAATTAAGAAATAGAAAAGGATTTAAGACTGGGGCAAGAGTTACTTTAGACCCTATGGTAGCAGGTGTGAAGTGGGAGAATGTATAAACACAGAATTAGAGCAGCATGTAGTGAAGGCACAGTGCTTATAATGGGGAATTTTAATTTTCATATAGATTGCGATAAGCAGATGAGCTGATGTCAGAAAGATAATGAATTTCTTGAGTGTGTCCAGGACAGTTTTCTGCAACACTATGTCCTAGAACCAACAAAGGGGCATTTCATTTTGGATTTAATAATGAGTCAACAGGATAATGATTAATGACCATTTGCCTAATAGCAACCATAAGATGATTGAGTACAATGCTGTGTTTGAAAAGGAGAAATAGTGAAACCGTTACTAAGACTCTAGAATTAGTCTGACTTCAATGGGATGAGACAGGAATTGTCCACAGTACAGCAGGTAAATCTGTTAATGAGTTAAAAAGATCAGTGAAAGATGTTCAAAAAATAACTTAATATGTTATGGAATTTGTTTACCTCCCAAGGGGCAAGAGCTCCACTTGGCACAAAAAAACAAATATGGATGATGAAAGAGGTAAGGGCCAACATAAAACTAAAAGATAAAGCTTAAAAGAAAGCAATAAATAGCATCAAGAACAGCAAAGGGTGGCAAATCAGAGATTAAGAGGCAATGTTCCTTGTTGTTGTGCAAGACCCTGTTTTTTCTGTGTGTGGTCCTGCACATATTTCACACAGCACAAGACCCACAGGGGACCTTTCAGATTATTGTGCAGCCACACACAGTCAAACAACTTAGGGGAACATAGGTAAGAACTACAATAAAAAGAATCACAAAAAGAAACTTGAAAGGGACATCAAAGTCAAATAACGTCCTCACAAAAAACAATTACAGATATCTTAGAGAAAAAAAGAGGATGGTCAGGAACAACATGGGCTCCTTAAAAACACAATGAAAATAAATAAATGGTGGACATATTAAATAATTACTTTTGTCTTAATATTTGCAGTTAAGGAAGAGGTCAGCATCACAGACTTCACAATCAAAAGTAATTTTGGATCAGGGACAGGGACTCGATATAACTAACAAAAGCAAATGAACAGTAATGAAGAAAGCAAAGGCACAAATGAGTGATAAACCCCCAGATGTTTTTCAGCTCAGCTTTTTAAAAGGAGGGGTAGGTGACTACAATACAGGTACCCAATTCAGAAATCACTCCTTTTGATTGGAAAATTGTGCATGTCGCTCCACTATTTAACAGGTGATAAAGGGAAACCATAAGAGCCATAGCATATAGGAGCATGAATAGGTTATAAGTCTCTTCATAAAAACAAAAAACTGCGGATGCTGGAAATCCAAAATAAAAACAGAATTACCTGGAAAAACTCAGCAGGTCTGGCAGCATCGGCGGAGAAGAAAAGAGTTGACGTTTTGAGTCCTCATGACCCTTCGACAGAACTAGTTCTGTCGAAGGGTCATGAGGACTCGAAACGTCAACTCTTTTCTTCTCCGCCGATGCTGCCAGACCTGCTGAGTTTTTCCAGGTAATTCTGTTTTTGTTATAAGTCTCTTCAGCCTGCTCTGCCATTCAATAAGATCCTTGCTGATTTTCAAACTCAATATCACTTTCCTGCCTGATCCCCAAATCCTTGATTTCCTTAGATTCCAAGGATCTAACTACTCTGAGCTCTGAATGTACTCATTGACTGAGCATCCACAGCTCTCTGGGATAGAGGATTCCAAAGATTCACAATCCTCTGAAAGAAATTTCTCTTAATGGCTGACTCCTATTCCTGAGACTATGCCCCCTAGATCTACACTCTTATGTCAGGGGTAACTCCAGGAAATACCCTGTCAAGCCCTCTCAAAGTCTTTTGTTTGAATGGAGATCACCTCTCATTCTCTTAAACTCCAGGTAGTTGAGGCCCACTTTACTCAATCTTTCCAAATATGACAATCCTTTCATCCTAGGAATCAATCAAGTGAACTTTTGTTGTAACTGCTCTAAGGCATGTTTATCCTTCTTTAGGTACAGAGACCAGAACTGTACCCAGTACTTCAGGTGTGCTGGTTTCAATGGCCTGTACAACTGCAACAAGACTTCCTTACTCTTGTAATCCCAAACCCTTTGTAATAAGGACCATCATACCATTTGCTTTCCTACCTTCCTGTGTTTCATGTACAAGGACACCTAAATCACTCTGAACTCTTTAACATTTAATAGCTTCTCACCATCAAAAAAAAAATTCCTACCCAAGTGAACAACATTGCATTTCCCCACACTGTACTCCATGTGTTACTTTCTTAACCACTCACTTATAGGGTCAGAGAGTCATAGCAGCATAGCAGACCATTCAGCCCATCTTTCAATCTCTATATATCCTTTTGCAGATTCCCTGTACCCTTCTCACAACTTAATTTCCCACCTAGTTTTGTAACATCAGCAAATTTGGATACATCAGTCAATTGCTGAGGTCCTAACAATGATCCTGTGGAACCCCACTTGCAACCTGTCAACCAGTAAATGACCTGTGCATTGCTAATCTTTAGAAGGCACTTTATAAGGAATTATAGACCCGTGAACCTAACATCTGTTGTCAGGAAATTATTACATTAGAGTCTATAACTAAGGATAGAGTGACTGAACACCTTGAAAATTTTCAGCTGGGGCATTTGTAAAGGCTAAGTCATTGCCGGATTGAAGTTTATGAAGAGGTGACAACAGCCGTGGATGGGGGAATGGCTATGAGAGATATTTGTGTGGATTTCCAGGCAGCATTCAATTATGTTTCTCACAAGAGACCAGGAGCTAAAACGGAGGGAAAATGATTGACCCGGGTGTTTGCTGAGCGGCAAGGAGACAGAGAGGAGGGAGAATGGGCAAGGTACTCTAATTGGCAGGATGTTTGGAGGGGTTCCCTGCAAGAAGCTGCGTCGGTGCCTCAACTATTCACCGCATTTATTATTTTTTATGGATAGTAAGCCACATATCCAAGTTTGCTGACGACACAAAGATGGCCAATATTGTAAGCAACGTGAAATCGATGGAGACTGCACAGCCCGGAGTATAGGAATCAAAAGAGAACACTCGCATCCCAGTTGTTTTCCTGGGGCAGAAATTCCCCCCGTCAGGGGGGTTGTGAGGGGGCGGGCGTGAACCTGATCTGCGCCCCCAATCGGGGCCACGCCACCATTTTACATGGGCGGGCCAATTAAGGTGCCCGGAAGCGCTGAGCACTCCCTGTGCAAGGCAGGGGGAGAGGATTCCCTGAGTCGGGGCCTGCGCTCTTTCTTGCATGCGTATGTGCGCGAAAGAGTGCAGAAATCTCTCTGAGGCACGGAGCTGCCTCAGGGGGATTAAGTTTGGAATGAAAGTTTTTACTAAAAACAGAAAAATTATTTAGACATGTTCCCTCATGCGACAGTGTCACATGAACTGGGACATGTTTATCAAATGCGTGAAAATTTTTAATTAATAAACCCTTCATGAAACCTCATCCCGCCCGTGGATGAGGTTTCATGAAAAATGGGAAGGCCGCCTGGGCAGTATTCTTAACTACTTTAATTACTTTCTTAATGGCCTTAATAGGCCTTCGACAGTTTGGCAGGTGCAAAGCCGACTTGGCTGTGTGCCCGCCAAACTGAAAATCTAAATGACGTGCAGTGACGTCGGGATAGCTGCCTGTCGTCACCCCGCATCATTTTACACGTCGGTGAGTGGCTCCTGCCCCCGCTCGCCGGCCTGAAAATTCTTCCCCTGGTGTTACACAAACTGTGTGGATGATCTGACTCTAGGAGAGAGGAAACTCTCCCATGTTTGTTCATTGTGTGGCTACACATTGCGACAGGGGTTATCATGCCCATGGTAACCAGAGTGTAAGACCCTCATTGTGATATGGGAAGACTGAGTCCACAGCTCAAGCCCTTCGGTAATAACGGGGTTAATATTAAGCTGAGCACTGTCCGTTTAACACACACGAGTACAGGGCAGAAGAAGAGGATGTCCAGGTAACTGCTGCTCCAAGTGGAACTCCACACCCCACCTTTAGAAGCTCAAACAGGAAGGATGCACTGAACAGGACATATTAAAACAAGCAAACACCTCGACACAAGGACATGACCATAAAGTATTTGTATTTATCTCAAGGATCTGATGGGGATTAACGATCGTGTACATTTCAGACATAAATAAAATAGGTGATCACTCAAACTATACATAGCACATTTTGGATTTGATTGTAGTGTAAAGGGGTTCACTTTGCGGTCCAGACAGGAAAATAAATTCTATTCATCATCAAAAAGTTTCTCTCCGTTTTCCTCGTTCTCCTTCTCATCCTCTTCCTCTGCTTCTGTGTAAATATCCTTCGGACTGTAGTTCAACATTGTCTTTGTCAAGTCGACCTCGATAGGAAACACATCAGCATCTTTTAAGACGGCGTAACACTCATCGTAGTACTTGGACATGGCGGAGACAAAGCGTTGGAGCTGGAACACGATGTCTTGCACTGAGAATTGGAATAGACCGTAATCAGGCTCGCGATAGAGTGAAGAGGGCACAGGGAGAAGGGGATGGAGGGAATAGGCAGGTTCAGGGAGAGAAGGGGAAATAGAGAGGAGTACACGGAACTGATCTTTGTGGAACACTACTTCCCACCTTCCACCAGCCTGAACAACTATCTCTAACCCTTGGGGCAGAATTTTACAGCCCCGTTTCAATGGGGACGGGGCTGTTATAAACCCCATTGACAACAGCGGGAACGTAAAATCCCACTGTGGTAAAATTCTGCCCTTCCTCTTTGTTTTCTGTTTAGCCAGCTTGCTATACAGTCTACTACTTGTTCCTTGTCTCCACGTTCTGACCTTACTCTGTAGGACCTTATCGGGAGCTTTTTGGAAATCCAAATATATTCTGCCCTCTAGACTACCCTCGTCCACCATTCTTGTTACTCTTCAAAGAATTCAACAAGTTTGGTCAAACAAGACCTTCCCTTTTGAAATCTGTGCTATTTATCAAAAGTGCAGTCTCTCGATTTTTTAATTATACCTTTGAGTAAAGATTCCATTAACTTTCCTACAACCGACATTAAACAAACTTGTCCATAATTCTCCTGATTTGTTCTATCTCCCTTTTTAAATACAGGAATCGCACCAGCTGTGCCCCAAGCCTCTGGCACTGTTTCCTTTTTATAGATATGCATTAGTATCTCTGCTGTTGCTTTGCTCGCTTTGTGTACCATGTGTAGATGCAATGTATAAAGGGAGGCTGGAGGAAGAGTATCGCAGGGTGGGTTCGGAGACTGCAGATAAAGACTTGGAGATTAAATAGGGATGGAGACAAGAGTGAGATTGGAGGGCAACTATGTAGTTTCTTTTGCACTAAAAGCCCCAAATTTATGTCACTTCAATCCTCATTTTAATTGCTCTAGTTTTCAGCGAGGAGGTGGTCTTGTGGCACAGTGGGTAGTGTCCCTGCCTTTTGGCCAGGAACTCCAGGTTTGAGTCCCACTCCAGGACTTGATGGCCAAGGAAGGTGCTTTCATAATGCAGTCAAACAGGTTGAGTATCAATCTGTAAATCCTTTCAACACTTGCCAATGATAGAGGGTAAGAGCAAGAGAGAGATTCCTGGTCAGCCATGTGATGCAAAGAAATTGGAACCTCTACCATCACTATCCAGAGCTCTAGACTATAACCAACATGTAAATATACAAGTTGCCATGGCAACTTGGACTCCTTGGGGGTGCTACTTGGCTCAGTTGGGTGGATGACTGGTGTGGATCAGATTAATGCCAACAGCATGGGATTCGATTCTATTCTAGCTGGGGTGGATTCAGGACCTGACTCCTTGCCCCACCCCTGGTGGAGATCAGGGCACTGTGGGTCAGATCTGCAGAGAACTGAGGAAGTTTTCAAAAGGAGCTACTGCCTTCACACTATTTCTTGTGGGAATTAGTCTAGTTGTTAACTGAATCAAGTCCTGATAGAAGGTTTCCCCCTTGTTCATGGACAGTCCCTGGTCTAGTTCCTTACTTACCTCCCTGAGATGGGCTTGTTCCACTAACTACCTTCATTTTGACTGCTCTCGCGGTTTAACTTTAAATCAAAACTAATTATGTTAAGGTCACTGTTTCCTGGTTGCTCCCTCATTCTTTGATTACCCAATTCTGCATTTTCTGGATCTGGAACCAGACCAACTTCTGTGTTGGAGTAATAATAGACAGAGAGCATCATAGGATTGTGGAATGGTAACAACACAGAAGGAGGCCATTCGGCCTTTCGTATCCATGCCAACTCCCTGCAACAACAACTCAGCTAGTCCCGCTCCCCTGCCCTATCCCTGCAAATATTTTCTCTTCAGGTGCATATCCAATTTCCTTTTGCTTCAGGAAGTTGTCCTGAACATTGTGAAATTCTTCCCTTTGCTTCCCATTACCTTACTGTGACCCTCTCTATCTTTGAGTAAGTCGCTGTTACTGCGGTTTGTCTAATTTGATTAACGAAAGACTTGCATTTATTCATTTATTTGGCACCGGTCAAGACCTCAGGACAACCCAAAGCGTTTTACAGTCAATGAATTGCTTTCTAAGAGTAGTCACTGCTGTAATGGAGGAAATGCAGCTGCCAATTTGTACACAGCAAGATCCCACATGCAGCAATGACATAAATGACTTGAAAATCTGTTTCATTATTGAAGTTGATTCATTAATAAATATTGGTCAGGACACCTGCGAGAAGGCCCCTGCTCCTCTTTAAATAATGCCAAGGGATCTTTTAAACTCAGTTAACAGAGCAGATCTCATTTGAAAGACAGTACAGCACTCCTTTAGTATTATACTGGAGTGCCAGCCTAAACCCTCTGGAGTGGGATTGAGTGATCCCACAACTGTCATGTCTGATGAAGGCATGTCCTACTCATAACTTTAAAAGTGGACTGCACGTATATAATGTTCAGGAACTGTCTTTTTACTTAAAAAAATGGACACTAACAAGATTGTTAAGATGGCTGTCAAGGATCAGCTGACTTTTGCAATTTCTGCACACACAAAGGATTAACTCGCGTCTGAAAATCCCTCTGGAAGGTTCTCAAATGCAAATGGGGTTCTCAGGTGAAATGGGACTGTCCTTACCAGCTAAATGGAACAGATCTAACAAACAATAGCTGTCAGATGTGTCGGAACCGTGAGGATAGAATATCAAGCAAGATCTTCCAGTGAGCTAATCGTAGCTGGTATGTTGGTGGGTTACCAATCATTCCTCCATTGTGTATCAATCAACCTGGCTCCAACCCAAAACGTGGCCCATAGAAACTGATCATGTGACTGAAACTGTCTTTTGAAAATAAATTCTACTTATCTCAAGATCCAGAGAGAAACTCAAATACAACACCAGCTGCAGGATATCAGCAATAGAAAAGACAGAAGACCATGCCTTTTAAACCTGCAGACTGTAACATCAAAAAGGTCTTCCCACCTGATTCCTATTCCAAGCCCTCCAGTGAAGAAACTTGATCTCTTGGTAAGGGGAAACTACAAGTAACTAACTTTGCGACCTTCTGAATATCCATTTCTTCGTGGGAATCCTACAATAATTGCTGATACATGACTACAGTTACTAAAACCACCTGATCCAGAAAGAGGTTGACATTGTGGTGATGTCACTGGACTAGTAATCCAGAGGCCCAGGCTAATGGTCTGAGGACATGAGTTCAAATCCCACTATGGCAGCTGGTGGAATTTCAATTCAATTAATACATTTGGAATATAAAGCTATATCAGTCATGGTGATCATGAACCGATCATCGATTGCTGTAAAAACCCAACTTGTTCACTAATGTCCTTTAGGGAAGGAAATCTGCTAGCCTGGTCTATCCTATATGCCCCCTGAAATGGCCTAGCAAGCCACTCAGTTCAAGGGCAGTAAGGGGTGGACAACAAATGTTGCCATTTTCAGCGACGCCCATACCCCATGAAAGAACAAAGAAAAAGAAATCTATCCTTTCGGAGCGAAAATGCTACCCGCAGTGACAGCTTTTCCTAAGACAAGCCAAACAAATAAATTAGGAACAAAAACAAAAATACCTGGAAAAACTCAGCAGGTCTGGCAGTATCTGCGGAGAGGAACGCAATCAACGTTCTGAATCTGAATGACCCTTCAACTGAACTTTATTTTGTTTACAACTTGTAAAAGTGCGCTATTTTCTTCAACTGTATCTTTCTTGTGTGTGTGTGTGTGTGTGTGTGTGTGTGTGTGTGTGTGCGTGTGCACTCGCCTGCATGTGTGAATGAGGTAGCATTTAGACTTTTGGGGTGAATGTGTGAATAAATAATCCTCTTTATTTAAACCCAGGAAAGCTTGCTGCTGTTATTAAAATTGACCACGCACACCAGGGACTAAGAAAGACGTATCTTCCTCTCAAATCCACACTGATTACGGACAGAAAGGGTACAAGAGTTTCGGTTCTCTTCTGACCCAGACCATAACACAACATTCTGACTCAGCAGTGAGGGAGTGACCAACTGTTACTACTGTCCTACACCTCTAGTAAAAGGCCCCAGAGAACCACACCTGACCCAACACTGACCCAGCACTGCTCACTGACCTAGCACTGCCACAACCCTTGACCCCACTGTTCACCTCACCTGGAACTGCCACAACTGGCACAAGAGAGCCTACAAGTCCTGAGTGTACAAATTTGCCAAGAAGCAAGTTAAAACTAACCATGTTTTTGGTCCAAAAGTTCAATTTTTTCCAGAACGTCTTTCCTCATCTTGGCGAAACGTGCTCGGGCCTCCTGCCGACATCGGAGGATCAAACGATATTCATAGTTTCCAGTGCCGACTCGGTATAGAGGTTCCTGCAGAGCCTGAAGACAGGAAACAAGCAGAGAGAGAGAGAGAGAGAGAGAGAGAGAAAGGTTAAACAAGGCAGCACAGAGTATAATGGACATCAATCATTCAGACTCAGCCACAGGAGCACAGTCTCTGGTTAAAAATAGACGGGGGTGGGGAGCCAGTGGTTTAGCGTGCAAGGGAGGCCTCCCAACCCAGTGTATGAGGCCCCTCCCTCCCAGTGCCCTCAGTGTGGCATAAGCCTTTCCTACCAGTAAGTACCACCCCACCCTGGCGTTGCCTCTGAGTGTTATAGTGCACCATGCTCCAGAGAGCTCACAGCTTCACACCCAGTACAATGAGGTTATTGTTCATATCCCAGCCCATTCACAATCGGAATTCCCATCGGCTACATCTAAGTTGGAAACCTCCTCATCATTCAGATGTTCGCAACAAGTCAGGTTGGTCAGTGTGAACAGATATCGGGCTCCTCCGTGGTCACTCACTATGCAGCTGTATTCTTCATCATCCATTTCTTTCACCTTCAAACAATACGACTGCAAAAAACAAGAGAGACAGAGTCAGGGAAAAGCAGGAGCTTATTCCAAATACCTGCCACAACCCCACCTCCTTCTTTATTCCAAATCACCAAGGTGATTGACATATCTATATCCAACCGCAGGATGTCCAAAAGCACTTTACAGCCAAGGAGGTATTATAAAATGTAGCCACTGTTGTATTGTGGAATAAGCAGCAGAAAATGTTTGCACAGCAAATTCCCACCAACAGTGATGTTATAATGGCTAGATATCTGTTTTAGTAATGTTGGTTGGGGAATAAATGTTTGCTCTAGGACACTGGGGATAACTTCTCTGCTTTGAAGACCTCACACTGTGGGATCTTTTACATTCACCTGAAGGGGCAGAAAGGACCTTGGTCTAACATTGCATTTGAAACAGGGTACATCCGACAGTGCAGCCCTCACTCAAGGCTGACCCTCCAACAGTGCAGCGCTCCCTCAGGCTGACCCTCCGACAGTGCAGCGCTCGCTCAGGGCTGACCCTCCGACAGTGCAGGGCTCGCTCAGGGCTGACCCTCCGACAGTGCAGCGCTCCCTCAGTGCTGACCCTCCGACAGTGCAGCGCTCCCTCAGGGCTGACCCTCCGACAGTGCAGCGCTCCCTCAGGGCTGACCCTCCGACAGTGCAGCGCTCCCTCAGGGCTGACCCTCCGACAGTGCAGGGCTCGCTCAGGGCTGACCCTCCGACAGTGCAGCGCTCCCTCAGGCTGACCCTCCGACAATGCAGCATTCCCTCAGGCTGACCCTCCGACAGTGCAGCGCTCCCTCAGGCTGACCCTCTGACAATGCAGCATTCCCTCAGGCTGACCCTCCGACAGTGCAGCGCTTGCTCAGTGCTGACCCTCCAACAGTGCAGCACTCCCTCAGTGCTGACCCTCCGACAGTGCAGCGTTCGCTCAGGGCTGACCCTCCGACAGTGCAGCATTCCCTCAGGCTGACCCTCCGACAGTGCAGCGCTTGCTCAGTGCTGACCCTCCAACAGTGCAGCACTCCCTCAGTGCTGACCCTCCGATAGTGCAGCGCTCGCTCAGGGCTGACCCTCTGATAGTGCAGCGCTCCATCAGGGCTGACCCTCCGACAGTGCAGCGCTCGCTCAGGGCTGACCCTCCGACAGTGCAGCGCTCGCTCAGGGCTGACCCTCCGACAGTGCAGCGCTCGCTCAGGGCTGACCCTCCGACAGTGCAGCGCTCGCTCAGGCCTGACCCTCCGACAGTGCAGGGCTCTCTCAGGCTGACCCTCCGACAGTGCAGCGCTCGCTCAGGGCTGACCCTCCGACAGTGCAGGGCTCCCTCAGGCTGACCCTCCGACAGTGCAGAGCTCGCTCAGTGCTGACCCTCCGACAGTGCAGCGCTCCCTCAGGCTGACCCTCCGACAGTGCAGCGCTCCCTCAGGGCTGACCCTCCAACAGTGCGGGGCTCCCTCAGTACAGACCCTCCGACAGTGCAGCGCTCCCTCAGGCTGACCCTCCGACAGTGCAGCGCTCCCTCAGGGCTGACCCTCCGACAGTGCGGGGCTCCCTCAGTGCTGACCCTCCGACAGTGCAGCACTCGCTCATTGCCGGCCCTCCGACAATGCAGTGCTCCCTCAGGCTGAACCTCCAACAGTGCAGCGTTCGCTCAGTACTGACTCTCCGACAATGCAGCGCTCGCTCAGGGCTGACCCTCCGACAGTGCAGCGCTCGCTCAGGGCTGACCCTCCGACAGTGCAGCGCTCGCTCAGGGCTGACCCTCCGACAGTGCAGCGCTCCCTCAGTGCTGACCCTCCGACATTGCAGCACTCGCTCAGGGCTGACCCTCCGACAGTGCAGCGCTCCCTCAGTGCTGACCCTCCGACAGTGCAGCACTCCCTCAGTGCTGACCCTCCGACAGTGCAGCGCTCCCTCAGTGCTGACCCTCCGACAGTGTAGCACTCCCTCAGGGCTGACCCTCCGACAGTGCAGCGCTCGCTCAGGGCTGACCCTCCGACAGTGCAGGGCTCCCTCAGGCTGACCCTCCGACAGTGCAGAGCTCGCTCAGTGCTGACCCTCCGACAGTGCAGCGCTCCCTCAGGCTGACCCTCCGACAGTGCAGCGCTCCCTCAGGCTGACCCTCCGATAGTGCGGGGCTCCCTCAGTACAGACCCTCCGACAGTGCAGCGCTCCCTCAGGCTGACCCTCCGACAGTGCAGCGCTCCCTCAGGCTGACCCTCCGACAGTGCGGGGCTCCCTCAGTGCTGACCCTCCGACAGTGCAGCAGTCGCTCATTGCCGGCCCTCCGACAATGCAGTGCTCCCTCAGGCTGAACCTCCAACAGTGCAGCGTTCGCTCAGTACTGACTCTCTGACAATGCAGCGCTCGCTCAGGGCTGACCCTCCGACAGTGCAGCGCTCGCTCAGGGCTGACCCTCCGACAGTGCAGCGCTCCCTCAGTGCTGACCCTCCGACATTGCAGCACTCGCTCAGGGCTGACCCTCCGACAGTGCAGCGCTCCCTCAGTGCTGACCCTCCGACAGTGCAGCACTCCCTCAGTACTGACCCTCCGACAGTGCAGCGCTCGCTCAGTGCTGACCCTCCGACAGTGTAGCACTCCCTCAGGGCTGACCCTCCGACAGTGCAGAGCTTCCTCAATGCTGACCCTCCGACAGTGCAGAGCTTTCTCAATGCTGACCCTCCGACAGTGCAGCACTCCCTCTGTATTCAGTGCCGTCCTGGGGTTGATGACAGCTGTGTCTGATGAAGCTGGTGGTTGGGCTTGTGAGAGGCATTGGGCTATTGATCCTTTCCAAGATGGACAGTAACAGTAATGAATCAAGGACTCAGGAGCTGTGATTGTGCAGGAGTGAAAGAGATGGAGGAGAACAGGAAAGATTCAAATTACTGTACTGGTGACAAGGTAGTGACAGAGCTGGCTTTACTACCTAGAGCTGAATAATGAACAGGTGAAGGCATACGCCAAGGTCAAGGAGATTTAACAGCCCCAGAAAGGACTGAGTAACTCGATCCGAGGAGAAGCTACAGCTCAAATACCAAAAACAGAACCCATTGCCCCATCTGGAACTATTCAGGTAAAGAGGATTTAAACTCAGAGCAGCGAGATTCTGAGCAGAGTGTGAGGAACAGAGTTGCATAATCAACAAGTAAGAGTAAATAGGAATTTGGGATTTATCTAGTGGGTTGTTTGGTGTTGTGTTTGTATCAGACATCGGTTAGGCTGCAGTCTGTGTATGATGAGCCTGTCCCAGGCTTTCTCAAACTGTCTGCCCACTCAGTTCTTACTTCCTGCTTCCTGTCTCCAGCCATCCACCTATCCACTGGTTTCATGCCCTTCACGAACCAATAGCTAGCTTCCTATGCTGCTGGCACAGGTACCGTTGGGCTGAATGGCCTACTCGAGCGCTGTAAGATTCTACGATTCCGTGAGAATCTTCGGCAAGATCTGCTGAAAATCCGCCATATCCCTTTCAACTGCACATTATCCTCCAATCAAAAAAAAGGAATTAAAATCAGACAACCGCAACCAGGCCATGTGGACTCTCTGATTGGTCCGCATCAGCTAACTCCTTCCATGGCGGGTTTGATGGTTCCTTTATGGAAGAGAACGTGGGGCTTTCCATCTTTTCTGCTTTGGGTGAAACTCAGGAGGACAAGCTGGTGGACAAAGCCTCACTGCTTTCCAAGGACTGAGTCTGCCAATCCTCCAAAGATCTCCCACCATGGCAGCTCTCAGGCCTGGGAGGTGGGGGCAATGTCATTGGCACAGTGACCCGGAGACCAAAGCAAATACCCTGGGGACACGGCAGCTGGTGGAATTTAAATTCAAATGAATATAAATCTATTCTCAGTCATGGTGACCATGAAACTACTATTGCTTGTCATAAGAAGCCATATGGTTCACTAATCTCCTTTAGGGAAGGAAATCTGCCATCCTTACCTGGTGACTTACATGTGACTCCAGATCCACCGCCAGGTGGTTGACTCTGAATTGCCCTCTGAAATGGCCTTGCAAGCCACTCAGTCCAAGGGCAATTAGGGATGGGCAACAAATGCTGACCTTGCCAGTGGCACCCACATCCCATGAAAGAATAAAGAAAAAAAACTGGGCCCTCTCCAAGGGCTGACGACAGGGCACTGGCTGGGAGGCTGGGTGGGCCTGAATCATGCAGTTAAACTGGGGGAAAGGACCAAGAGCAAGTTGGACAGGTCTTGAAGCCAATCAGAAATGGCCACCAAATGGAAGGAATTGCCTGCTAAGGACCATGTTCCAACACAAATATATTTCAAACCTGAGGTCAGGAAACGCCACAAAATATCTTCCTGAAAACTCATTTTGTCAAAAAGTATAAAACTGGTCAAATTCAGCCTTGGCCAGAGCTGGGAGAGCAGACTGAGGTACTGGACAGGGCTGGTCGCTGCTTAAAGGGACATTTTCAGCCGCTTGTTTGGGTTGTAGGTGACACTTCAGTTGAAGTGAAGTCTGTGTCGGCGTCTGGACCAACTGGGCAGATCAGAGTCAGGGTCGGCTGGGGTCAGGAGAACGGTAACTATTGAAAGAAGAGATTAGAGTACGTACCAAATATTCAAACTTGACATCGAGGTATTTTTTGATGGTGAGTTTGGTGTCAGGAATGGCTTTGTTAAGGTAAGTGTTCAGGTCACTCAGCATCTGCAAATCCAGAGAAGAATGATTAATTCATGGAAAAGAACACAGCTCACATCCTGGGCACAGACAGGGTGAAGAGAAGTGAATAACGGAAGAAATCAATAACAAATCAGGACCCCATTCCTCAGGCCGCAAAACCATCCGAGGTATTTCACTTCTCCATCCTAATGAATGACGGTGCAGGACGGGTCATGGAGAGTGGGGAGAGAGCACATTGGAAAAAATCTCCAGTAACTCAGGAGAGCAGTCAGGACAGTAACCAGAATGGGTATGGCACTGTGCCAGGGCAGTAACCAGTGTGGGTATGGCACTGTGCCAGGGCAGTAACCAGTGTGGGTATGGCACTGTGCCAGGGCAGTAACCAGTGTGGGTATGGCACTGTGCCAGGGCAGTAATCAGTGTGGGTATGGCACTGTGCCAGGGCAGTAACCAGTGTGGGTATGGCACTGTGCCAGGATAGTAACCAGTGTGGGTATGGCACTGTGCCAGGGCAGTAATCAGTGTGGGTATGGCACTGTGCCAGGGCAGTAACCAGTGTGGGTATGGCACTGTGCCAGGGCAGTAACCAGCGTGGATTCTCCTCCGATAACACTCTGTTCCAGCACTGGGACAACTAATGGCTGTTGTGTTGGTGTCTAACCTGCTCCCTCCAGGTTTTGTCTTTGCATTGTGTGGAGTAGGGTGCAACTTCTCCATTCACAGCAACACCAAAGAGCCCTTTGTTTTGGCCTCACCCTGCCCACCTGCTTAGTCCCTGCCCCGCCCACTCCCTGCCCCACCCACTCCCTGCCCCGCCCACTCCCTGCCCCGCCCTCTCCCTGCCCCACCCACTCCCTGCCCCACCTACTCCCTGCCCCGCCCACTCCCTGCCCCACCCACTCCCTGCCCCACCCACTCCCTGCCCCGCCCACTCCCTGCCCCACCCACTCCCTGCCCAAACTCCTTCTGAAACTCCACAAACACACCTGCTGTGTTCTCTCATTGATCCAACTGGCCACTTAGTCTATTAGATTGGTCAAACACTGACATTCAGACACAGTGTGAGAGGAGACACCAGCTCCCTGGTGACACAGTGTGAGAGGAGAGGCCAGCTCCCTGGTGACACAGTGTGAGAGGAGAGGCCAGCTCCCTGGTGACACAGTGTGAGAGGAGACGCCAGCTCCCTGGTGACACAGTGTGAGAGGAGAGGCCAGCTCCCTGGTGACACAGTGTGAGAGGAGACGCCAGCTCCCTGGTGACACAGTGTGAGAGGAGAGGCCAGCTCCCTGGTGACACAGTGTGAGAGGAGAGGCCAGCTCCCTGGTGACACAGTGTGAGAGGAGAGGCCAGCTCCCTGGTGACACAGTGTGAGAGGAGACGCCAGCTCCCTGGTGACACAGTGTGAGAGGAGACGCCAGCTCCCTGGTGACACAGTGTGAGAGGAGAGGCCAGCTCCCTGGTGACACAGTGTGAGAGGAGACGCCAGCTCCCTGGTGACACAGTGTGAGAGGAGAGGCCAGCTCCCTGGTGACACAGTGTGAGAGGAGAGGCCAGCTCCCTGGTGACACAGTGTGAGAGGAGAGGCCAGCTCCCTGGTGACACAGTGTGAGAGGAGACGCCAGCTCCCTGGTGACACAGTGTGAGAGGAGAGGCCAGCTCCCTGGTGACACAGTGTGAGAGGAGACGCCAGCTCCCTGGTGACACAGTGTGAGAGGAGAGGCCAGCTCCCTGGTGACACAGTGTGAGAGGAGACGCCAGCTCCCTGGTGACACAGTGTGAGAGGAGACGCCAGCTCCCTGGTGACACAGTGTGAGAGGAGACGCCAGCTCCCTGGTGACACAGTGTGAGAGGAGACGCCAGCTCCCTGGTGACACAGTGTGAGAGGAGAGGCCAGCTCCCTGGTGACACAGTGTGAGAGGAGACGCCAGCTCCCTGGTGACACAGTGTGAGAGGAGACGCCAGCTCCCTGGTGACACAGTGTGAGAGGAGAGGCCAGCTCCCTGGTGACACAGTGTGAGAGGAGAGGCCAGCTCCCTGGTGACACAGTGTGAGAGGAGACGCCAGCTCCCTGGTGACACAGTGTGAGAGGAGAGGCCAGCTCCCTGGTGACACAGTGTGAGAGGAGACGCCAGCTCCCTGGTGACACAGTGTGAGAGGAGAGGCCAGCTCCCTGGTGACACAGTGTGAGAGGAGAGGCCAGCTCCCTGGTGACACAGTGTGAGAGGAGACGCCAGCTCCCTGGTGACACAGTGTGAGAGGAGAGGCCAGCTCCCTGGTGACACAGTGTGAGAGGAGACGCCAGCTCCCTGGTGACACAGTGTGAGAGGAGAGGCCAGCTCCCTGGTGACACAGTGTGAGAGGAGTACACAAACTCACTGGTTTCACTGTTTTCAGAAGTCGAATGCCAAATTTCTCGATACTCCGATGAGCTTCTGCAAATTTGACGAAAGCCTCGCTAGCAGCAGGCTGTGGTTCCCTCACCCCAATAACAGAAAACACGTCACCAAAACCTGAAACAAATCAAAACATTACTCACAATTCCAGCCCCATAGACTACAGCAGTATATAACTCCCTCTACAGGGCACCCCCATACAGCACTGGTAATAAACAGCTACAACATCCATCACTCTTGCAAATACTCATCCCTGGAATGATACAAAACAGGAGGAAGCTATTCAGCCCATGATGCCTGTGCCAGCCCTTTGAAAGAAGATCAGATTAGTCCCTCACCAATGCCATTCGGTTATCATTGAATCTACTTGTGACACCTTATCAGGCAGTGAATTCCAGATAGCAACAACTCACAAAATTCTCTTCATCTCCTCTCTGGTTCTTTAGCCAACTATTTTAAATCTGTGTCCTTTGATTACCAAAACTCCACTATTGGAAACAGTTTCTTCTTCTTCATTCTATTAAAACCCTTTATGATTTTGAATGCCTCTATTAAATCTCCCCTTAACCTTCTGTGTCCTAAGAACCCCAGCTTCTCCATGTCAAGTCTCCTCAAGCAGGCCCTTTTTCAGGCTTTAGTTTACAGTTCCTGGAGTCCTTACTGGGCAGTGGTACAAGGGACTTCATTCATTAGAATCTAGGCAACTACCAACCTCCTCACCTCCACTGCCCCACCCCTCCCCCCAACCCAGTAAAGGATATACCTCACTTCTCTATTGTCACTCCTGCACTCCATTGTATGCACATAGATTCCAGGGAATGAACATTGTTTGCTGCCAGTAACTGCACTAATCTGGTCTATATCACTGCTCTCAATCTCCTTGCGCGTATGGTGAACAGAAGGATTTACCTCGGTGTGTCTGTGACAGCTCAAAGAATGCTCTCAGCAGTCTCTTTGTGTGCTCCATCAGTCCTGCAAAGCAGTGGGAAGCAGGAAATATTTTAGTATTTCATATTGATGTTTAAAAATACATTTTCTCCTCGTGACCGTTTCCAGCCACCTCGCTCTCTCTCTCTCCCCCGTGCTTTTGTCACTCAGCTGTTGGCCTTGATGCTGCTCTCATTGAGATTTGGGGATCAGCATGAGGGGGAACTGAATCCTGGTTGCAGCTTGAACTGACTCTGGTGCCAGTCATCGCTACAACATCCACTGCACCCACAGACCCTGTCACTAACTCCCCGAGGTCTGGAGAGCCCGGGCAGATTTCCTGTGTGAGTCACATGCTGTTCCATGCCTCACTTGTTTGGCCATTTTATTCATACACTGACATGAAAGGTTAAAAGTCAAAGGAAACCTCTGCTCCTGACCATGTGAACAAGATTCAGACTGTGTCGCTCAATAGAGAACCTACCACCCTCCCTCCCAGGCACACACCCTTCACCCTGCAACTACTCCCTGCCACACAGAGATTCTCTCTGCTCCCCAGGGCGGTCTAGTGAGGGAGACAGGAGCAGTGAAGACAATTCTGTTCCCTCACACCCAACATGCACCTCAACCCCTTTGCTCCAAGGATCCTCACCTCTGTAAAGCTCTGCTGTTCTCTCCAGTTCTTCCAATTTCTTCACCAAACCATCTGGAAGAAAGACCATTGTTGAATCTGAGAGTCATCAGGTCTCACTCTGCTATGAAACTAGAATAAACCCCGGTCTCACTCTGCTATTAAACCAGAACATACCCTAGTCTCACTCTGCTATGAAACTAGAATAAAGCCCAGTCTCACTCTGCTATTAAACTAGAATAAAGCCCAGTCTCACTCTGCTATTAAACTAGAATAAAGCCCAGTCTCACTCTGCTATTAAATTAGAATAAAGCCCAGTCTCACTTTGCTATTAAACTAGAATAAACCCTGAACAAAATTAAAAATACCTGGAAAAACTCAGCAGGTCTGGCAGCATCTGCGGAGAGGAACACAGTTAATGTTTCGAGTCCGTGTGACTCTTCACCAGAACTAAGTACAAATAGAAAAGAGGTGAAATAAAAGCTGGTTTAAGGGGGGGCGGGGGAGGGGGGGTGTTAGAGCTGTATAGAGGGCCAGTGATAGGTGGAGATAACCAAAAGATGTCATAGACAAAAGGACAAAGAGGTGTTGAAGGTGGTGATATTATCTAAGGAATGTGCTAATTAAGGTTAGAAAGCAGGACGAGCAAGGTACAGATAGTCCTAGTAGGGGTGGGGTTGGGGGGAAGGGATTGAAATAGGCTAAAAGGTAGAGATAAAACAATGGATGGAAATACATTTAAAAATAATGGAAATAGGTGAGAAAAGAAAAATCTGTACAAAATATTGTTCTGATGATGCCACTTTCAAAAACAGTTCCTCTGACATATCTTCCTTCTTCCTAAACCGAGGTTTTGCACCCACGGTGGTTGACAGGGCCCTCAACCGTGTCCGGTCCGTCTCCCGCGTATCTGCCCTCACATCTTCCTCTCCCACCCAGAAACATGATAGGGTCCCCCTTGTCCTCACTTATCACCCCACCAGCCTCCACATTCAAAGGAACATCCTCCGCCATTTCCGCCAAGTCCAGCATGATGCCACCACCAAACACATCTTTCCTTCACCCTCCCGGCGGCATTCCGCAGGGATCATTCCCTCCGGGACACCCTGGTCCACTCCTCCATCACCCCCTACACCTCAACCCCCTCCACGGCACCTTCCCATGCAACCGCAGAAGGTGCAACAACTTCCCCTTTACTTCCCCTCTTCTCACCAATGGCCCAAGGGCCCAAACACTCCTTTCAAGTGAAGCAGCATTTCACTTGCACTTCCCTCAATTTAGTCTACTGCATTTGTTGATCCCAATGCAGTTTCCTCTACATTGGAGAGACCAAACGCAGACTGGGTGACTGCTTTGAGGAACACCTTCGGTCTGTCCGCAAGCATGACCCAGACCTCCCTGTCGCTTGCCATTTCAACACTCCACCCTGCTCTCATGCCCACTGGCTTGCTGCATTGTTCCAGTGAAGCTCAACGCAAACTGGAGGAACAGCACCTCATCTTCCGACTAGGCACTTTACAGCCTTCCGGACTGAATATTGAGTTCAACAATTTTAGATCATGAACTCTCTCCTCCATCCCCACCCCTTTCCAATCCCCCCCTTTTTTTCCCCAATAATTTATATAGATTTTTCTTTTCCCACCTATTTCCATTATTTTTAAATGTATTCCCATCCATTGTTTTATTTCTAACTTTTAGCCTATTTCGATCCCTTCCCTTCACCCCACCCCACCTCCACTAGGGCTATCTGTACCTTGCTCGTCCTGCTTTCTACTCTTAATTAGCACATTCCTGAGATAATATCACTACCTTCAACACCTCTTTGCCCTTCTGTCTATGACATCTTTTGGCTATCTCCACCTATCATTGGCCCTCTATCCAGATCTACCCCCCACCCCCTTAAACCAGTTTATATTTCACCTCTTTTCTATTTTTACTTAGTTCTGTTGAAGAGTCATACGGACTCGAAACATTAACTGTATTCATCTCCGCAGATGCTGCCAGACCTGCTGAGTCTTTCCAGGTAACTTTATTTTTGTTTTGGATTTCCAGCATCTGCAGTTTTTTGCTATTATCTTAGAATAAACCCTGGCCTCACTCTGCTATTAAGCCAAAATAAACCCCAGTCTCACTCTGCTATTAAACTAGAATAAACCCCAGTCTCACTCTGCTATTAAACTAGAATAAACCCTGGTCTCACTCTGCTATTAAACTAGAATAAACCCGTCTCACTCTGCTATTAAACTAGAATAAACCCCAGTCTCACTCTGCTATTAAACTAGAATAAACCCGTCTCACTCTGCTATTAAACTAGAATAAACCCTGATCTCACTCTGATATTAAACTAGAATAAACCCCAGTCTCACTCTGCTATTAAACTAGAATAAACCCCAGTCTCACTCTGCTATTAAATTAGAATAAACTTCAGTCTCACTCTGCTATGACAGTAGAATAAACCCCAGTCTCACTCTGCTATGAAAGCAGAATAAACCCCAGTCTCACTCTGCTATTAAACTAGAATAAACCCCAGTCTCACTCTGCTATTAAACTAGAATAAACTCCAGTCTCACTCTGCTATTAAACTAGAATAAACCCTGGTCTCACTCTGCTATTAAACTAGAATAAACCCCAGTCTCACTCTGCTATTAAACTAGGATAAACCCTGGTCTCACTCTGCTATTAAACTAGAATAAACCTGTCTCACTCTGCTATTAAACTAGAATAAACCCTGATCTCACTATGCTATTAAACTAGAATAAACCCCAGTCTCACTCTGCTATTAAACTAGAATAAACCCTGGTCTCACTCTGCTATTAAACTAGAATAAACCCCAGTCTCACTCTGCTATTAAACTAGGATAAACCCTGGTCTCACTCTGCTATTAAACTAGAATAAACCTGTCTCACTCTGCTATTAAACTAGAATAAACCCTGATCTCACTATGCTATTAAACTAGAATAAACCCCAGTCTCACTCTGCTATTAAACTAGAATAAACCCTGGTCTCACTCTGCTATTAAACTAGAATAAACCCCAGTCTCACTCTGCTATTAAACTAGGATAAACCCTGGTCTCACTCAGCTATTAAACTAGAATAAACCCGACTCACTCTGCTATTAAACTAGAATAAACCCTGATCTCACTCTGATATTAAACTAGAATAAACCCCAGTCTCACTCTGCTATTAAATTAGAATAAACTTCAGTCTCACTCTGCTATGACAGTAGAATAAACCCCAGTCTCACTCTGCTATGAAAGCAGAATAAACCCCAGTCTCACTCTGCTATTAAACTAGAATAAACCCCAGTCTCACTCTGCTATTAAACTAGAATAAACTCCAGTCTCACTCTGCTATTAAACTAGAATAAACCCTGGTCTCACTCTGCTATTAAACTAGAATAAACCCCAGTCTCACTCTGCTATTAAACTAGGATAAACCCTGGTCTCACTCTGCCATTAAACTAGAATAAACCTGTCTCACTCTGCTATTAAACTAGAATAAACCCTGATCTCACTATGCTATTAAACTAGAATAAACCCCAGTCTCACTCTGCTATTAAACTAGAATAAACCCTGGTCTCACTCTGCTATTAAACTAGAATAAACCCCAGTCTCACTCTGCTATTAAACTAGGATAAACCCTGGTCTCACTCTGCTATTAAACTAGAATAAACCTGTCTCACTCTGCTATTAAACTAGAATAAACCCTGATCTCACTATGCTATTAAACTAGAATAAACCCCAGTCTCACTCTGCTATTAAACTAGAATAAACCCTGGTCTCACTCTGCTATTAAACTAGAATAAACCCCAGTCTCACTCTGCTATTAAACTAGGATAAACCCTGGTCTCACTCAGCTATTAAACTAGAATAAACCCGTCTCACTCTGCTATTAAACTAGAATAAACCCTGATCTCACTCTGATATTAAACTACAATAAACCCCAGTCTCACTCTGCTATTAAACTAGAATAAACCCCAGTCTCACTCTGCTATTAAACTAGAATAAACCCTGGTCTCACTCTGCTATTAAACTTGAATAAACCCGTCTCACTCTGCTAGTAAACTAGAATAAACCTTGATCTCACTCTGGTATTAAACTAGAATAAACCCCAGTCTCACTCTGCTATTAAACTAGAATAAACCCAAGTCTCACTCTGCTATTAAACTAGAATAAACTCCAGTCTCACTCTGTAGTAAACTAGAATAAACCCCAGTCTCACTCTGCTATTAAACTAGAATAAACCCATCTCACTCTGCTATTAAACTAGAATAAACTCCAGTCTCACTCTGATATTAAACTAGAATAAACCCCAGTCTCACTCTGCTATTAAACTAGAATAAACCCCAGTCTCACTCTGCTATTAAACTAGAATAAACCCTGGTCTCACTCTGCTATTAAACTAGAATAAACCCTGGTCTCACTCTGCTATTAAACTAGAATAAACCCCAGTCTCACTCTGCTATTAAACTAGAATAAACCCGTCTCACTCTGCTATTAAACTAGAATAAACCCTGATCTCACTCTGATATTAAACTAGAATAAACCCCAGTCTCACTCTGCTATTAAACTAGAATAAACCCCAGTCTCACTCTGCTATTAAACTAGAATAAACCCTGGTCTCACTCTGATATTAAACTAGAATAAACCCCAGTCTCACTCTGCTATTAAACTAGAATAAACCCCAGTCTCACTCTGCTATTAAACTAGAATAAACCCTGGTCTCACTCTGCTATTAAACTAGAATAAACCCCAGTCTCACTCTGCTATTAAACTAGAATAAACCCGTCTCACTCTGCTATTAAACTAGAATAAACCCTGATCTCACTCTGATATTAAACTAGAATAAACCCCAGTCTCACTCTGCTATTAAACTAGAATAAACCCCAGTCTCACTCTGCTATTAAACTAGAATAAACTCCAGTCTCACTCTGTAGTAAACTAGAATAAACCCCAGTCTCACTCTGCTATTAAACTAGAATAAACCCATCTCACTCTATTAAACTAGAATAAACCCTGATCTCACTCTGATATTAAACTCGAATAAACCCCAGTCTCACTCTGCTATTAAACTAAAATAAACCCCAGTCTCACTCTGCTATTAAACTAGAATAAACCCTGATCTCACTCTGATATTAAACTAGAATAAACCCCAGTCTCACTCTGCTATTAAACTAGAATAAACCCCAGTCTCACTCTGCTATTAAACTAGAATAAACTCCAGTCTCACTCTGTAGTAAACTAGAATAAACCCCAGTCTCACTCTGCTATTAAACTAGAATAAACCCATCTCACTCTATTAAACTAGAATAAACCCTGATCTCACTCTGATATTAAACTCGAATAAACCCCAGTCTCACTCTGCTATTAAACTAAAATAAACCCCAGTCTCACTCTGCTATTAAACTAGAATAAACCCTGGTGTCACTCTGCTATTAAACTAGAATAAACCCCAGTCTCACTCTGCTATTAAACTAGAATAAACCCCAGTCTCACTCTGCTATTAAACTAGAATAAACCCTGATCTCTCTCTGCTATTAAACTAGAATAAACTCCAGTCTCACTCTGTAGTAAACTAGAATAAACCCCAGTCTCACTCTGCTACTAAACTAGAATAAACCCCAGTCTCACTCTGCTATTACACTAGAATAAACCCTGGTCTCACTCTGCTATGAAACTAGAATAAACCCCAGTCTCACTCTGCCTTTAAACTAGAATAAACCCCAGTCTCACTCTGCTATTAAACTAGAATAAACCCTGGTCTCACTCTGCTATGAAACTAGAATAAACCCCAGTCACACTCTGCTATTAATCTAGAATAAACCCGTCTCACTCTGCTATTAAACAAGAATAAACCCCAGTCTCGCTCTGCTAATACTCTAGAATAAACCCCAGTCTCACTCTGCTATTAAAATAGAATAAACCCCAATCTCACTCTGCTATTAAACTAGAATAAACCCTGGTCTCACTCTGCTATTAAACTAGAATAAACCCCAGTCTCACTCTGCTATTAAACTAGAATAAACCCTGGTCTCACTCTGCTATTAAACTAAAATAAACCCTAGTCTCACTCTGCTTTTTAACTAGAATAAATCCTGATTTAATTCGGCTATTAAACTAGAATAAACCCTGGTCTCACTCTGCTATTAAACTAAAATAAACCCTAGTCTCACTCTGCTTTTTAACTAGAATAAATCCTGATTTAATTCGGCTATTAAACTAGAATAAACCCTGGTCTCACTCTGCCATTGAACTAGAATAAATCTCGGTTTCACTCCACTATTAAACTAGAATAAACCCTGGTCTCACTCTGCTATTAAACTAGAATAAATCCGGATTTCACTCGGCTATTAAACTAGAATAAATCCTGATTTCACTCGGCTATTAAACTAGAATAAATCCTGATTTCACTCCGCTATTAAACTAGAATAAACCCCGATTTCACTCCGCTATTAAACTAGAATAAATCCTGATTTCACTCCGCTATTAAAGTAGAATAAATCCCGTTTTCACTCCGCTATTAAACTAGAATAAATCCTGATTTCACTCCGCTATTAAACTAGAATAAATCCTGATTTCACTCCACTGTTAACCTAGAATAAATCCTGATTTCACTCCGCTACTAAACTAGAATAAATCCTGACTTCACTCCGCTCTTAACCTAAAATAAATCCTGATTTCACTCCGCTATTAAACTAGAATAAATCCCGATTTCACTCCGCTATTAAACTAGAATAAATCCCGATTTCACTCCACTATTAAACTAGAATAAATACTGGTCTCACTCCGCAATTAAACCAGAATAAACCCCAGTTGCACTCACCGTTACACAGAATGGCTCGGCTCAGGCCCAGAGCATCAGCCGTGCCAGAACTCATGTTCTCGACCAGCCGATGCTTGACTTTCTTCAGAACTGCAAAATGTGATACAATCTGTCACTGTTAAATGTTCAGTCTCCTGCTGGGATTTCATTAAAGTGAAGGTGAATTGTCCAGCTGAATCACCCTCTGTATGATGTGAACACTGTCTAGTGTCTGGCACCTGCGCTCACAGACTGCGCTATTGAAAGATTGCACTGGATTTTGTTCTGCACTCTACAGCTTGAAGATTTCTGTGCTGCAAGTTTCTGCAAGTACGAGAGAATCCAGGCACACTGAGGGCAATGGGGCATCTGGGACCTTGGTAACTAATGGGACAAACAATCTCCCTCCTTAACCCATGGAATTTAAGGATTCGGATTTAAACAGAAGAACGACAGAAAAAGAAATAGGGTAAATTAGAGTTAAATCAGGTACAGAGAAGGAATTAGAGAGAGAAAGAAAGATAGGATTAAAGAGAGAGAAAGAAAGAGACAGAAAGGAAATGTAATAGAAAATTTAAAATTAAAAAGAAAACTCCAACAACAATTTAATACTTGTAGAAATGAGGTTCCACAATTTAACTTGTTCCCTTTCTGGACCTGAGAGGTTGCATGGTATTGAAGACATATACTTCTCTTCATAGAAAGGGTCCTTATGTTGTTAAATACCAGGCTTACCTTCCTGCAGCAAGTTTATTGAGCAATTAATGTGCAAATGCAGCAACTTCAAAATGCTCATACAGAGGTTGAGGGTGAGCTGGGGTTTTTTGTGAGGCTAATGTGGGAAAGGCAAAAAATTGTCCAGCAACTTTTGGTGATTCACAACTCGCCAGGTATCTCTTCCTCCCCAAAAGTGGCACGGCTATTTATACACAAACGATGTGAGTGCATTAAACCAGCCATTACTGTGGCAATAAATTAGACCCCAAGGTTTTCTGTGTTTTGGAAGTTATAACCTCACTTCAGTAACAGTGCTGGGTTTGTCCAAGTGAACAGAGAAGTGCAACACCTGAATAACAGAAGCTGACAAATACCTGTCGGCCTTCACTTCAGCCTGACTCCTCGGGCTGCAATGTCACTCATGAGAGAACCCAGTGTGAGAATGTGAAGAGGAGATGCTACCCAAATAGCCCCTGTCAGCTGGGATCAACAGGTGAGTCTGAAGAAACTGGGGCCACAAGAGTAAAGGGAAAGGAATGAAAAGAAACCCATTAGTATGCTGAATATTTAAGGCAGTGCCTACCAATATCCAAAGTTTTGCCCTGTTTAGGATCAGCCTGGAGTTTATTGTAGTGAATTGTAACTTCTCCCTTGCAGGATGTTAAAAGAAGAGTTAATACACAAAAAACAGCAATTTACAATAGCTATTATTATACTGAAAGCCCAGTGATATAACACACTTTATAATTAGACAAACAAAGGCAGTCAATGGTGAAAAAATACATTTGAGCATCCAATCCCCAAACTCTCCCATCAAAACCCATCCAATCCCCAAACTCTCATCGAAACCCATCCAATCCCCAAACTCTCCCATCAAAACCCATCCAATCCCCAAACTCTCCCACCAAAACCCATCCAATCCCCAAACTCTCCCATCAAAAGCCATCCAATCTCCAAACTCTCCCATCAAAAGCCATCCAATCCCCAAACTCTCCCATCAAAAGCCATCCAATCCCCAAACTCTCCCATCAAAAGCCATCCAATCCCCAAACTCTCCCATTAAAACCCATCCAACCCCCAAACTCCCCCATCAAAACCCATCCAATCCCCAAACTCTCCTATCAAAACCCATCCAATCCCCAAACTCACTCACAAAGCCCATCTAATCACTAAACTCCTCCCTTCATAACCCATCCAATCCACAAACTCCCTCACAAAGCCCATCCAATCCACAAACTCCCCCATCAAAACCCATCCAATCCCCAAACTCCCCCCAACAAAGCCCATCCAATCCCTAAACTCCCCGTATCAAAACTCATCCAATCCCCAAACTTCCCCCATCAAAGCCCATCCAATCCCCAAACTCTCTCATCGAAACCCATCCAATCTCCAAACTCTCCATTCAAAGCCCATCCAATCCCCAAACTTCCCTCATCAAAGCCCATCCAATCCCCAAACTCTCCATTCAAAACCCATCCAATCCCCAAACTCTCCCATCAAAATCCATCCAATCCCCAAACTCACCCATCAGAACCCACGAATCCCCAAACTACCCCCATCAAAGCCCATCTAATCCCCAAACTCCCCCTCATCAAAACCCATCCAATCACCAAACTCCCCCTTATCAAAATCCATCTGATCCCCAAACTCACCCATCAGAACCCATCAATCCCCAAACTCCCCCCATCAAAGCCAATCTAATTCCCAAACTCCCCACCCCCACCATCAAAACCCAGCCAATCACCAAACTACCCCCATTAAAGCTAATCCAATCCATGAACTCTCCCATGTCTGCCCATTCATCTAACCCCGAACTCTTATCAAAGCTCATGGCCAGAATCTTGGGTTGCTGAGCGGGGGCAAGGCCCGCTCGCCAACATGTAAAATAACGTGCGTTGACATCGGGCTGCATGTCATTCAGATCTTGAGTTCGGTAGGCGCACATCAGAGTTGGCTGCGCACCCGCTGACCTGCCAAAGACCTATTAAGGCCATTTAAATATCAATTAAACTAATAAACTGAGCTGCCCGTCCAACCTTAAGGCTGGCAGGCAGGCGAAGAGCCCAGGCGGCCTTCGCATTTATCATGAAACCTCATCCATGGGCGGGATGTGGTTTCATGAAGGTTTTTAAAGTTTAGTAAAAAGTTTTAATAGAATTCATTGACGTGTCCCAGCTCGTGTGACATTATCACATGAGGGGACATGTCTTTCTTTATTAAAATTTTCAAAAGTCAAACTAATCTCCCTGAGGCAGCTCTGTGCCTCAGGGAGATTTCTGCGCTTTCACACACATGCGCAGGACTTGACTCGCCCTTCTCCCCCCGCCCGCACAAGGGGCGCACAGTGCTTCCGGGTGCGCGTGACACGTAAAATGGTGGCGCGCAGCCGATCACGGGTGGCGATCGGCTACGCGCCCGCTCCTGTCCAACCTCCCCCATGTCTCTAGTCCTCTAATTCTCCCCTCAAAACACATCCTTTGGTCCCTTATCTCACCCATCAATACCCATCCCTTTAATCCCTCAACTGTCCCATCAAAAGCTCATCCTCTGGTAGCCAAACTTGTCCATTTTATTCCTGGTAACCTTCTGGTAAATTTTCTCTACACACCCTCCAAGGCTAATACATCTTTCATACAAACATATGAATTAGGAGCAGGCCAACTTGGCCCCTGGAGTCTGCTCGGCCATTCAATAAGATCATAGCTGATCTGATTGTAATCTCAACCTCACATTCCTGCCTGACCCCGATAGCCTTTCACCTTCTTGTTAATCAAGAATCTATTCAGCTCTGCCTTAAACATATTTGAAATCTCTGCTTCCACCACCTTTTGAGGAAGAGAGTTCCAAGGACTCACCACCCTCAGAGAAAAAATTTCTCCTCATCTCTGTCTTAAATGAGCGACACCTTATTTTTAAACAGTGACCCCTAGTTCTAAATTCTCCCACAAGAGGAAACATCCACTCCACATCCACTCTGTCAAGACCCCTCAGGATCTTAAAGGTTTCAATCAAGTCACTTCTTACTCTTCTAAATTCCAGTGGATACAAGTCTAACCTGTTCAGCCTTTCCTCATAAGACCATTTCTGGTATTAGTCTGGTAAAACTTCACTGAACTGTTTCTAACGCATTTATATCTTTCCTTAAATAAGCAGACCAGTGCTGTACGCAATCCTCCAGATGTGGTCTCACCAGTGCCCTGTACAACTGAAGCATAACCTCCCTACTTTTGTAATCAATTCCCCTCTCAATAAACAATAACATTCTATTTCCTTTCCTAAAGGGCATTGTGACAATTGACAATGGTTTTATCATCAGACTTTGATTCAAATTTCACCATCTGCTGTGGTGGGATTCAAACCCGGGTCGCCTGGTAACCTCATTGAAACACGTGTGGTTCTGAGGGTCTGACAGGGTAGACACGGAGAGGTTGTTTCCCCCAGCTGGAGAGTCTAGAACACGGTGGCAGGATAAGAGGTCGATCATTTAAAACTGAGATGAGGAGCAATTTTTTCACTCAGAGGGTTGTGAATTTTGGAAATTCTCTACCCAGAGGGCTATGGACACTCAGTCGACGATTTTGTTCAAGACTGAGATCGATTGAATTTTGGACCCCATGCGAACCAAGAAATCTGGAGATTGGACACGGAAGTGGAATTGAGGTCGAAAATCAGCCATAATCTTACTGAAGAGGGGAGCAGGCTCGATGGGCCATTTGTCTACTCCTGTTCCTATCTCGTATTACTTTGCAGCCGTCTGCTATTATCTGTACTTTTACTGTGCCGCTTAACTTAGTGTCATCAGCAAACCTGGATATACAGTTCACTATTTGTTTATTCAAATCATTTATAAATATAGTGAAAAGTTGAGGCCCAGTTGAGGGGCATCCCACCAATTAAGAGTACATGCCCATAATCTATATTCTGTCTCGCCTGCCTGCTAACCAATTCCATGAGCTCTCATTGTTGTTAACTGTTGCTTGTGTAGAATGAGCAATATCAAGTTTCCAGCACAGGCCCCTCCCAACCCCCACCTCCTATGCCAGCCTCCCCATATGCCATCCACTCTCCCCACCAGTTATTCCCCTACCATGGTCCCCCTCTTCCCTCCACCCTCTCTCTCCTCCCCTCAGACCCCTCCCCTCTCCTCCCCCTACAGCCTTCTCTTCTTCCCCCACCCTGTACACACCCCAACCCCTTCCCTGCTCCCCACCTGGCCTACTCCTCTCTCTTCCCCCGCACACAGGACACCTCCCCTCACACCTTCACAGCTTGAATCATCTTCGCCACCTCCACTTTGGTTTTTCCCTTCACTGATTTCCCAGTCACTCCAACAATTTCATCGCCCGCGGCCAAGGTCCCGTCTACAGCAGCTGGAGTGTTGTCAAAAACCTGCCAGGCAAAACGCACCATGTCAATCACAACACCAAAGGAGTTGAAACAGAGCCAGAGCAGGAGCAGAGTGGGAGTAGAGCCAGAGTAGAGCTGGAGCCAAGTGGGAATGGAGCCAGAGCAGTAACAGAGCCAGAGCAGGGCAGGAACAGAGCTAGAGCAAAGCAGGTATGGAGCCAGAGAAGAGTGGGAACGGAGCAGGAGCAGGAGTGGAGCCAGAACAAGGAGGGAACAGGGAGGGAACAGAGCCAGGGCAGAGCACGAGTGGAGCAAGAGCAGAGCGGGAGTGGAGCCAGAGTGTATACTGTTCCACTCTGAATCACACTCGAGCAACTGGAGAGTGGGAAATCCAGAATTGCAGGGACCAGCCCCTTGGGGTTACCATCAGGTTTTGAAAATGTTCAAGAATCTGACAGGAAGAAAGCAGGAGTGGACGGCTGAGAGTGAGCAAGGGACTGAACTGAGCTCCCATTGGACACAACACACTCAGACCTTCAGCAGGTTGGATAAGGAGGAGAAAAGGGAAGAGAGCTGGGCTGATACACACTGGAGGAGGCAGGAGCAGAGGAGAAATGGAATAACTTCTGCATTGCAGAGAATACCAAGTAATTTCAGTGGGAACGGGTTTAGATGAGGAAGAATGAAACCAACACAGGAAGTTATTAAGTGATGAGGGAGGTGTGAACTTGAGCAGAGCCTTTCAGGCCAGTCACAAGTGGAAAGTGAGAGTCAGGGTACCATATTTCAGGACAGCAGGTTTACACTGGATTTCTTTACCTGCACAATGTATAAACAGGGACAATACTGGGCCCCTCCTCCAATGCTGATCCCAATTAAATTCTGAGAATCCTTTTTCAGTGTCACTGTCCCCGGCACAGTCGGAATACCCCTGATCAAAAAAAAATGATTAAAAAGTTGATGTTTATTACATCGGTGTTAAAACAACATTCCCAAACCATTCAAATCAATGGGCAGCACAGTAACAATGTTCTACGGCATCCACTGTGGTGCTACCACCTTTGCAGTAGCTATTATCTTGCTAAGTGAGGCAGGCTTAGAATAGATTGAACTGCACAAAGTAGCTGCTTTGATCTGCCATGGGCCATCAACAGCAGTAAAACTATACAGCAGACTGTAAAACCTCACGGCACAGTACATCTCTCACTCAACAAGCACCACCTAAATGGAAGACTAAAGCTGATTCAACATGGAGCGGAGAAGGGATGGTGTGAACAGCCCCTGGATATCTCAGAATGAGGTCCCAATCTAATGAAGCTACCGGCATTAAACAGCCCCATGTACATGGCACAGAGTAAAGCCACCACAGCCAGTCAAGAATGATGATGAAAGTCAGAGAACTAAGTTGGGTACGGTAGTGTAGTACCTATGCAACAAAGAAGTGTTGATTAATAATTCAGAGAACAGGAGCTCAAATCCTACTAGGGTAATTTGAGAATTTTA
Source organism: Carcharodon carcharias (assembly GCF_017639515.1). Taxonomy (NCBI): domain Eukaryota; kingdom Metazoa; phylum Chordata; class Chondrichthyes; order Lamniformes; family Lamnidae; genus Carcharodon; species Carcharodon carcharias. The sequence continues at coordinate 21,223,636 of NC_054497.1, forward strand.
ATTCAGTTAAAAAATGGGTAAATAAAAAGCTGGTGTCAGTAAAAGTGACCATAAAGCTGTCAACTGTCATAAAAACCCAACTGATTCACTAAAGTCCTTTAGAGAAGGGAACCTGCCATCCGTACTTGCTCTGATCCGTATGTGACTCCAATCCCACAGTAATTTGGTGAAACCTTAACTATCAGTTAGCTTCCCAAGGCAAGTAGTGATGGCCAGTGAACATGGCCTTGCCAGCGATGCCCACAACCAGAGAGTGAATCAAAACAAAACAGGAGGAAGAAAAGGTTCCTTAAACACCCCCATCTTTGACTATGATGGAGCCCACCATGCTTACCTCAGCCAAAAATTCTGTTTTTTATTCATTCATGAGATGTGAGAGTAGCCCCTAATTGTTCTTGAGTAGGTGATGGTGAGCCGCCTTCTTGAACCGCTGCAGTCCACGTGGTGTCGGTACACCCACAGTGCTGTTAGGAAGGGAGTTCCAGGATTTTGACCCAGCGACAGTGAGGAAATGGTGATATGTTTCCAAGCCAGGATGGTGATTGGCTTGGAGGGGCAAATTCGCAGGTGGTGATGTTCCCATGCATCTGCTGCCTTTGTCCTTCTAGTTAGTGGAGGTTGTGTGTTTGGAAAGTGCTGTCGAAGGAGCCTTGGTGAGCTGCTGCAGTGCATCTTGTAGATGGTACAAACTGCTGCTACTATGCTCCAGTGGTGGAGAGAGTGAATGTTTAAGGTAATAGATGGGGTGCCAAACAAGCAGGCTGCTTTGTCCTGGATGGTGTTGAGCTTCTTGAGTGCTGGAGCTGCACACATCCAGGCATGTGAAGAGTATTCCTTCAGATTCCCGCTTTGTGCCTTGAAGATGGTGGACAGGCTTTGGGGAGTCAGGAGGTGAGTTATTCGCCTCAGAATTCCCAGCCTCTGAACTGCTCTTGTAGCCAGTGTTGATATGATTGGTCCAGTTCAGTTTCTGGTCAATGGTAACCTCCCAGGATGTTGATCATGGAGTTTCCAGTGATGTTCTGTCAATCAACATTACAGGGAGATGGTTAGCTTCTCTTTTGTTGTAGATAGCCATTACCTGGCACTGGTGTGACGCAAATAGTACTTAACAATTACCAGCCAAAGTCTGTATGTTGCCCATGTCTTGCTGCATGCGAGTAATGGACTGCTTCAGTTGCCAACTTGGTCAAACCTTCCTTGATGTGAAAGGCAATCACTCTCAACTCATCTCTGGAGTTCAGCTGTTTTGTCCATATTTGGCCCCAAGACCATGATGAAGCCAAGAGCCGCTAGGCCCCGGCACAGCCCAAACTGAGCATCAGTGAGCAGGTTATTGCTGGGTAAGTGCCTGTTGATAGCACTATCGATGACACCTTCTATCACTTTGCTGACGATCAAGGGTAGAGTGATGTGGCGGTAATTGGCCAGTTTTCATTTGTCCTGCGTTTTGTGGGCAGGACATTCCTGGGCAATTTTCCACATTGCCGGGTAGATGTCAGCATTGTAGCTATACTGGAACAACTTGGCTAGGGGCATGGACAAGTCTTCAGTAATGCAGCTGGGATGTGGTCAGTGCCCATAGCCTTTGCTGTATCCAGTGCCTTCAGCTGTTTCTTGATATCACGTGCAGCGAACTGAATTGGCTGAGGACCAGGTGACATTCGGAAAATGAACCGGAGAAGCAATTCAATAATTCAATAATACCATGACAGGGGCTGAATATTCAGAGGTTAAGGAAGGAATAGCAAAGGCATTTGTGTATAGATATACACACACATATAAAAAAAAATCTGAACGAGATAAAAAAAACTATAGACCAGGTAGCTTAGTAACAATGATAGGAAAGATAATGGAATCTTTACTCCAAGATGTAATAGAAAAACATCTAGGAACTTGAAATATTATACAGTCATCACGGATTTCAAAAGGTGAGGTCATGCTTTATCTTATTGGATCGGTGCGTATAATGAGAAACTAGACAAACATATGAAAGAGAAAAGTTTAGAGGGGGATGCTGATTGAGTTATATGTAGATGGAGGGAAGGAGACTCATGTGGAACATTAACACTAGAAAACACCAGCTGGGCCAGTTTCTACACAGTAAAGTCTATGTAATTATGTGATCAGTGGCTCACTTCCTGACCCCACAAAGCCTCTCTAGCGCCTATAAGGCTGAGATCAGGAGTGTGATGGGACACTCCTCACTCATCTGGATGGTGCAGACTCAGCAACACGTAAATAGCTCGACACCATCCTTGACAGAGCAGTCCGCTTGATCATTACACCCGTGACTGGGCTCAGTATCCACTCCCTCCAACACCGGCACACCGTGACTGGAGTGTGCACCATCTAGAAGGGGCACAGCAACAGCTCACCAAGGTTTCTTCACCAAAACCTCCCAAAACCCACAACCGCCATCATTGCGAACAGGTAGATGGGAACACCACCACCTTCAAGTTCCCCTCCAAGTCACATACCTGACTTGAATGTCTATCACTGTTCCTTCATCGCTACTGGATCAAAACCTTAGAACACCCTGCCTGACAGTCTTCTGGGCTGGGATGGTGCATCATAACCTTCTCAGTGACAGCAGAGACAGACTATAAATACCGGCTTTGCCATTGGCACCCACATCCCATGAATGCACACAAATCAGTAACAGATAATAACGTTTGGTGCCACTTGAGTATTTAATCAGAGTAACAATTACTCACAATTTATCCTCTTCAATTTCAAAATCCATGTCACCGAACATTATAATTTTCTCGCCAGTCTCTGGCTGCTTCTAGTCTCTGTGGAGAAGAACTTTCTATGAGTGGGATCCAACATTCATGTTTAGTGTTACATTGGAGAGTTTAACACGTTCTGTCCAATCTGCCCCTATCAACGTGCTCCCCGCAGGCAGTTCTTCCAAGGAAAGGGAAGGTGCAAAACTTACTATTGACACAAAAATAAAAGCAAAATATTGCAGATGCTGAAAATCGGAAACAAAAACAGAAAATGCTAGAAAAACTTAGCAGGCAGAGTTAACGTTTCGAATCTGTATGACTCTTCTTCAGAGCTAAAAAGAGATAGGAATGTGATGGATTTTATACTGTTTAAAATGGGGTGGAGCAAAATAGAAGGTCTGGGATAGGTGGGAGCCAAGGAGTGATTTGACAAAGATGTCATGGACACAAGGGAGTGTTAATGGTGGTGTTAAAGACTAAAGAAGGCACTAATAGTGGCATAAAGGTAACTCAGCAGAATGTGTTAATAACAGAACAAGGGTCAGCACTCTCTGAAAGCAAAACGTGAGAACAAGTGACAGCTGGCCCTGATGGCAGGGGTGGGATGCAATCATAGAAAGTGCAAAACCTGCCCCTTTACCTCCTTCCTCCTCACCATCCAAGGCCCCAAACATTCCTTTCAGGTGAAGCAGCGCTTCACTTGCACCTCCTTCAATTTGGTCTACTGTATTTGCTGCTCCCAATGCGATCGCCACTACACTGGGGAGATCGCATTGTGGAACACCTTCGCTCAGTCCCCAAGCACCTTCCTGTCACTTGCTATTTCAACTTGCTGTCATGCCCACATGTCCGTCCTTGGCCTGCTGCAATGGTCCAGTGAAGCTCAACGCAAACTGGAGGAACAGCACCTCATCTTCCGATTAGGCACTTTACAGCCTTCCGGACTTAACATTGAGTTCAACAACTTCAGATCATGAACTCTCCTCCATCTGGACCCCTTTTTAAAACCAAGTTTTTCCCCCCAAACCGTAAATCCCCCCCTTCCCCCACAAAGCCAACTGTCATTTGTTTTTATATTTTGCTATCACAGTGCTGACCCTTGTTCTGCTAATAACACGTTCTGCTATCTTACCTTTAGCTCCCACCTATTCCTGACATCCATTTTGCTCCATCCCGTCTTCAACAGTACAAAATCCAGTTGGCATGGTCCACACAGGTACCAACGACATTGGGGAAATGAGTTGCTGCTGAGGTGTGAGGGTCGAAATTAAAATCAGAATCACAAAGGTAATAATAATCTCTGGATTGTTAGCTCTGGGCTGAGCCACACACTAACTGACATACAGGCAAAGCAGATGGGAGAGTTGAATGTGTGGTGGAAAGATTTGTGTGGGAGGCAGGAGTTTCAGTTCATGGGCCACTAGCACCAGTTTTGAGGAAAGAGGGAGTTGTTCTTAGGATAGGCTCTACTTAAACCTAATTGGAGCCAGTGTCTGATTTCAGTCTTGAACATGTTCAATGATTGAGCTTCCACAACCCTCTGGGGTAGAGATCTCCAAAGATTCACCACCCTCTGAGTGAAGAAATTCTTCTTCATCTCAGTCTTAAATGGCCTGCCCCTTATCCTGAGATGATGTCCTCTGGTTCTAGACTCACCAGCCAGGGAAAACATCCTATCCACATCTACTGTGTCACACCCTGTAAGAATTTTGTAAGTTTCAATGAGATCTCTTTTCATTCTTCGAAACTCTAGAAAATCCAGGCCCAGTTTCCTCAATCACTCCTCGTAAGACTATCCTGCCAAGTAAGTATCACTTGGGGTTGTAGACACAGTTTAAAAAAAAGACTTACATCTCCATAGCACCTTTCACAGCCACTGGACATCCCAAAGTGCTTTGCAGCCAATGAAGTATTTTTGAAGCGAGGTCACTTGTAATGTAGGAAACACGCAGCCAATTTGCACACAGCAAGCTCCCATAAGCAGCAATGTGATAAAGACCCAGTTAACCTGATTTTGTGATGTTGACTGAGGGACAAATATTGGTCAGGGCACCAGGAAAAACTCCCCTACTCTTCAGCAGTGAGGGGGGGAAGGCCGAAGAGAGGGGAAACTTGTAAATCTAAAGCAAAAAAGTTAAGGTCACAGAGCAGCGTAGCGATTTGGATAAGACAAGCAGAATGTGACAGGAAGGGACAATAGTCCCTTAGTTTAATAGTTTAACAATAGTTGTGCATCTGTGAATGAGGGAAAAGTAACGAAAAGTAAAATGTAAGGGCACTTTAGCTGAACGAAAGAAGCCTTCATAATAAGATGGTTGAATTAATAACACAAATAGAGACAAATAGATTTGATCCAACAGTCATCACAGAGGCATAATTGCCTGGTAACTAAGGTTGGGATCTAAATTTTCCAATGGAAAAGGGGAGGATGGCTCGATATTAAAGGATGACATCAGGACAGGTAGCTGGCAGATGCAGCAAGCAATTAGGAAGGCAAATGGTATGGTGGCCTTCATCACAAGGGAATTTCAGTACAGGAGTGAAGATGTCTTGTTGCAATTGTACCAAACCATGATGAGACTGCACTTGGAATATTGTGTACAGTTTTGGTCTCCTTATCTAAGGAAGGATATACTTACCATAGAGGTGTGCAACAAAGGTTCACCAGACTAATCCCTGGGATGGCAGGATAGTCTTATGAGGAGTGATTAAGGAAACTGGGCCTGGATTTTCTAGAGTTTCGAAGAACGAGAGCTGATCTCATTGAAACTTACAAAATTCTTACAGGGTGTGACACAGTAGATGTGGATAGGATGTTTTCCCTGGCTGGTGAGTCTAGAACCAGAGGACACCGTCTCAGGATAAGGGGCAGGCCATTTAAGACTGAGATGAAGAAGAATTTCTTCACTCAGAGGGTGGTGAATCTTTGGAGTTCTCTACCCCAGAGGGTTGTGGAAGCTCAATCATTGAACATGTTCAAGACTGAAATCGATGGATTTCTGGATTCTAATGGCATCAAGAGTTATAGGGATAGTGGGGAAAAATGGCGCAGAGGTAGATGATCAGGCATGATCTGTTAGAATGGTGGAGTGGGTTCGATGGGCCTAATGGCCTACTCCTGCTCCTATGTTCCTATGACAGGAGTGAAAAAGGGCCTTGGCTTGGAAAAGCAGTAAGTAGATTAGGGTGTGGGTGAAGATAACGAATAACGAGGGTCAGATAACACTGACAGGAGTCGTTTATCAGCCCTCAACAGTAATTCTACCATTGGACAGACCAAGAAACGAGAAGCTCGTATTAAAGGTAATGTAATAACCATGAAGAACTTTAATCTTCATCTCAAATGCACAAATCAAATCAGTAAAAGTAGTTGGGCGGATGGGTTCATGGAATGAATCCAAGACAAGTACTTGAGAACATATGAAATAGGAGCAGGCGTTGACCACTTGGCTGCTTGAGACAGCTCCAACATTCAATACAATCATGGCTGATCTTCTGCCTTAACTCCACTTCCCTGCCCATTCCCTGTATCCCTTGACTCTGTGACAGACACAAAAATCTGCATATTCCAGCCTTAAATATATTGAGCAATTGAGCACCCACAACCCTCTGGTGTAGAGAATTCCAAAGATTCACAACCCTTTGAGTGAAGAGACTTCTTCTCAACTCAGTCCTCAGCCTCTTATCCTGAGACTGTGCCCCCGTGTTTTAAATTTCCCGACCAGCAGGAACAATCTCTCAGCGTCTATCCTGTCAAGCCCCTTCAGAATCTTATAAGTTTCAATGAGATCGCCTCTCATTCTTCTGAACTCCAGAGAACATGGACCTAATTTACTCAGTTTCTCATCACAGAACAACCCCCTCATCCCAGGGACCAATCTAGTGAACCTTCGCTGTACTATCTCAAATTCAAGTATCAATTTCCTTAGATATAGAGAACAAAACTGCACACGGTACTCCAGATGTAGTGTCACCAAAGCCCCGTTCAATTGTAGCAAGCCTTCTTTATTCTTGTACCTTAATCCCCTTGCATTAAAGACAAACATATCATTTGCCTTCCTAATTGCTTGCTGTACCTGCATGAGACAGTTTTCTTGAACAATAGATTGTGGGACCAACCAGGCTATTTGAGATTTTGTTTTGTATTATGAGTCAGGGTTAATTAGTAAAGGGGTCCTTTGGGAAAGAGTGATCATAAAATGAATTTGAGAGCGATGTACGTTAGTCCAAAGCTAGAGTATTGAACTTAAATAAATTAAATTACATTGTTCTGAGGGGTGAGTTAGCTCAGTTTGATTGGTCTGACAATATGTGAACAATGGCGAACAATTAAGGTGATTGGCAAAAGAACCAGAGGGGACATGCGGAAAAACTTTTTTACGCAGAGAGTGGTTAGGATCTGGAATTTATTGTGGCGGAGGCAGATTCAGTCGTGGCTTTCAAAAGGGAATTGGGGAATTATCTGAAGAGAAAAAAAACATGCAAGGCTACAGGCAAAAGATAGGGGAGCAGGACCAGGTGAATTGTTCTTGCGAAGAGCCAGTACAGACATGACAGGCTGAATGGCCTCCTTCTGTGCTGTAACCATTCTATGATACTATTCTAGGAAATACTGCATAATTCTCAATCAACGTATATTCCCTTGAGAAATAAAAACTTCACAGGGAAAGAGATCCCTCCATGGCTAACTAAAGAGGTTAAGGATAGCATTAAATTAACAAAGTGGCTTTTGTCAAGAAAAGTAAGAAGCCAGGAGATTGGGAGTGTTTTAGAAACAAGCAAAGGGTGGCCAAAAATTGATAAAGAGGATAAAACTAGAATTTGAGAGTTAATGAGCAAGACATAGAAGAACAGGTTGTAAGAGCTTCTGCAAGTATGTGAAGAGAAAGGGAGTAGCAAAGGTAATTATGGGACCCTTAGAGGCTGAGTCAGGAGAAATTATAATTGGGAATAAGGAAATGACAGAGATATTAAACAATATTTAGGCTGGATTTTTATTCTGGGGCTGGGATCTTCCAGTTTTTTGAGTGGCAGCCCAATTAGTGGCCAGTGGCTGAGCTCGCTGTCCAATTAAGGACTGAGACTGGCTCCCGAAACTGCGATGGGTGGTTGTCAACAGGACGCTCTTCAGTACTGAGAGTGTGGTAACCCTACTGTCAGAGGTGGACACAACTGCTGTAGGTGAGAGAGACCGAGACACAGAGAGAGAGAGGGAGTGAGAGAGAGAAAGAGAGAGATGGGGGAGACATACTGAAAGAGAGGGAGGGAGAGAGAGAAAGAGAGAGAGAAACAGACAGACAGAGGGAGAGAGAGAGGGAGAGAAAGAGGGAGAACAGGGAGGGGGGAAGAGAGACAGCCAGAAATATGGAAAGAGAGGGAGAGACAGAGAGGGGGAGAGAGAGACAGAAAGACAGACAGATAGAGGGGGAGAGAGACCCTCTCAGAACCTTTCAAACGTTCTAAAATTAAAACTGGTCACAGCTGTAAGAGTGTCATTCTGGTTGGGGAGTTGTCTGCAGGGTGGTCTGTGGGCGCATCTGTGGTCATTTATTAACTGTGACATGGAGGGTTTAACAAGCCATTTGGGGTGCTGGACCCCCGTCTGCTGTTAGAAGGTTGCCTCCTTTCATCAGGCAGAGGACCTTAACAGGCCCTTTAATAAGGCTAATTAGTTACCTGCTACTTGCGAACAGTTAGCCTGACATCAGCTGTTGGGAAAATGCTGGAATCTATTACAATATTAAGGAAGCGGTAAGAGGAAACTTAAAAAGAAATCATAATATGACTAGGCAGAGTCAACACAGATTTACAAAAGGGATATCTTGTACGACAATCAGTTAGAGTTTTTGAGAATGTATCTAGCAAGGTAGATAAAGGGGAACCAGTAGATGTACTATATTTGAATTTGAATTCCATCTACAAGATACACTAGCAATTTGTCAAGCCTCTTCGACAGCACCTTCCAAAACCATGACCATTACCATCTAGAAGGACAAGAGCAGCAGACGCTTGGTAACACCACCTGTAAGTTCCCCTCCAAATCACTCACCATCCTGACTTGGAAATATATCACCGTTCCTTCACTGTCACTGGGTCAAAATTCTGAAACTCCCTTCCGAACAACACTGTGGCTGTACCTACACCACAGGGACTGCAGCGGTTCAAGAAAGTGGCTCACCATTACCTTCTCGAGGGCAACTAGGGAGGGGCAACAAATGCTGGCCTCGCCAGTGACACTCATGTTGCGGGAATGAACAACTAAAATAAACAATTTTCAAACAGCATTCAGTAAGGTGCCGCGCAAAAGGTTTTCTTTTTTAAAAAAATCATAAGCAAAGGGTACAAATATTTCCAAGATAAAGCTATCAACTTATTCATCCCATCTACATTTCCTTGACCTTCACTGGAATGAACGTGGATTTGCACAAGTGCCCATATGGTTAAGGGCATCATTGATAGAGGATTAAAGGACCAAAAACAGAGAGTAAGACTAAACCGGTAATTTACAGGTTGATAGGTTGTTATTAGTGGGGAGCCAGAAGGATCAGCTGTTTACTATCTAATCAAGTTTGCTGACCATACAAATCTACATGTGGAAGTAAGCTGTGAGGAGGATGCAAAGAGTCTGTAAAGGGCTAAAGATAGGTTAAATGAGTGGACAAGAAGGCAGGTGGAGTATATTGCAATAAAATGTGAGATTATTCACTTTGTGGGAAGAACAGAAAATTAATATTTTTTAAATGGTGAGAAACTACAAAGCGTTAATGTTCTGTGGGATTTTGATGCCTTTGTACACGAAGCACAGGAAGTCTACATGGAGGTACAGGATGTGAAATGTTAACTCTTGTTTCCCTCTCTACAGGTGCTGCCTGCCTGCTGAGTATTTCCAGCATTTTTTATTTTAATTTTAAGAAGGCAATTGATATGTCGGCTTTTTTTTGCAAGAGGATTGGAGTATAAGAGTAAAAGAAATCCTGCTGCAATTGCACAAGACTTTAGTGAGATCATACTTGGGAGTCCAAAACAAAAACAAAAACAGAATTACCTGGAAAAACTCAGCAGGTCTGGCAGCATCGGCGGAGAAGAGTTGACGTTTCGAGTCCTCATGAACCATCGTCAAGTTCTGTCGAAGGGTCATGAGGACTCGAAACGTCAACTCTTTTCTTCTCCGCCGATGCTGCCAGACCTGCTGAGTTTTTCCAGGTAATTCTGTTTTTGTTTTTGTTTTGGATTTCCAGCATCCGCAGTTTTTTTGTTTTTATCATACTTGGGAGTACTGTGCGCAGTTTTAGGGCAGAATTTTATGGCCCCGTTTTGGCGGGGATGGAGCTGTAAAATGCGGCGAGACATTATAAACCCCATTGACGACAGCGGGAATGTAAAATCCCACTGCTGTAAAATTCTGCCCTTAGACTCCATACCCAGGGAATAATATATTTAGAGGGGGTTGCAATGAGAGTTCATTTGACTGATTCCCAGGGAGAATTGTCCAATAAGGAGCGATTTTTAAATTTTAATTTTTTTATTCATTCACGGGATGTGGGTGTCGCTGGCTGGCCCAGCATTTATTGCCCATCCCTAGTTTCCCTTGAGAAGGTGGTAGTGAGCTGTCTTCTTGAACCGCTGCAGTCACTGCAGTGTAGGTACATCCACAGTGCTGTTAGGGAGGGAGTTCCAGGATTTTGACCCAGTGACAGTGAAGGAATGATGATATATTTCCAAGTCAGGATGGTGAGTGACTTGGAGGGGAACTTCCAGGTGGTGGTGTTGCCATGTATCTGCTACCTGTGTCTTTCTAGATGGTAGTGGTCGTGGGTTTGGAAGCTGCTGTCTGGGAGCCTTGGTGATTTCTGCAGGGCATCTTGTAGATGGTACACACTGCTGCTACTGTGCGTCAGTGGTGGAGGGAGTGAATGTTTGTGGATGTGGTGCCAATCAAGTGGGTTGCTTTGTCCTGGACGGTGTCAAGCTTCTTGAGTGTTGTTGGAGCTGCACTGTTCCAAGTAAGTGGAGAATATTCCATCACACTCCTGGCTTGTGCCTTGTAGATGGTGGACAGGCTTTAGGCAGTCAGGAGGTGAGTTGCTCACTGTAGTCTTCCTAGCCTCTGATCTGCTCTTATAGCCACAGCATTTATATGGCTAGTCCAGTTCAGCTTCTGGTCAATGGTAACCCCCAGGATGTTGATAGTGGGGGATTCAGCAATGGTAATGCCATTAAACGTCAAGGGGTGATGCTTAGATTCTCTCTTGTTGGAGATGGCATTGTCTGACACTTATGTGGCACGAATGTTATTTGCCACTTGTCAGCCCAAGCCTGGATATTGTAGGGTCTTGCTGCATTTGGACATGGACTGCTTCAGTATCTGAGGAGTCACAAATGGTGCTGAAGATTGTGCAATCATCAGCGAACATCCCCAGCTCTGACCTTAGTATGGAAGGAAGGTCATTGACGAAACAGCTGAAGATGGTTGGGCAGAGGACACTATCCTGAGGAACTTGTGCTGTGACGTCCTGGAGATGACTGACCGCCAACAACCACAACCATCTTCCTTTGTGCTAGGTATGACTCCAACCAGTGGAGAGTTTTCCCCCTCATTCCCATTGACTCCAGTTTTGCTAGGGCTCCTTGATGCCACACTCGGTCAATGCTGCCTTAATGTCAAGGGCAGTCACTCTCACCTCAGCTCGGAAGTTCAGCTCTTTTGTCCATGTTTGAACCAAGGCTGCAATGAGGTCATGAGCTGAGTTGCCCTGGCGGGTGCGGCAAGTTCTGGAGCACAAGTCCTATTGCCAGAATATTGTCAGAACACATAGTCTTTGCAGTTTCAGTACCTTCCGCTGTTTCTTGATATCATATAGAGTGAATTGAATTGGCTGAAGACTGGCACCTGTAATCTGGGGACCTCCAGAGGAGACTGAGTTGGATCATCGATTTGGCACTTCTGGCTGAAGATTGTAGCCTTATCTTTTGCACTGATGTGCTGGGCTTCCCCATCATTGAGGCTAGGGAACTCCAGTGAGTTGTTTAATTGTCCAATTCACAACTGGATCTGGCAGGACTGCAGAGCTTAGATCTGATCCATTGGTGATGGGATTGTTTAGCTCTATCACTTGCTGCTTATGCTGTTTGGCACGCAAGTAGTCCTGAGTTATAGCTTATAGGGGTCACCTCATTTTTAGTTATGTCTGGTGCTGCTTCTGGCATGCCTTCCTGCACTCTACATTGAACCAGGGTTGATCCCCTGGCTTGATGATAATGGTAGAGTGGGAGATATGCCGGGCAATGAGATTACAGATTGTGTTTGAATACAATTCTGCTGATGCTGATGGCCCACAGCGCCTTAGGGATGTCCAGTCTTGAATTGCTAGATCTGTTCGAAATCTATCCCATTTAGCTGGGTGGTAGTGCCACACATGATGGAGGGTATCCTCAATGTGAAGATGGGAGTTCGTCTCCTCAACGACTGTGCGATGGTCACTCCTACTGATACTGTCATGGACAATGTATCTGCGGCAGGTATGCTGGTGAGGATGAGGTCAAGTATGTTTTTCCCTCTTGTTGGTTCCCTCACCAACTGCCACAGACCCAGTCTAGCAGCTATGCCCTTTAGGACATGGCCAGCTCGGTCAGTTGTGGTGCTACTGAGACACACTTGATGATGGACATTGAAGTACTCCACCCAGAGTACATTCTGTGCCCTTGCCGCCCTCAGTGCTTCCTCCAAGTGGTGTTCAACATGGAGGAGCACTGATTCATCAGCTGAGGGAGGGCGGTATGTGGTAATCAGCAGATCTCCTTGCCCATGTTTGACCTGACACCATGAGACTTCATGCGGTCTGGAGTCGATGTTGAGAACTCCCAGGGCAACTCCCTCCCGACTGTACACCACTCTGCCGCAGCCTCTGCTGGGCCTGTCCTGCCAGTGGGACAGGACATACCCGGGGATGGTGATGTCTGGGACATGATCTCTAAGGTATGATTCCTTGAGGATGACTATGTCAGACTGTTGCTTGACTAGTCTGTGAGACAGATCTTCCAATTTTGGCACAACCCCCCAGATATTAGTAAGGAGGACTTTGCAGGGTTGACAGGGCTGAGTTTGCTGTTGTGGTTTTTGGGTCGGTGCTGGGTGGTCAGTCCAGTTCCATTGGGTTAGGCCTATGCTCACTGCAGTTTAAGAATGAAACATATTGAAACATATAAGATTTTAAAAGGCTTGAGATGCTGAGAGGATGGAGAATCTAGAAGCAGGGGACACAGTCTCAGGATTAGGGATTGGTGATTTTGAACTGAGGGTTGTGAAGATTTTGAAATCTCCACCCCAGAAGACTGAATATACTTAAGGCCAATGTTTTTGGACCCTAAGGAAATTGTAGGATAAGGGGATTGGTAGGAAAGAGGAGGTCGAGAATCAGCCATGATCTTATTAGATGATGGACAGGCCATTTGGTCTATTCCTGCTCCTATTTTATATGTTCTAATACAGGTAGAGGATCTTAAAATAAGGGCAAAATCAAAAGGTCCCCTTTCCTTAGATGCCCATCTCACACCCCACAAATCCCAGTCCCTCTTCACTTAGATCCGAATCCCTCTTCCATCAGAACCCAATCCCTCTCCCCTCGGATCCCAATCCTGTCGCAACCCAATCCCTCTCCCCTCGGATCCCAATCCTATCAGAACCCAATCCCTCTCCCCTCGGATCCCAATCCTGTCAGATCCCAATCCCTCTCCCCTCGGATCTCAATCCTGTCAGATCCCAATCCCTCCCTCAGATGCCAATCCTGTCAGATCCCAATCCCTCCCTCAGATCCCAATCCCTTGGATCCCAATCCTGTCAGATCCCAATCACTCCTCCCCTCAGACCCCAATCCCTCTCCCCTCAGATCCCAATCCCTCCTCCCCTCAGATCCCAATCCCTCTCCCCTCAGACCCCAATCCATCTCCCCTCAGATCCCAATCCCTCTCCCCTCAGACCCCAATCCCTCTCCCCTCAGATCCCAATCCATCTCCCCTCAGACCCCAATCCCTCTCCCCAGACCCCAATCCCTCTCCCCTCAGACCCCAATCCCTCTCCCCTCAGACCCCAATCCCTCTCCCCTCAGACCCCAATCCATCTCCCCACAGACCCCAATCCCTCCTCCCCTCAGACCCCAATCCCTCTCCCCTCAGACCCCAATCCATCTCCCGTCAGACCCCAATCCCTCCTCCCCTCAGACCCCAATCCCTCTCCCCTCAGATCCCAATCCCTCCCCACAGACCCCAATCCCTCCTCCCCTCAGACCCCAATCCCTCTCCCCTCAGATCCCAATCCATCTCCCCTCAGACCCCAATCCCTCTCCCTCAGACCCCAATCCCTCTCCCCTCAGATCCCAATCCATCTCCCCTCAGATCCCAATCCCTCTCCCCTCAGATCCCAATCCATCTCCCCACAGACCCCAATCCCTCCTCCCCTCAGACCCCAATCCATCTCCCCTCAGACCCCAATCCCTCTCCCCTCAGATCCCAATCCCTCTCCCCTCAGATCCCAATCCCTCTCCCCTCAGACCCCAATCCATCTCCCCTCAGACCCCAATCCATCTCCCCTCAGATCCCAATCCCTCTCCCCTCAGATCCCAATCCCTCTCCCCACAGACCCCAATCCCTCCTCCCCTCAGACCCCAATCCCTCTCCCCTCAGACCCCAATCCATCTCCCCTCAGACCCCAATCCCTCTCCCCTCAGATCCCAATCCCTCTCCCCTCAGATCCCAATCCCTCTCCCCTCAGATCCCAATCCCTCTCCCCTCAGACCCCAATCCCTCTCCCCTCAGATCCCAATCCCTCCTCCCCTCAGACCCCAATCCCTCTCCCCTCAGACCCCAATCCATCTCCCCTCAGACCCCAATCCCTCTCCCCTCAGATCCCAATCCCTCTCCCCTCAGACCCCAATCCCTCTCCCCTCAGATCCCAATCCCTCTCCCCTCAGACCCCAATCCATCTCCCCTCAGACCCCAATCCCTCTCCCCTCAGATCCCAATCCCTCTCCCCTCAGATCCCAATCCCTCCTCCCCTCAGACCCCAATCCCTCTCCCCTCAGATCCCAATCCCTCTCCCCTCAGATCCCAATCCATCTCCCCTCAGACCCCAATCCCTCTCCCCTCAGATCCCAATCCCTCTCCCCTCAGACCCCAATCCCTCTCCCCTCAGATCCCAATCCCTCTCCCCTCAGATCCCAATCCCTCTCCCCTCAGACCCCAATCCATCTCCCCTCAGACCCCAATCCCTCTCCCCTCAGATCCCAATCCCTCTCCCCTCAGATCCCAATCCCTCTCCCCTCAGACCCCAATCCATCTCCCCTCAGACCCCAATCCCTCTCCCCTCAGATCCCAATCCCTCTCCCCTCAGATCCCAATCCCTCCTCCCCTCAGACCCCAATCCCTCTCCCCTCAGATCCCAATCCATCTCCCCTCAGACCCCAATCCCTCTCCCCTCAGATCCCAATCCCTCTCCCCTCAGATCCCAATCCATCTCCCCTCAGATACCAACTCCATCCTGTCAGATCCCAATCCCTGTTCCCGGTTTTTCACCTTTTTCCCCCGATCTTGCTCCGGATGTTTCTGTTTTTGAATGACGTCAGATCGGTTGGCACTGTTTGATCATTTCCTCTTCCGGTGTACTGACCCGGATTTAATTTCCCACGTGATCTCAGAGGTCGCAGATTGACATCCGGTTGGCTAATCCCCGTGCCCACCCTACGAGGGCCACACTTGGCCGCCATCTTTGATACAGGCAGAGCTTTCACCCAATCAACTCGCCAGGCGGGAGGCACTCCTTCGTCTGCCCTTTAACCCTGTTAATTGGTGTAAATTAGCAAAGTTTCCCGATTCGTTTCCGTCCTGGAGACTTTGAATTTGTTTCCCGAATGACTCCAGTTGGGTTCCCAGTCCCAACTCAACCTCCAACCTGACCTCCAATTCCCAACCCAACCCAATCCAATCTCAACCTCAAACCATAACCACAACCCAGCACCTGCCCTCAGTCCAATTCTATTTCATTCCACCAATCCCAATGCACATCCGAATGAAACCCTAATTCGTTTCAATCGCAATAATTTTAGCCAATCCTGGTCAGAGCAGGACATAGGGGAAAAGTGAATAGATTTGGGTCAAGCGTTGAGGCAACTGGGACGGGTTTATGGGTTGATTGATGGAGAGAAACCAGGGTGATGGAAACCAGCAACTGTTCGTTTAAAAAAAAGCTTCAGATGAACAATGTTAAACATCATCTAAAGAACAACCATTCCCAAAATTAAGTTGCAAACAGTCTTTATTCAAACACAAGCAATCTTTCAGGACGAGTGGCACAGAACCCATTTGAGTAAAAGGAAATCTTTAACCATGTCATCACTGCCATTGGATTGACACACAGAACAAATTTAATAAAAGAATCTGATGGTATGCTGTCTGGAGTCTGAATTGTAACAGGACAACTCTGGAACAGTCCTCATCACATGACCTGTTCCATCATTTTGATTGGGGGAGAATGTTATTCATGTTGGACAATTCCATGATTCTGAGTGGAGGGGTGTTATGTTGTGAGGTGCTGTAAATCACATTTCAACATGAACCTGGCCAACTCCTTCACAGTGCATGTGAAACTCATACAGGCTTCATGACTAAAATGACTAATTATTCTTGTAAAATTAAATTATAGAGCTGGTTTCTTTAATTACAGACATGTTGCAGGATTCAGTGAACCTGATTAACACTTTCCTCTGTGGGCAACTAATGTTTGCAATCAAACAGATGGGTCTCTGCTCCTCTGATCTAAGGCACAAATCTCACACACACACACAGACACACACACAGTGTTCCATGCAGGAATCTGGGGCATGCTGGAACCCTGAGGTATTCTGATGGACTTTCGACTGTGGTTCAGAGTTTCTCACAGCTCCAACTCAACCTTCACTTCCATTTGATCGGCGTAACAGACCAGGAGCGGCCGAACCTCCTGCTCCAGGAATCTGGTGACCTTTTGGAAAAAAATTCATATCCAATGAATACAACACGATCAAGAAAATACAAGCAAAAAACTGTGGGATGCTGGAAGTATGAAATAAAAATACAAATGCCGGAAATACTCAGGTCAGCTTCTTCAGAACTTAAGGATCATTTTCAACTCAAAACAGAACTAAGCAATTTCACAACCAATGGATCAGATCTAAGCTCTGCAGTCCTGCCACATCCATTCGGGAATGGTGGTGGATAATTAAACAACTCACTGGAGGAGGAGGCTCCACAAATACCCTCGTCATCTCTTCAGTGCAAAAGATAAGGCTGAAGCATTTGCAACAATCTTCAGCCAGAAGCGCTGAGCGCATGATCCATCTCAACCTCCACCAGAGGTCCCCAGCATCACAATGCCAATCTTCAGCCAATTTGATTCATTCCACATAACGTCAAGAAGTGTCTGAAGGCAATGAATACTGCAAAGGTTATGGGCCCTGACAATATTCTGGCAAAAGTACTGAAGACTTGTGCTCCAGAACTTGCCACATCTTAGCCAAACTCTTCCAGTACAGCTACAACACTGGCATCTACCCGGCAATGTGGAAATCTGCTCAGGTATGTCCTGTACACAAAAAGCAGGATAAATCCAACCTGGCCAACTACCACCCCATCAGTCTATTCTCGATCATCAGTAAAGTGATGGAAGGGGTCACCAACAGTGTTATCAAGCAGCACATGTTTAGCAATAACCTGCTTATTGATGCTCAATTTGAGTTCCACCAGGGTCACTCATCTCCTGACCTGATTACAGCCTTGGTTCAAACATGGACAAAAGAGCTGAACTCCAGTGGTGAGATGAGTGCAACTGCCCTTGACATCAAGGCAGCATTTGACCAAGTGTGGTATCAAGGAGCCGTAGCAAAACAAGTCAATGGGGATCAGAGGGAAAACTCTATTGGTCGGAGTCCTCAGGGTAGTGTCCTAGGGCCAACCATCTTCAGCTGCTTCATCAATGACCTTCCTTCCATAATAAGGTCAGAAGTGGGGATATTCGCCAATGATTGCACAATGTTCAGCACGATTTGCGACTCCTCAGATACTGAAGCAGTCCATGTCCAAATGCAGCAGACTTGGACAATATCCAGGCTTGGGATGACAAGTGGCAAGTAACATCGCACCACACAACTGCCAGGCAATAACCATCTCCAACAAGAGAGAATCCAACAATCATCCCTTGACATTCAATGGCATTACCATTGCTGAATCCCCCACTATCAACATCCTGAGGGTTACCATTGACTAGAAACTGAACTGGACTAGCCATACTATGGCTACAAGAGCTGATCAGAGGCAAGGAATCCTGCTGCAAGTAACTCACCTCCTGACTGCCCAAAGCCTGTCCACCATCTACATGGCACAAGTCAGGAGTGTGACGGAATACTCTCCATTTGCCTGGATGAGGCAAGAAGCTTGATTGGCACCACATCCACAAATATTCACTCCCTCCACCACCGATGTACAGTGGCAGCAGACACATGAGAAGATCGCCACCTGGAAGTTCCCCTCCAAGCCGTTCACCATCCTGACTTAGAACCATATTGCTACTTCTCTGACTATTGCTGGGTCAAAATCCAGGAACTCCCTCCCTAACAGCACTGTGGGTGTACCTACCCCACATACTGCAGCGGTTCAAGAATGTAGTTCACCACCACCTTTGCAAGGGCAATTAGGGATGGGCAATAAATGCTGGCCCAGCCAGAGACACCCACATCCCGCAAATGAATAATTAAAGAAAGCATTAACTCTGTTTCTCGCTCCACAGGCGCTGCCAGACCTGCTGAGTATTTCCAGCACTTACTATTTTTATTGCAATACAATCAATGTTAGAAGTGCAAACACTTGCATGAAGAAACCAGTCTCACACCCTACCCAACATCTCAAGTTTACTAAAGAGGGGATGGAATTGGGAGTGGGGGTGTTGGGGAACACCACAGGAAGTTCCAGAACGAGGAAAGGGCTGAATATCCCAATTGTGGAGGTGGACAGCATGCCAGCTGCAGGGGGCATGGGGCACCAGACAATGACATTCTGTGGCATGAATTATTATTTAGCTGTGACGGTTCCAAGTTTGCTCTGTCTCCCCCATTTCCATGCCCTGTTCTCACCTGCTGTGGGGCACAGCCGATGAAGGACGTGGGGTTGAGCAGAGCTTCAAGCTGCCCGTGGATTGGGCTGAAGTAAGCGTCATCCCGAATTCTGCTGATCAGATCGTTGTCACCTCCTTCCTGTTTGACCACCGCAGCTGCCTGCTGGGACAGGACCCGGATTCGCTCGTGGCAATCCTGTGGAAGACAGGAAGGTAATAAATCCCGGTCAGATGGGGCTGCAATGACAGTCACACACAAGAAATTCTGGAGACGGGGAGACAGCAGAATCTCAAAAATTAAATCTCAACACACCACCCACGTCGAGTCCAGGCTCCCCATACACCATTAACTCGACTTTGCATTAAACCTCCAGAGGAGCTTCAACCCTGTTTGCTCAGCATCCCCGTCACATCCTACACCCAGCAGCAAACACCAGACAGTGGGCTCAGGCTAAAATTACTAATCATTCCTGTTGTAAAAATAAAATCATAGAGGCGCACGAATCATCAGATTTTAAAGCTTTGTCTTTAATCCTTAATCTTTCGGTGAGAATTTAAAATCTGTCCTTTTTGAGCTAACGTGTTGCTTCAGATAAAGTGAATGATTTCTTGAGTTGAAACTGGAAAAGCTATTCTCACATCCTCCCGCCTCCAAATATAAGGGGGTGCGACCTGTTTCAATGTCTCCCCCTCCCCCTCACCCTGAACACAGGAGGGTGTGACCCATTTTACAGTCCCCCATAGACAGGGGCTGTGACCAGTATTACAGCTCCCCCTCCACGTCCCAGAAAGGGGTTGTGACCCATTTTACAGACTCCTCAGATAGCCAGATAGGGGGTGAGACCCACATTACTGCCCCCACCACCCCCCGAGGCAACGGGTGCGACCCATATTACAGCCCGACGCCCAGAAAGGGGGTATGACCTATTATACTGCGCCCCCCACCGCCCCCCGTTTCTGCCTCTCCACCCCAGGAACAGGGGAACACTGACCTGTCGATTTTCCCCAGCCTTCACCATTGCCATTATGATGTTTTCTGTTGCCATGAATGGAAGCTCGTGGCGAATGTGCCGTTCAATCACCTGGAACAGAAAGTGATAGAGCAGTGAGTGTGGGGGGATCGCGGGGACTGGGGTGGTACCAGTGAGCAGCGGCAGACAAGAATTAGGGAGCGAGCGCACTAACTACAATGGCTTCAACCACCCTGTATCCCCAACCTTTACCCCATTACTGCATCCTGAGAGTGCTCAGATACCCTTTATTCCCACTACTGATTACTGTTGTCCAGGCCGGAACCCGCGCAAGACCCCAGGCCGGAACCCGCGCCGTGCAAGAACCCAGGCCGGAACCCGCGCCGTGCAAGACCCCAGGCCGGAACCCGCGCCGTGCAAGACCCCAGGCCGGAACCCGCGCCGTGCAAGACCCCAGGCCGGAACCCGCGCCGTGCAAGACCCCAGGCCGGAACCCGCGCCGTGCAAGACCCCAGGCCGGAACCCGCGCCGTGCAAGACCCCAGGCCGGAACCCGCGCCGTGCAAGACCCCAGGCCGGAACCCGCGCCGTGCAAGACCCCAGGCCGGAACCCGCGCCGTGCAAGACCCCAGGCCGGAACCCGCGCCGTGCAAGACCCCAGGCCGGAACCCGCGCCGTGCAAGACCCCAGGCCGGAACCCGCGCCGTGCAAGACCCCAGGCCGGAACCCGCGCCGTGCAAGACCCCAGGCCGGAACCCGCGCCGTGCAAGACCCCAGGCCGGAACCCGCGCCGTGCAAGACCCCAGGCCGGAACCCGCGCCGTGCAAGACCCCAGGCCGGAACCCGCGCCGTGCAAGACCCCAGGCTGGAAACCGCGCCGTGCAAGACCCCAGGCTGGAAACCGCGCCGTGCAAGACCCCAGGCCGGAACCCGCGCCGTGCAAGACCCCAGGCTGGAACCCGCGCCGTGCAAGACCCCAGGACGGGATTGCAATCTGCAATTTCAAATCAGAAATTCACATGTAGATGCTATTTGGATTTGCTCCCTTCAGCGCTCAATGAAATGACAGGGCTCCCAACAGCCCAACCTCAGCTCTGTAGATACATCAGCAGCGATCAGCTGCAGCATCTGAACAGCTTCACAGGAGACACAAGTCCTACCTTTGGGTAAATGACCAGCCCCTCAGTGATATTCTGCAGAGTGCTCAGGATAATATCTGCAGTCAGGAACGACTCTGCTAAACAAATACGCCTAGAGAGATGGGGTGAAAGAGTGGGACGGAGGGAGGGGGAGGGAAAGCCAACAGAGGTGAAGCAAAGCAGAAGGGGACAGCGGGCAGAGAGAAAAAAAAAGTGAGTAATTAGCATCTTGGCAATGTCCAGGTATACTTAGCACCACACTGTCTGCAATTTCTAAAGGAAGCATAGCAGTCTCTTAGGCTGGGATGCGATCCCAGTCCAGACTTACAGCAAGAGTCTCCCTCGCTGCTGTAGTCTGTGCTCTGGCCAGTTTGACCTTCTCAATCCAGCTCTTTGAGAGATGGAGTCAAAGGCAAAGCTGGAATCTCAGCAACGATGGGAGCTGGAAATGACAAACTGTCACTCCAGTCACAAAGGCCATTCCTCACCACCTGAACCACCAACATGAGTGCAGTCTGTTCAACTTTGTAAGGCATCACCATGTCATATGCACCATCCAAACAGACACACTAACGCCAGACAGTGTTCGACAGGGGGTACACCCAAGAGGGTCTCCATCCCTTTAACCCAGTGCTGAGAAGGCCAGTGGTAGAGATCACCAAACGCAGTAAAGAGCGGGAAGAGGAATCTGTTAATCCCAGCAACACGGAGTTACCCCAAGAAGAGGCAGATATACCACCTCCTGGAGGGGTGGGGGGTGGGGGCAAGGTTGTGGGCAGGGTCACGGAGAGAATTATACCTCTCTTCACAGGAGAGCAGACTAACCATAGAACTGGAGGTGATCAGCTCCGAGGCTGTGGTGAGGTTACCTGTTGGCGCTGTCGTCTAGTGTTCGCTCGAACCATTGCACAGCCGCTGTCTGCAGTGGGTCCAGGACCAGCATCATGAGGTGGCGAGCCAGACTACAGCAACGCTCGCTGCGCATTGGGTTCCTCTTATAGGGCATGGCGCTGGATCCTGCAACCAACAAGCATAGTGATGGGCTGAGTGGCCACCCACAGACTGACACTCCTGAATGGCACTGCCCGTCTCCCCCTCCCCATCCCCTCATTAACCAACTGCACCCCCAACCAACACCCACCCACTCCCCCCAACAAACTGACTGCCCCCCCCGATCACCCCACTTTGATCGACTGCCTCCCAACTCCATACCCCACACAGGGACCCTCGCCCCGGCGCTAACCGGCTTACCCCCCCCACCAATTCCTGACCCACCCTGTTCTCTACCCCGCCTTTACAGGCTTCTCCAGTCTCTGAGTGTAGCAAATGATTGGACAGATGAGTTTGTTTTTCTATTTCCCTCCCTTCTTTAAGATGTAGGGCCAGATTTGTGCTCCACAGTGCAGACCGAATGAGTCAGGGGCTGAAGGGGCGGAGCGGGGGAAGAAAGTGTGACGAGAAGGTCAGCGAGTTGTTACTTTGCTGAACTGGACACTGACCCCAATGGTCACACAGGTTTTTAGCAACAGGGTCATTGGGAATCTTGGCCGATCTCCTATCAACCCAGAGGTGGCGGGAGTTACTGGAGTTCAGGAGGCTGGGAATTAGAACCTGGGCCCTTGTGCTGCGAGTCTGAACACCACCAGGGCTGGTGGGAGGGGAGGGGAGGGGGGGGTGTGTGTGTGCGTGCATGCGTGTGTGTGGTTAGGATTCCACAGCTCACACTGAGCCCTCAGTCCCAGCCAGGTGGGGGTGTGGCCCAGACTTGCCAAAAGAATCAGACCAGCGAGCTCAGAGACCATCACGTCCACTTGCCGACCTCTCCGCTGATCCGGTGGGGTGGGGGTGTCACAGCACCAGCTCTACAGACCCACATAGCCTGTTACAGAAAACACACACCCTCCTGACACTAAGCTGCCCTTTCCACAGAAAGGCAGCAATTACCCCCTCCCCTGTAAGGTCATGTCTCCCCATCCAGCCCTCCCCCCCTACATTACTCACCAATCTGATCTTTCTCAAAGGGTTCCTCCATCTCCTTCAGGTTTGCCAGGAGGCGGATATCGGTGCAGATCTGAGAGAAACACAGAGTCAGATTATCTGTCACGCTGCTGTGCTCGATAACTCTCCTCACACCAGCTCTCTCTCTCTCTCTAATACAAACCAGTCCAGCTGATGGTGTCAGCTCAGCTCTGCTCCCATCTGCCCTGGTGATTTCTGGGCATAAACTAGGTGGAACACAGCTCCTGGTTTACTCCCCATTCACAATGACAGTGAAAGAGGAGACATCAAAACTCTCCTACGGCTGAATCAAGTTCCGGGGTGAACAGAGGCCAAGAAAACAAACACTTCCCAGGTGGCCCAAATTACAAAATGCAGCAACATCACCTTTCACACACTTCCAACAGGTAGCCCCGAAATTCTACACCAAATAAAAATTATACTGTTTATTTTTCAGAATCCCTTACTGTTACCGATCATCATTTTCTTCAACTCAGTGAACCAGACAAACACACACACACCCAGGTCGCTTTCCTAACCTTGTGGACTGTTGCTCCAAGGCTCGAGAGCACAGCCAGTGAGTCGATGTCTACTTTCCGACTGTATGTCTGCCCCGTCACCAGGTAGGTTCTGAGGGAAAAAAGATATAAAAAGTTTGAACTCATGCCCTCAACACTGCAGTAAAGGCAGGGGTGGAGGTTAGGGAGATGGAGGTGATTGGACACAAGAGCATAGGAAATAGGGGGATAGGGCCATTTGGCCCTTTGAGTCTGCTCTGCTATTCAACTGGATCACAGCTGATCGCAATGCTATTTTCCCGCACTATCCCCATATCCCCTGATATCTTTAAGATCTAGAAATCTGTCAATTTCAGTCTTGAATATACTCAATGACTGGGCTTTCACAGCCCTCTGGGTAGAGAATTCCAAAGATTCACCATCCTGAGTGAAGATATTCCTCATCTCCTAAATGGCCTACCCCTCAGACTCTGTCCTCTGGGGAAATACCTTTCCTGCATCTACCCTGTCGAACCTTTATGCTTGAATGAGATCACCTCTCATCCTTCTAAACTCTAGAGAATACAGGCCCAGTCTCCTTACTCTCTCCTCGGGTGACAATCTCACCTCCCCAGGAATGAGTCTGGTGAGCCTCGGTTGCATTACCTTTGTGGCAAGTATATCCTTCCACCGGTAAGGAGACCAAAACTGCACACAATACCCCAGGTGTGGTCTCACCAAGACATCTTTATTCCTGTCCTCAAATCGTCTTGCAATAAAGTCCAACATGCTATTTTCCTTCCTAATAGCTTGCTACACCTGCATGATGGCTTTCAATGACTCACGAACAAGGACACCCAGGTCTCTTTCGACAGAGGCTGCTGTCTGTACCCTTGACTGGACTCTCTGATGTCACACTGGGGGGAGGTGGGCGATGGGGAGGAGGCTGAGAGAGAGTGGACTCCAATCACATGGGGACACAGAGCGCTTTCACAGGTAATAACTCACTGTTTGAATCCTGCCATCTCAGTCACCAAACGATCAAGCTCTTCAACCTGAAAGAATCAGAGGCAGAGAAAGCATGAGAGCAGCATCAGAGAGGGTGAGGAAATGTGAAGAGCAGCGGTGGGAGCAGGAGAGAGAGAGAGAGAGACAAAAAGAGAGACAATGTGAGAAAGAGAGAGAGACAGAGAGGGGAGTCAGAAAGAGAGAGCATGCACAGAGCTGAACTAGGTCTGTGTATTAATTAGAAGTAGGTGTCTGGGCAGTTGGGAGGGTGAGAGTAGGGGGTGGGAAATGGAGGGTGCAGAGTATCTACTGTAATAGAAATCTTTTTGAAGTAATAGTTTCATAGAAGAAAGAGGTTTCCAGTTTGACTTAAGGCTTTTAAAACTATGAAAGGCTGAGACATACAAATATAAAGTTAAATACACATTAATGAGAGGTGTAACGTTTTGGTGGGAAGAATAAGGAGGCCATGGAAAATAAGTGATTAAATGTGGTGGAGGAACAGAGGGATTTGAGTATACAGATACACAAATTATGAAAAGTAGTGACAGAGGTTAATAAAGACATTAAAAGAAGCAAACAATTTCTACAGGGATAAAATTGAAAAGTCGAGAAATTACATCAAACTTTTGATGATTAGACCAAGTCAGGGGGAGGAGTCTCAGGCCCTGGGTGAGAGGCAGAGGGGGTGGGGAGGGATGGGTGTCTCAATGAATCAGGATTTCCGTTAGTGTAACTGATGTCTGTGATGAGCGTGCTGCTGGTGCAGTTCACTATTTCCCATTCCCAGATCTGCTAACATTACTCATCCCGCTTTCCGCTCTTAATGTCACCGTTAGCACCTCCTGTAGCCAATATCACCACCATCAACACCCCTTTGACCTTTTGTCTATGAAATCTTTTGCAATCTCTTCTTTGCCTCCACCTATCGCTGGCCTTCGATCCAGCTTCACCTGTTCCATTCCCCCTTAAACAGGATATATTTCACCACATTTTTACAACTCTTTAGTTGTGGAGAAGAGTCATAGGGACTCGAAACGTTAACTCTGTCTTTCTCTCCGCAGATGCTGTCAGACCTGCCGAGTTTTTCCAGCAACTCTTGTTTTTATTACTCACCTTCCTGTGGTCGCCCTCGAAGAGCTGGAGGAAACTGGCCTGAGTCCCCGTCGTCCCCTTCACTCCACGGAATCGCAGCTCATGCCGGGCACGTTCCAGGTTTCTCAGGTCCATACACAGATCCTGCAGCCAGAGACAGCAGCGTTTCCCAACCGTAGTCAGCTGGGCCGGCCTGGCCAATCACAGCACAGAATCTACTGAGCAGGCCAATCACAAACACAGAATCCACTGCACCGGCCAATCGCAGCACAGAACCCACTCCACAATCACACAGTTGCGCTCAACCACTTACAACACAGCACAAACTGCATTTTTTCACGGCCTTCAATGTAGAAAAATGTTCCCACACAGAGAAATAATCAAAAAAGGGAAGCTAAAGTATGATGGGGATGATCAAAGTTTGGGAAAAAGAGCTGGGTTTTATTGGGAGGACAGGTGGGAATAAAAGGATTGAGAGAACACATTCCAGAGCACTGGGATTGGGCAATTAAAGATGCAGCTGCCAATGGTGGCAGAATGGGAATGGAGGATACACACGAGGCCAGAGTTGGAGGGACAATGTTTGGGCTCAGGGGGGTGATGTTGTAGGTTGCAGAGATAGAGATGCATGAAGTCGTGGAAGGATTTCAGAACAAGGATGAAAATTCGACCAAGTGTTGCCAGGCCAGGAGTCAATGTAGGTCAGCAAGCAGGGGAGTGACTAGAGAACGGGGTTTGGTATGAGCTAGGATACAGGCAGCAGGGCTTTGGATGCCCTTTATTCTTTCACGGGATGTGGGCGTCACAGGCAAGGCCAGCATTTGCTGCCCATCCCTAATTGCCCTTGATCTGAATGGCTTGCCACACCATTTCAGAGGGCAGTTAAGCATCAACCACATGGCTGTGGATCTGGAGTCACATGTAAGTCAGACCAGGTACAGACAGCAGATTTCCTTCCATAAAGGACATTAGTGAACCAGATGGATTTTTATGACAATCGACAATGGTTTTTACAATCAGCAGTACTGAGGCAACTGAATTTAAATTCCAACATCTGCCGTGGTGGGATTTGAACCCTTGACCCTAGGCCCAAGGGGAAGTGGCCGCAGACGGGGGTGTGGCGGACAAGATGGGGGGGGGGGGGGGGGGGGGGGGGGGGGGTGGGGGGGGAGGTGGCCACAGACGGGGGTGTGGCAGACAAGGGGGGGGAGTGGCCGCAGACGGGGGTGTGGCAGACAAGGGGGGGGGGGGGAGTGGCCGCAGACGGGGTTGTGGCAGACAAGGGGGGGATGTGGCAGACAAGTTGGGGGGAATTGGCCGCAGACGGGGGTGCGGCAGACAAGGGGGGGGAAGTGGCCGCAGACGGGGGTGTGGCAGACAAGGGGGGGGTGCGGAGAGAAGTGGCCGCAGACGGGGGTGTGGCAGACAAGGGGGGGGGACGTGGCCGCAGACGGGGGTGTGGCAGACAAGGGGGGGTCGGGGCCGCAGACGGGGGTGTGGCAGACAAGGGGGGGGGGGGGAAGTGGCCGCAGACGGGGGTGTGGCAGACAAGGGGGGGGGGGAAGTGGCCGCAGACGGGGGTGTGGCAGACAAGGGGGGGGAAGTGGCCGCAGACGGGGGTGTGGCAGACAAGGGGGGGGAAGTGGCCGCAGACGGGGGTGTGGCAGACAAGGGGGGGGAAGTGGCCGCAGACGGGGGTGTGGCAGACAAGGGGGGGGAAGTGGCCGCAGACGGGGGTGTGGCAGACAAGGTGGGGGGGAAGTGGCCGCAGACGGGGGTGTGGCAGACAAGGGGGGGGGAAGTGGCCGCAGACGGGGGTGTGGCAGACAAGGGGGGGGAAGTGGCCGCAGACAGGGGTGTGGCAGACAAGGGGTGGGGGGAAGTGGCCGCAGACGGGGGTGTGGCAGACAAGGTGGGGGGCAAGTGGCCGCAGACGGGGGTGTGGCAGACAAGGGGGGGGAAGTGGCCGCAGACGGGGGTGTGGCAGACAAGGGGGGGGGGAAGTGGCCGCAGATGGGGGTGTGGCAGACAAGGGGGGGGAAGTGGCCGCAGACTGGGGTGTGGCAGACAAGGGGGGGGAAGTGGCCGCAGATGGGGGTGTGGCAGACAAGGAGGGGGGAAGTGGCCGCAGACGGGGGCGTGGCAGACAAGGGGGAGAAGTGGCTGCAGACGGGGGTGTGGCAGACAAAGGGGAGAAGTGGCCGCAGACGGGGGTGTGGCAGACAAGGGGGAGAAGTGGCCGCAGACGGGGGCGTGGCAGACAAGGGGGAGAAGTGGCCGCAGACGGGGGCGTGGCAGACAAGGGGGGGGGAAGTGGCCGCATACGGGGGCGTGGCAGACAAGAGGGGGCGGGGGGGTGGGAGAGAAGTGGCCGCAGACGGGGGTGTGGCAGACAAGGCGGGGAAGTGGCCGCAGACGGGGGTGTGGCAGACAAGGCGGGGAAGTGGCCGCAGACGGGGGTGTGGCAGACAAGGTGGGGAAGTGGCCGCAGGCCAGGGGAGTGGGGGCGGGACGATGTGTGTGTGGGGCAGACAGGAGACGGCACACAGGGAGAGTTGGTGCAATGGGGGGGGTGCTGCGGCTCACAGGAAGATGTAGGCAGGGGAGGGAAGGACCGGTGGTGGTCGTGGGGGTGGATAGTGGGGCTCAAACAAGGGGCTGTGACAGGCAGAGGGAAGTGGGCACAGTGGGTGCAGGCAGGGGGTGTGGCAGATCACAGACAGGCAGAGGCAGGAGTGGGTGCAGACAGGAGGGTGTGGCACACAGGAGGCAGGCAGGGGTAAGTGGGTGCAGTCAGGGGCTGTGACAGACAGGAGACTGGGTCCAGGAATTGTCTGCAAGATGGTGGGAGGTGCTGCATCCCTTGCGAAACGTCACTTACTGGTAGTGGGTGAAGCCGAGTGTTGGCAGATCAGCATGTTCCTGAGCAAAGTCCGACAGGCGGCTGATGACTCGGGCCAACTGCAGCAGAGGAAACGAGAGAGTCTGTCAAAGCAACTCACATACATCAACTGAGCAAATTGCAGTTATCAGCACATAAATAGCCTCACCTTGGGCAGGAGGATGTCAAAACCATCACGGAGAACAATCAAATCCTGGAGGAAGGTAGGGGGAAGGAGAAACAATTAGTACAGAAGAAACGCAAAGACAAGAGGAGTCCTGAAGAGACAGGGATAGAGTTCTGAGAGGAGAAAATACATAATCCACGACATAAATTGGGTAGTTGCAGGAACAGGGTCACCCAGATCTTTTGGGGAGTGCACAAGTGGATGTCAGGCACCTCCATTCTCACACCAGCTGAGAAGGACAAAGCCATCTGACATTTCGAGCTAATACTGAAAGCACTTCGTTACAGAGACCAGAGCAGTGTATCAGTACTGGTGGAAAGGCTCTAGTGAGAGACAATCAAGATTTGTAGGGCAGATCAGATCAGGTCTAAATCCTGTCCTTAGACACAGCCGATGATCAAGAACAACCAAGTTCAAATCCAGACCAAACTTTTTGGACAAGAAATTCAATTCTGCCAACTGGAAGCGTCTGTGCAGACGAAGTTTTATTCTGAATTCAATCAAGAATCACAGCACTCATAAGAATATCTGAAATATCTAAGAAGAGTCATGTTGGCCTCAAAATGTTATCTCTATTTCTCCACAGATGCTGCCAGACCTGCTGAGCTTTTCCAGCATTTCCCTGTTTTTAAATCACGAGCACTGTCGTCTTATCCTGCTCCCATAGCTTTAACCCCAGGTCCCCCGAGGATGTGTTATTCTTGGTCCCCCCTTATTTCTCATCAATGATATCAATTGAAAACGTTAGATTCCACATATATGCTGATGATACCCAGCCCTATCTCACTACCACTCTCTTGGTCCCTCCACTATCTCTATATTGTCACACTGCTTGTCCAACTTGTAGTACTAGATGAGCAGAAATTTTCTCCAACTAAATATTAGGAAGACCAAAGCTATTGTCTTCCATCCCTGTCAAAAATTTAGTTCCCAAAAATCAAGTTTGCCCTTCTCCAAGGCAATTTTTAAAAAATTAATTCACAGAATGTGGGCTTCGCTGGCTGGGCCAGCATTTATTGCCCATTCCTAGTTGCCCTTGGGAAGGTGGTGGTGAACTGCCTTCTTGACCCGCTGCAGTCCATGTGGTGTAGGTACACCCACAGTGCTGTTAGGCTGAATCAGATTGTTTGGAACCTTGGTGTTGAATGTGACCTCGAGATGAGCTTTTGAACACCGATTTGCGACACCACTTCCACATCCATAATATCGCCCTAATCTGCCTCCGCTTCAGCTCATGTGTTGCTACTGGTCAGCCTCCCGCATTCTACCCTACATAAATTTAAAATCAAACAAAACTCTGCGGCCTGTGTCCTAACTCGAACCAAGTCCCATTCACCCATCAACCTCTGTGCTCGCTGGCTACTTTGGTTCCTGACTGAGCAACGATTGAATTCTCAAATAAAAGCAAAATACTGAGGAGATGTTGGAGAACTGAATAAAAACAGTAGTGCTGGAAAAGCTCAGCAGGTCTGGCAGCATCTGTGGAGAGAGAAACAGCGATAATGTGAGTCCAATATGACCCTTGTTTGGCATGTTCCGACTGAATTCTCATCCTTGTTTTCAAATCCCACAATGGCCTTTTGTAATCAGCTCCAGCCCCAAAACCCTCCAGGATATCTGATCTTCATCTAATACTGGCCTATTGCGCATTCCTTAATCATTCCACAACTTGAGCTGCAGAGAACCTAAGCTCTAGAAATCCCTTTCTAAACCTCTCCTACATTAAGACACTCCTGTTATCTGATATTACTTCCCCTTATTTGACTCAGTCAGTTTTTGTTTAATAATGTCCCTGTGCAGCTCCTTGGGAAATTTACCAACTTAAAAGGTGCTACATAAACGGAAATTCTGTTGTTATCTGACCCCATGCTGTACCTATCCTGGGGATGTTTCATGGGGACAGTGTAAAAGGGAGCTTTAGTTTGTACTTAGCCCCATACTGTACCTGCTCTGGGAATGATTGATGGGACATTATAGAGGGAGCTTTACGATGTATCTGCCCCCAGGTTCTATCTGCCCTGGGAGGGTTTGATGGGCCAGTTTAAAGATTGGTGTCTCTCTACAATAGCCAGGGAAGTCGAGAGACAAGGAATATTGTCTAACCGTGTTGTCCCCAACGTAGCAGGAGGTGGCACCAAGGTGTATTATGGCAGCAGCATTCGGGCAGCAATGCGCAAATGTGTGCACATGGGCCATGACATCATGGCGCAGCTTCTTCTCCTCTTCAGCAGCCATCTTGAAATCGATGTTTTCGAGATTTGACTCCATTTCCTGAAGCTGCTCATGTGTGATTGGCAGCCCCAACTCCTGCAGAGAGAGAGAGCAGTGAGAGCCAGAGAAACCCAGACTGGAATGATCCACACACCGATCAACACACCACACACTCACATAACTTACCCAAAAAAGTAATCTTACTGCACTCTCCCACAAGTGAGTAGAGCAATCCTGCAGAGACACACAACCCAGTACAATCATCCCAGCATACCTTCACAACTTAGAAACATAAAGGAACAACATTGGGTTATTCAGATAAAAGGAAATCTAATAGATGCATTCAAAATTTTGTGGGGTTTTGATAAAGTAGGGAGTAAATGCTAGCCAGTAGCAGCAATCCTATCACACCTCACTGAACAGCAGCAATTGCAGGAGGCCATTCAGTGCTGTAAGTCTGCTCCACCATGTAGAGGGAGCTTTACCCTGTGCTGTACCTGCCCTGGAAACGTTTGGTGGAATAGCATAGGGCAGTGTTATTCAACAGATATTGCTGACGCACCAAAGCTGTGGCTATGACAACACCATTCTCGCCACAAACACTAATTTTAGCAGAAAACTCACCTTACGCACATTGATATAATACAGGTAAGGGAACTCAACATGTATATATTTGCTGAACAAACATTTACCACGCCATTCGGTAGCCATGGAAGTAAAACCACTCAACAATCAGACAACACTTCTGTTCTTTGTCTTATCATTTTCCAACAAAAAGCTTAAAACATGTATACACCATGAAAATACGAGTGCAAATACTCAGCAGGTCTGAGAGAGAAACAGAGTTAACGTTTCTGTTTCGCTCCATCAATGCTGCCTGACCAGCTGAGTATTTAGCGCATTTTTCTGTATTCATTTCAGATTTCCAACATTGCAATGTTTTGCTTTTGAGTGAATGCGAGTACTGAATTAATGAAGCCAGTGTCAGAATCTATTACTCATTCTTTACGTACTTACCAGAAATGCAGTCAGCAACACTGATTTCAACATGTGGCAAGTGGTATTAGACAACTCCTGTGTAGAGGGAGCTTTACTCGGTATCTAATCCCGTGCTGTGCCTGCCTCGAGTGTTTGATGGGACATGTGGAGAGCTTTACTCTGAATCTAACTCCATGTTGTAGCTGCCCTGGGAGTGTTTGATGGGGACAGTGTAGAGGAGGCTTTACTTAGTATCTAACCCTGTGTTATACCTGCTCTTGAAGTGTTTGTTCATTTCCAATGTTGCTCCTTACATTACTACCCACAGCTCAAGTGGAGAGGTGAACTTAACCCAATTTGAAACTGTCCATGTGACTGTGCAAACACAGCAACACCTCAGCACTTGCTTCAAAGGGGCTACCATTACATCCCCATTATCTTATACACCCATCTGTTTCCTATTCCTCACCCGTGCCAACAAATGCCTCCTACCGAGCAGGAGAAACGGGACAACTCCAGCCAAATAACATAACTGGAGTTGATCGGATTAATTCTGCAGTGACCAGGACACTTGGACTCCCCCCGCACCCCCCCACTCCCACTGTACATACATGCACCTCCTGCATCAGATAGCACAGACATTACTACACATATTTGATAATTCGTTAGAAAAAGGTGTAGTGCCTGGGGACTGACAGAAGGCTAATGGGTGATTCTTATCTTTAAGTAGAGGTAGAACATGTCCAGGGAATTATAGACCAATCAGCTTAACATCAGTGGTTGGAAAAACAATTTGGACCTTGCAATCAAAAGCAATTTCTAAAATCACAGATGACACCAAATTGGGGGTAGTAGCCAATAAAGGTATTTAAAACTATGAAAAAAGTGCTAACGGAATGAATAGACACAGAATGTTCCCATTTGTGGGGGAGAACAAACTAGAGGCCATCAAGATAAGATGGCGATCAAGGAATCAAATAGAGAATTCAGAAGAAAGTTCTTTAACCAAAGATTGGTGAGAAAGTAAAACTCACCACACATGGAGTGGTCGTATAGGTGCATTTAAGGGAAAACTAGACAAGCATACGAGGGATAAAAACAGAAAATGCTGGAAAAACTCAGCAGGTCTGAAAGCATCTGTGGAAAGAGAAACAGTTAATGTTCGAATCTGTGTGACCCTTCTTCAGAGCACGTGAGGGAGAAGGGAATAGAGAGTTACGGTGATAGATTTAGATGAGAAAAGATGGGGGTAGGCTGGGGTGGAGCATTAACACCAACGTGGACTGGTTGGGCCAAATAGCCTGTTACTGTGTTGTACACCCTGTGCAATCCTGCTGCCACTGACCTGACAAAGAGGCTCCTCAGCAGTCAGTCCAGCAACTGGTTTACAGCAAACATCACCCAGCGTGACTACCCACAGGACGGGAAATGAGATTAACACAGAAATTAGGGGAGGGGGGGAGGAGATGGGACAGGGGCACTGGGAGAGGGGGACAAGGCAAATGGGTAAAAGCAAAATACTGCGGACGCTGGAAATCTGAAAAAGAAACAAAAATAGCTGGAAAAGCTCAGCAGGTCTGACAGCATCTGTGGAGAGGAATACTTTTTTTTAGAAAAATATATTTTATTCATAAAATATCTGGAAGAACATACCAAACCATTTCAAAATCACCATCACAAAGGTACAATCAGGTTCAACTTTTACAACATGTATCACGAGGTGCATCAATACAATAAATGAATATCACAATCATTTGCAGACATTCATTTTGAGCTGTACAGCCCAAGGGGCTCTTTACAGTTCCCAGTCCCTCAGTGTACTATGGCAGAAAGGTCTTAGACAGCGACCTTTCCCCATTGAGCCTTTGCGGCGGCTGCCCCAAGCTTTAGTG
Source organism: Carcharodon carcharias (assembly GCF_017639515.1). Lineage (NCBI taxonomy): Eukaryota > Metazoa > Chordata > Chondrichthyes > Lamniformes > Lamnidae > Carcharodon > Carcharodon carcharias. The sequence continues at coordinate 21,257,359 of NC_054497.1, forward strand.
CGTCCCTCAGCACATAGTCCTGGACCTTGGGACGTGCCAGTCTGCAACACTTGGACTGGGACAATTCTTTGCGCTGGAAGACCAACAAGTTTCGGGCAGACCAAAGAGCATCTTTCACTGAGTTGATGATCCTCTAGCTGCAGTTGATGTTTGTCTTGGTGTGTGTCCCTGGGAACAGCCCGTAGAGCACAGAGTCCTGTGTCACAGAACTGCTCGGGATGTACCTCGACAGAAACCACTGCATCTCTCTCCAGACCTTCTTTGCAAAGGCACAATCCACAAGGAGGTGAACAACGGTCTCTTCCCCACCACAGCCACCTCGAGGGCAACGTGCAGAGGGGGTGAAACTCCTGGTGTGTAGGAAGGATCTGATGGGGAGGGCCTTTCTCACCACTAGCCAAGCTACGTCTTGGTGCTTGTTGGAAAGTTCTGGTGATGAGGCATTCTGCCAAATGACTTTGACAGTCTGCTCGGGGAACCATCCCACAGGATCCACCCTCTCCTTTTCCCTCAGGGCCTCTAAGACGTTACGTGCCGACCGCTGCCTGATGGACTTGTGGTCAAAGGTGTTTCCCTGCATAAATTTTCCCACGAGGGACAGGTGGTCCAATATATAGAGTTGGAGTTGAAAGCAACAGCGAGAGTGCCTCACACCTGATGACCAGGTTCTTACCCGCAATGGAGAGGGAACATCGCTCCCACATGCCCAGTTGCCTTTTCACCACAGACACTCGCTCCTTCCAGTTTCTAACGCATGCCCCAGTCCCTCCGAACCATATCCCCAGCACCTTCAGGCCATCAGCCCTGACAGTGAAGGGGACAAAGGATCGGTCACAAAGCAAAAACAGAATTATCTGGAAAAACTCAGCAGGTTGGCAGCATCGGCGGAGAAGAAAAGAGTTGACGTTTCGAGTCCTCATGACCCTTCGACAGAACTTGAGTTCGAGTCCAAGAAAGAGTTGAAATACGGATCGGTCAGCCCAGTTCCCGAAGAACATGGCGGAGAGGAATACAGTTAACATTTCGAGTCCGTATGACTTAATCAGAACTGAAGGAATGTAGAAATGAGGTGAAATATAACCTGGTTTGGTGGGGGTGGGGCAGGGGGGTGGTGAGTGGGACAGGTAGACCTGGATAGAGGGCCAGTGATAGGTGGAGATAGCTAAAAGGCCAAAGGGGTGTTAGCGGTGCTGATATTAGGTAAGAAATGTGCTAATAGGTGACATTAAGGGTAGAAAGCAGGATGAGCAAGGTACAGATAGCCCTAGTGGGGGTGGGGTGGGGGGGGGGGAAGGGATCGAAATAGGCTCAAAGGCAAAAGGGGGCGTGGGGGAGGGCAAAAGGGGCGTGGGGGGAGGGCAAAGGGGGCGTGGGGGAAGGGCAAAGGGGGCGTGGGGGAAGGGCAAAGGGGGCGTGGGGGAAGGGCAAGGGGGCGTGGGGGAAGGGCAAGGGGGCGTGGGGGAAGGGCAAGGGGGCGTGGGGGAAGGGCAAGGGGGCGTGGGGGAAGGGCAAGGGGGCGTGGGGGAAGGGCAAGGGGGCGTGGGGGAAGGGCAAGGGGGCGTGGGGGAAGGGCAAGGGGGCGTGGGGGAAGGGCAAGGGGGCGTGGGGGAAGGGCAAGGGGGCGTGGGGGAAGGGCAAGGGGGCGTGGGGGAAGGGCAAGGGGGCGTGGGGGAAGGGCAAGGGGGCGTGGGGGAAGGGCAAGGGGGCGTGGGGGAAGGGCAAGGGGGCGTGGGGGAAGGGCAAGGGGGCGTGGGGGAAGGGCAAGGGGGCGTGGGGGAGGGCAAGGGGGCGTGGGGGAGGGCAAGGGGGCGTGGGGGAGGGTAAAAGGGGCGTGGGGGAGGGTAAAGGGGCGTGGGGGAGGGTAAAGGGGCGTGGGGGAGGGCAAGGGGGCGTGGGGGAGGGCGAGGGGGCGTGGGGGAGGGCGAGGGGGCGTGGGGGAGGGCGAGGGGGCGTGGGGGAGGGCGAGGGGGAGGGTAAAGGGGCGTGGGGGAGGGCAAGGGGGCGTGGGGGAGAGTAAAGGGGCGTGGGGGAGGGCGAGGGGGCGTGGGGGAGGGCGAGGGGGCGTGGGGGAGGGCGAGGGGGCGTGGGGGAGGGCAAAGGGGGCGTGGGGGAGGGCAAAGGGGGCGTGGGGGAGGGCAAAGGGGGCGTGGGGGAGGGCAAAGGGGGCGTGGGGGAGGGCGAGGGGGCGTGGGGGAGGGCGAGGGGGCGTGGGGAAGGGCGAGGGGGCGTGGGGAGGGCAAAGGGGGCATGGGGGCGTGGGGGAGTGTAAAGGGGCGTGGGGGAGGGCGAGGGCACGTTGGGAAGGATAAAGGGAGCTGACAGCTGTGGGAGGAGTCTAGGGAGAGCTGCTGGGTGACGAGGGGGTTACTGACTCCCCTGGGTAGTGACTCTCCCTGACTCTCCCTGCTCCACCCGTTCCCACCTGCTCCAGGGCGGGTCAGTGACCCACGGCGGCGCCCCCTCCCCCACCGCTCATTCACCTTCTCGGCCCTCGCCAGGTAAAGCCAAAGCCGGCGCCACGTGTTGAATTTCTTGAGCTCGCTGAAGTTGAAGGCCATCTCCGGGGACGAGTAGCGGCTGACCAGCGGCGACCGGTACCGGCCGAGGCCGGCGCCATTGCCCCGCTCCGAGCTGCCTTGCATCGCCATGGCAGCGCCGCTCCGCCCCACGTGAGCACCCCAGGGCAACACGTGATCCAGCCAAACCCCGCCCTCCGAAGCTGATTGGGTGGATGAACGGCCAATAGCAGAGCGGGCTCCTGCCCCTTGCCTGCCGCCAATCAGTGCGCGGGGGCGGGGTCTCTCCCTTTGTGACCAGAGGAGCTCCAACAACCACCTACATTTCTATAGCGCCTTTAACACGATAAAACATCACAGGAGCGATTATAAACCCCGAACCAGGGCTATCTCCCACTGCCCCTCTTCAGAATAGAGCCATGGGATCTTTTACGTCCTGAGGGGGCACAGAGCCTCAGCTTAATGTCCCATCCTCCAACCCTGCAGCACTCAGAAGGTGTTAACTCTGTCTTTCTCTCTCTCTCTCCAGTAGCTGCTGTGTTTTCCAGCACTTTGTTTTCATTTCAGACTTCCAGCATCGCTGTATTTGCCTTTTGCCTTAAAACGCGAAATCCTGTCGTGCGAGTCTTCCCACCAGTCGCTGGGAAATTCACATCATTTTTTAGAGAGTTACCGTCTCTTAAGGGGATCGTAACAATACCGGCCACTTTACTTTGGCTTGCAGAGCCCCCCTCAGCAGGCTTTGACTCAAGTGTGGGACTGGAGTGACGCGTAGGCCAGACCAGGAACAAGTGGCAGGCTTCTCCACTCTGAAGAGCATTGAGTGAATTTGTTGGATTTTTTAAAACAATCCGGCTGGTGCCAACACAATAAAAAGAAAATCACCAGATTTATCCTAATATCAATTGGGATATGAACAGCGTGAAGGGCACAGAGGGCGCAAAATTCGTAAACTGCATTCAAGAGAACTTTTTTTAGCCAGCACATAACAAACCCAACGAGAAAGGGCGCGATTCTAGATTTAGTCTTAGGAAGTGAAGCTGGGGCAAGTGGATAAAGTAGCAGTGGGGGAATGTTTTGGAGATTTAGCATCATTATGGAAAAGGACAAAGATAGAACAGGAGTAAAAGTTCTAAATTGGGGGAAGACATATTTCACAAAGCTGAGAGGTGAGCTGGAGAGAGTGGACAGGATGCAGCTATTGGAAGAAAAAGTTGTGTCAAAACAGTGGGAAGTATTCAAAGGCGAGATTCTACAGGCACAGTGTAGACATGTCCTTCCAAAAAAAGGGTGGTACTGCCAAATCTAGAGCCCCCTGGCTATCCAGAAGTATACAGGCCAAGAAAAAGCAGAAAAAGAAAGCTTATGAGAGTCACAAGAATTAAAGTACAGGGATGAAGTAAAAATGGAAATTAGGAAAGCAGAGGATACGATAAAATATTGGCAGGTAAAATCAAATAAAATCCTAATAAGTGTTACCAGTACATTAAGATCAAGAGAATAACTAAGGAAAAACTACAGCCTATCAGAGATGTACACAGTAACTTGTGGGTTGATGCAGATGTGCACAGGGTTCTCAATGAGTACTTTGTCTCTGTCTTCGCTAAGGAGGGAGGATGCAGGAACTATTAGATAAAATAAACATGAGTGAGAGGGTAAGTACTGGAGGGGCTGGCACACCCTTGAAAGTAGATATATCACCAGGACCAGATGGATTGCATCCCAGGCTGTTGAAGGAAGCCAGGGAGGAAATAGCAGATGCTCTGAGGATCATTTTCCAATCTTCACTAGATACAATCGAGGTCCCAGAGGGTTGGAGGTCTGCAAACATTATTTAAAAAGGGTTTGAGGGATAGTCTGACTTCAGTGGTGGGCAAATTATTGGAAACAGTTCTGAGAAGATAAAGTAACTTTGAAAGGCACAGAATGATCAGGAATAGTCAGCATGGTTTTGTTAGGGGAAGATTGTCTGAATAAATTAATCACATTTTTTGAGGAAGTAACAAGGAGCATTGATGAGGGTAATGCAGTTGGTGTTGTCTACATGGATTTCAGTGAAACATTTGATAAGGTCAAACATGACAGACTGGTCAGGAAAGCGAGATCTCATAATACAAAGGAAGATAGCTGGTTAGATCCAAAATTGGTTCTGTGTCAGGAAACAAAAAGTAATGGTTGATGGAAGTTTTTGTGAATGGAAAAGAGTTTTCAGTGGTGTTCCACAGAGCTGTGTTGGAGCCCTTGCTGCTTGTTGTATATATTAATAATTTAGGCTTAAAAGTGGGAGACATGATTGGGAAATTTGCAGATGACACAAAAATTGACCATGTAGTTGATAGTGAAGAGGACAGCTGTTGACTATAGAATGATATCAATGGTTGGCTGAATGGGCATAGTGGCAAATGGAATTCAATATGGAAAAGTGAGAGGTAATGCGTTTGGGAAGGGCAAACAAAGCAAGGGAATACTCAATAAACAGGAAATTATTGAGAGAGGGTGAGGAAGTGAGACACCCTGGAGTCCATACCCACCTGTCCTTGAAGGTCAAGAAAGCATATGGAATATTTATTGGCCAGGGTATTGAATTCAAAAGCAGGGATGTAATGATGGAACTTATAAAACACTGGTTAGGGCACAGCTGCAATTATGTCCTTCCTGGTCACATTAAAGGAAGGACATAATTGCTCTGGAAAAAGTGCAGTGGAGATTTACAAGAATGTTGCCAGGACCTGAAAATTACAGCAATGAGGAGAGACTGCATAGACTAGGGTTGTTTTCCTTAGAACAGAGGAGGCTAAGGGGTGACCTAACTGAGGTGTACAAAATTATGAGGGGCCTAGATATCGTAGTCAGGAAAGACTTGTTTCCCCTAGTTAAAGTGTCAATGGTCAGGGGGCATAGATTTAAGGTGATTGGTAGAAGTATTAGAGGGACATGAGGATAAATCTTTCCACCCAGAAGGTGGTGGGCATTTGGAATTCACTGCCTAAGTTGGTGGTTGAGGCTGAAACGCTCAACTCATTCAAAAAGGATCTGCACCTGAAAGGCTGTGAACAAGGTGCTAGAAAGTGCGATTAAAATGAGTGGCGAGTTTCTTTTTTCTCTTTTTGGCTGGCGCAGACACAATGGGCTGAATGGCCTCTTTCTGCAAATCACTTTTCCATGCTTCTATGAATTGTACAGCATGCTGTGCTGGGACTCAAATGCGCAACCTCTAGGCTGCAAACCCAGGAACCCGCTGGTCAATAGCAGCAGCTAGCAGGACAGAAACCTGGACCCAGCTGCTGCGAGGCCTTGTTCTGTTCTTTCATCAGTCAGATTAAATCGCTCACAACCCAGTATTAAGCATTTATTAAACCACAAGTACAAGTCAAACAGCTCAACAGTAACCTTTCACCATTTCTGTAGGCATTGTATTCAAACCAATCTCATCTCCATGTGACATATGGTGGAGGCTTCCTCAGTGTCAGACTGTCCCAGTCACAGGTAAATTCAGCTGTAATCTCTGGGCTTCTAAACCCTGCAGAGCTTACAGTGATCCAACCAGCCAAGGTCCCCGCCTCACCTGTCACGCTGATCCAGACTCTGTTCCCAGGTTTAAAGGGAGAAATCAGGCTGCAGGGAGCTGGCATGTCTCGTACTGCAGTGAGCCGCTGACCTCCTACCCAGGCTCTGGGGGCGTTTGCCACCACTGGTGCCTCATCTGTCCTGAGCCACTGCCATGCCCATCAATCACCTCAGGCAATAATGCTACCTCTGAAATAACCAGCTGAGGGTGCTCCCTGTCTTTGCAACTCTCTCCCACTGTGAGGGGAGGCAGAGACTGACTCAGGGTTTGCTCTGTTCCCAAGGTAAGGTCCTCAGGTGCAACCAAGAACTGGCACACATACCCCCTTCACTGGACTACACTGGCACAGAGCAGCCCCTCACACCCACTCAACTACACTGGCACAGAGCCAACCTTCACCCCCTCCACTGGGCTATGCTGGCACAGAGCAGTCCCTCATACCTCCCCTACTGGACTACACTGGCACAAGAGCAGTCCCTCATACCTCCCCTATTGGACTACACTGGCACAGAGCAGTCCCTCATACCTCCCCCACTGGACTACACTGGCACAACAGCCATCCCTCATACCTCCCCTACTGGACTACACTGGTACAGAGAAGTCCCTCACCCCCTCCACTGCACAATGCTGACAGTGCAGTCCCTCACACCCCACCAGTGGGGCACTGACCTGCCAATTGGGCAAAAACTCCAGCTCCCACAATCAGTGCCCAATGTTTCTGATGGAATGACTCAGACAAATGGTGGCTGTGATTTAGATGAATTGCAGTTCATTAGTAAAAGGGCTCTGAGAATCAATCAGGCCTCCCCCCGAATACCCCCCTCCCCAAACCCGCCCACCCCAACCCCCATGACTGTTCCAGCAGATTTTAATTACGATTCTCCCCACCCTACAACCCTGAGCTTGCAGTGTTCACAGATAGGATGCTCAGTCTGTTGAATGCTCCAGAGGTGAACACTGAGGATGAACACCAGACTTGCTGGCCATGAGCTGCTGACACAGCATTGTTCAAGACGCCAAGTCCTCCTCCCCAAACCCAAAAATACATCCATCCCATAATCCCTTTCCCTTGCTCCGTCAGCAGTTCCATCTCAAGGTGTCCAGTCCATTATATTTTCCCTGGAACTGGTGATGGCAGCATTCCTGGCATTCCACCAGACAGTCCTGTATTCGGGCCCAACAGAATCTGAGAGAAAAATAATCAGATTAGAAATTAAACTGTACTGAAAAAAAAATCTCTCATTCTATGACCCCACATGACCATCCACTCTGTCTTCACAAAATATCCACCATGTACACTCCAACCTCCATTCCTCAGTCCCTCCCCGTGCCCAAACCCTGTCCACACATGGACAATCCCCACCCCCTTCCCGTACCCTCCCTCACACCCGATCCCCGTCCCCTCCCCCGCGCCTAATCCCCGTGCCCAATCCCCGGCCCCTCCCCCGCACCCAATCCCCGTACCCTTCCTCACGCCCAATCCCCGGCCCCTCCCCCACACCCAATCCCGTAACCTCCCTCACACCCGATCCCCGTCCCCTCCCCTGCGCCCAATCCCTGACCCCTCCCCCGCACCCAATCCCCGTACCCTCCCTCACGCCCAATCCCCGGCCCCTCCCCCGCACCCAATCCCCGTACCCTCCCCCGCGCCTAATCCCCGTGCCCAATCCCCGGCCCCTCCCCCACACCCAATCCCCGTACCCTCCCCCGCACCCAATCCCCGTACCCTCCCTCACACCCGATCCCCGTCCCCTCCCCCGCGCCTAATCCCCGTGCCCAATCCCCGGCCCCTCCCCCACACCCAATCCCGTACCCTCCCTCACACCCGATCCCCGTCCCCTCCCCCGCGCCTAATCCCCGTGCCCAATCCCCGGCCCCTCCCCCGTGCCCAATCCCCGGCCCCTCCCCAGGGCCCAAACCCCAGCCCCTCCCCAGGGCCCAATCCCGGCCCCTCCCCCGTGCCCAATCCTCGGCCCCTCCCCTGTGCCCAATCCCCGGCCCCTCCCCCGTGCCCAATCCCCGGCCCCTCCCCCGTGCCCAATCCCCGGCCCCTCCCCCGTGCCCAATCCCCGGCCCCTCCCCCGTGCCCAATCCCCAGCCCTTCCCCCGTGCCCAATACCCGGCCCCTCCCCCACGCCCAATACCCGGCCCCTCCCCCACGCCCAATCCCCGGCCCCTCTCTTTACCTGTCTCTGTTGCTGGATTTGTTGCTGTTCTAACTGGAGTTTCTCAGTTTCAAACACGACCGGCAGGACCAGGATCATGAAGGATGTGGTTCCCACCCACAGAGCTGACCGGGCAAAACTGGAAAACATCACAACGGCTGGGTAAGTACCAACCCACATGGCCAGGGTTAACATCAACCCACACCAATCTACACCGTTCCCATCGAATGCTCCCAGGGCAGGTACAGCACAGATCAGATGCAAAGTAAAGCTCTCTCTATACTGTCCCAGCCTGAAAATTTGTATTGATTTTTTCCAGCGCTGAGGTTCTGAGCTGTCACTCCGATTGCTGATTGGTTAGTGCTGTGGCCTCACTGCCCAACCACAATCAATACCAACCCTCAGATGAGCAGACATCCATCCCACCTGTAATACCTGCATTTAACGTCAAGTCCTGGAGTGCAAGGCTCATGTCTTTTTAAAAATTATTTCACGGGATGTGGGCGTCGCTGGCTAGGCCAGCACTTATTGCCCACCCGTAATTGCCTTTGAGGAGGTGATGGTGAGCTTCCTTCTTGAACCGCTGCAGTCCATGTGGTGTAGGTACACCTGTTAGGGAGAGGGTTCCAGGATCCTGACCCAACGACAGTGAAGGAATAGCGATATATTTCCCAAGTCAGGATGGTTTGTGGCTTGGAGGGGAACCTGCAGGTGGTGCTGTTCCTATGCATTTGCTGCCCTTGTCCTCTGAGGTGGTAGAGGTTGCGGGTTTGGAAGGTACTGTCAAAGGAGCCTTGATGTGTTGCAGCAGTGCATCTGTTAGATGGTACACACTCCTGCCAATGTGCGTCTGTGATGGAGGAAGTGAATGTTAGAGGTGATGGATGGGGTGCCAATCAAGCTGCTTTTTTGTTCTGGATGGTGTTGAGTGTTGTGGGAGCTGCACTCATCCAGGCAAGTATCGTGCTCTTAACTTGTGCCTTGTAGATGGTGGACAGATTTTAAGAATATAAAAAGTGAGTTACTCTCTGCAAAAATCCCAGCCTCTAACCTGGTTTTGTAGCCACAGTATTTTTATGGTTAGTCTAGTTCAGTTTCTGGTCAATGGTAACCCCCAGGATGTTGATAGTAGGGGATTCAGTGATGGTGATGCCATTGAATGTCATGGGGAGATGGGTGGATTCTCTCCTGTTGGTCATTGTCTGGCACTCATGTGACACGAATGTTACTTGCCACTTATCAGCCCAAGTCTGAATGTTGTGCAGGTCTTGCTGCACTTGGGCACAAACTGTTTCAGTACCTCAGGGACTGCAAATGGTGCTGGACATTGTGCAATCATCAGCGAACATCCTCACTTCTGACCTCATGATGGAGGGAAGGTCATTGATGAAACAACTGAGGATAGTTGGGCCTAGGACACTGCCTTGAGGAACTCCTGCAGTGATGTCCTGGGACTGAGATGATTGGCCTCCAACAACCACAATCATCTTCCTTTGTGCTAACCAGTGGAGAGTTTCCCCCTGATTCCCATTGACTCTGGTTTTGCTAGGGCTCCTTGATACCACAATCGGTCAAATGCTGCCTTGATATCAAGGGCAGTCACTCTCATCTCACTCCTTGAATTCAGCTCTTGTGTCCATGTGTGGACCAAGGCTGTAGTGAGATCAGGAGTTGAGTGACCCTGGCAGAACCCAAACTGAGCATCAGTGAGCAGGTCATTGCTGAGTAAGTGCCTCTTGATAGCACTTCGATGAGCCCTTCCGTCACTTTGCTGATCATCCAGAGTAGACCGATGGGGCAATAATTGGCCCATCCAACATACAGGGAACAGGAGGAGGCCATTCAGCCCCTCAAATATGTTTGGTCATGGCTGATCTGTATCTTAAGTCCATCTACCCACCTTGGTTCTGTAACACTCAACAGCCTAACAAAAAATCCGTTCATTTCAGTTTTGAAATTTTTAATTTCATCCTAGCCTGAACAGGTTTTTAAGGGGAGAGAATTTTTAATTTCTGCTACCTTTTTTGTGAAGAAGTGCTTCCTGGCATCAACCCTTCATCCTTTATACTCAACCAGCTTGATCCTTATTAATTCTGTCTCTCGCTATCCTTTAAAATGAGCCATACCTAAAAACGCAAAACCCAATATCAAATTCAATCATGTTAAGATCACTGTTAGCTAGCTCCTCCTCTACTGTCAGATCTTTGACGAATTCAGGCTCATTCTGCAACATCAGATCTAGTATGGCTTGCCTTCTTGTTGCTTCAAGAGCACATATCCAGAAAACTGGCACAAATACACTTAAAACTCACTGCCTTTTGGACTCGAGCTTCCTCTGGTATAACTGATTTTCACATCAAAGTTTTTCTGATCTCCACATTTCTGTATCCTGCTCCCTTCTCATTGATATTTGGAGGTCTGTAGACAACTCTTATCAAGTGGGGATGGGGCAGGAGAGTGGAACTGAGATAGAGCAACCATCATCCTGGTAAACCTTTTCTGCTCTGTCTCTGAAGCCTTGACATCCTTCCTCAAGTGCGGTACTCAGAATTGACCAAACCACCAGCTCGTAAGGCTTTAGCATTGCTTCCTGGTTTCTGTATTCAATGCTCTTGTTTACATCTGAGTGCCTGTACACTTTCCTAACCAACTTATCAATGTGCCCCACCACTTTCAGAGATTTGTGAAAATGCACCCCAAGACCTGTGCACCCTTTCAAAATAGGCCATTTAGACTATACTGCCTCTTTGCCTTTTGCTCCTTATGCTATGTATAGAACTTATATTTCTGCAACATGAACTGTATTTTTGGCCTGATGCTGATTTGCACACACCATTTCACCTTTTACAATCCCTCTTTTCCATCACTCCTGTTTTACTTTGATCAGTTATTATTTCCCATTTCTTTTCCAAACCACCTGCTTCTCCCAGCAAAGCACCTGATTGACATAACACTGGAATCCCAGACAGACAGCAGTTAGTGATAGAGGGGCTCACCCCACCACCTCAGCACACAGCTGCCCCTTCAACAGCACCTTCCAAACCCGTAAGCTCTGCCACTTAGAAGGACAAGGGCAGCAGGTACATGGGAACACCACCAGCTGCAAGTTCCATTCCAAGCCACTTGCCATCCTGACTTGGAACTATATCATCGTTGGGTCAAAATCCTGGAATACCATCCCTAGCAGGGATTCAAGGCAGCTGCTCACCACCACAATGTAGAGTGTTAACATCATGGGTATGCTAATCTACGAGGTACATCATGATCTAGCATTATATCAGGCAGCAATGAACAGGGTACTCAAGGCAGCAGACGGTAGCCCTGAAGGGAGATGTGCCTTCCCTTCAACCCACTATGTATATACTGTAACTAAACTAGTTTTTAAGTAAATACCCTGATACTCCTACAGATGTCCTTGTCAGAATCGAGGCCTAGTACATTCTACATCAACCAAGACCATCTCAAAGGCTCTAAGGGTTGAGCAGTAAATGATACACCGCACCGCCTGCCGATCTCAGATACACCGCACCGCCTGCCGATCTCAGATACACCGCACTACCTGATCTCGGATACACCGCACTGCCTGCCGATCTCGGATACACCGCGCTACCTGCCGATCTCAGATACACCGCACTGCCTGCCGATCTCAGATACACCGCACTGCCTACCGATCCCGAATACACCACACCGCCTGCTGATCTCAGATGCACCGCACTACCTGCCAATCTCAGATACACCGCACCGTCTGATCTCAGATACACTGCACCACCTGCCGATCTCAGATACACCGCACTACCTGCCGATCTCAGATACACCGCACCGCCTGCCGATCTCAGATACACCGCACCGCCTGCCGATCTCAGATACACCGCACTGCCTGCCGATCTCAGATACACCGCACTGCCTGCCGATCCCGAATACACCGCACTGCCTGCTGATCTCAGATGCACCGCACTACCTGCCGATCTCAGACACATCGCACCGTCTGCCGATCTCAGACACACCGCACCGTCTGCCGATCTCAGACACACCGCACCGCCTGCCGATCTCAGACACACCGCACCGCCTGCCGATCTCAGATATACCGCACTGCCTGCCGATCTCAGATACACCAAACCGCCTGCCGATCTCAGATACACCGCACCGCCTGCCAATCCCGAATACACCGCACTACCTGCCAATCCCGAATACACCGCAGTACCTGCCAATCCCGAATACACCGCAGTACCTGCCAATCCCGAATACACCGCACTACCTGCCGATCTCAGATACACCGCACTACCTGCCGATCTCAGATACACCGCACTACCTGCCGATCTCAGATACACCGCTCTACCTGCCGATCTCAGATACACCGCACTGCCTGCCGATCTCAGATACACCGCACTGCCTGCCGATCTCAGATACACCGCACTGCCTGCCGATCTCAGATACGCCGCACTACCTGCCGATCCCGAATACACCGCACTGCCTGCCGATCTCAGATACACCGCACTACCTGCCGATCCCGAATACACCGCACTGCCTGCCGATCTCAGATACACCACACTGCCTGCTGATCTCAGATACACCACACTGTCTGCCGATCTCAGATACACCGCACCGTCTGCCGATCTCAGATACACCGCACCGTCTGCCGATCTCAGATACACCGCACCGCCTGCCGATCTCAGATACACCGCACCGCCTGCCGATCTCAGATACACCGCACCGCCTGCCGATCCCAGATACACCGCACCGCCTGCCGATCCCAGATACACCGCACCGCCTGCCGATCTCAGATACACCGCACCACCTGCCGATCCCGGATACACCGCACCGCCTGCCGATCTCGGATACACCGCACCGCCTGCCGATCTCGGATACACCGCACCACCTGCCGATCTCGGATACACCGCACTAGCTGCCGATCTCGGATACACCGCACCGCCTGCCGATCTCAGATACACCGCACTACCTGCCGATCTCAGATACACCGCACTACCTGCCGATCTCAGATACACCGCACTACCTGCTGATCCCAGATACACCGCACTACCTGCTGATCCCAGATACACCGCACCGCCTGCTGATCCCAGATACACCGCACCGCCTGCTGATCCCAGATACACCGCACTACCTGCTGATCCCAGATACATCGCACTACCTGCCGATCCCGGATACACCGCACCGCCTGCCGATCTCGGATACACCGCACTACCTGCCGATCTCGGATACACCGCACTACCTGCCGATCTCGGATACACCGCACTACCTGCCGATCTCAGATACACCGCACTGCCTGCCGATTCCAGATACACTGCACCGCCTGCCGATCTCAGATACACCGCACTACCTGCCAATCTCAGATACACCGCACTGCCTGCCGATCTCAGATACACTGCACTGCCTGCCGATCTCAGATACACCGCACTGCCTGCCGATCTAAGATACACCGCACCGCCTGCCGATCTCAGATACACTGCACCACCTGCCGATCTCAGATACACCGCACTGCCTGCTGATCTCAGATACACCGCACTACCTGCCGATCTCAGATACACCGCACTACCTGCTGATCCCAGATACACCTCACTACCTGCCGATCTCAGATAAACCGCACTGCCTGCCGATCTCAGATACACCGCACTGCCTGCCGATCTCAGATACACCGCACTACCTGCTGATCCCAGATACACCGCACTACCTGCCGATCTCAGATACACCGCACCGCCTGCCGATCTCGGATATACCGCACTACCTGCTGATTCCGGATACACCACACTGCCTGCCGATCTCAGATACACCGCACTACCTGCCGATCCCAGATACACTGCACTGTCTGCTGATCTCAGATACACCGCACCGCCTGCTCTCAGATACACCGCACTGCCTGCCGATCTCAGATACACCGCACTACCTGCCGATCTCAGATACACCGCACCGCCTGCTGATCCTGAATACACCGCACTACCTGCCGATCTCAGATACACTGCACTGCCTGCTGATCTCAGATACACCGCACTACCTACCGATCTCAGATACACCGCACCGCCTGCCGATCTCAGATACATCGCACCGCCTACCGATCCCGAATACACCGCGGTGCCACATACCTGTAGACTTTCTTGGCCAGCGTCACAGAGCAGTCTGCGGCGAGTCCTGAGGCATTCCGCATGCCCTCAGGGAACATCTCAGTCAATCCCCACAGTCTTTCTGAGAGGGATTCATCGAGCTGTGAGCACAAGAAGATTGGCAGATCAACCCTTCGATAAATGGGTCAATGCAGCACCAAAATTGTGACACTGACACTATCAACGCTCAGCAGCAGTAAGGGTGAAGCCAGCAATTCAGCATTGCTTACACTTGGGAGCCGGTGTGGGTCAGTGAGTACAGGAGTGATTGCTGAATGGGTCTTGGTGTGAGTTAAGACATGGGCAACAGAGTTTTGGATGACTCAAGTATATTGAGGATAGAATGTAGGAGATTTGCCAGGACTGTGCTCGAGTATTTAAATGCAGTTTGACAAAAGCATGGATGAAGGTTTTAGCAGATGAGCTGAGGCAGGTGTGAAACTAAATGATGCTTTGGAAATGGAAACAGGTGAACATTCCCCCCACCGGGTGAAGCGTGGGTGGCCCTATCCCCACCTGCGACCCTGTCTTCCCTGCTGCCGCCTCTCTCCCTGGGGTCACCATCCCCTTCCCCCCCACCACCAGGGGTCACCTTCCCCTTCTCCCCCACCCCCAGGGGACACCCTCCCTGGGGTCACCGTCACCGTCCCCTTCCCCCCCACCACCAGGGGTCACCGTCCCCTCCCCCCCCCCACCGCCTCTCCCCCAGGGGTCACTCTCCCTGGGGTCACCCTCCCTGGGGTCACCTTCCCCTTCCCCCCCACCCCCGGGGGTCACCGTCCCCTTCCCCCCCACCACCAGGGGTCACCGTCCCTGGGGTCACCGTCCCCTTCCCCCCCCAACCACCAGGGGTCACCGTCCCCTTCCCCCCCCCCCACCGCCTATCCCCCAGGGGTCACCCTCCCTGGGGTCACCTTCCCCTTCCCCCCCCGCCAACCCCGTGGGTCACGCTCCCGCCTCTCCCACAGGGTTCACCCTCCCTGGGGTCACACTCCCCTCCCCTTGCCTCCCACCCCCAGGGGTCACCGTCTCTTGCCCACCCCACCCCCCCTCCAGGGGTCACCCTCCCTGGGGTCACCCTACCCCTACCCCAACCCCCCTCCCCCCCCCCCCCCCCCCACCCCACCGGGTGTGTGGCCTCTCTCGGGTTCGCGCTCAAACAGCGCCCACACCGCTAACATTGAAGCCCCAGACACACACGGACGCGGAGCAGACTCTGGCCTCGAGCCGACCTCCCCTTCTCACCTCGTCATCATCATCCTCGAGTTCCTCCTCGGCCACAACCCTCGGATCCACTCGCTGCTCCTCCGCCATCGCCGGACTCCAAGGCCTCAGCCTCGCGCCTGCGCACAACGACAGGAGGAATGACCTGCGGCGCCACCAGCCGGCCGGAGGAATGAATCGTGGCGCCACCAGCCGGCCGGAGGAATGAACAAAAACAAAAATTGCTGGAAAAACTCAGCAGGTCTGACAGCATCTGTGGAGTGTTAACGTTTCGAGTCCGTATGAACTGCGGCGCCACCAGCCGGCTGGAGGAGCACCTGCAGGGCGACTGAGTTTACAACCCTACTTAATGATGCACTCATTGAGATCACCCTAACCCTAGTAAGGCGTGGAAGGTGTGACCTTCTGCATGGTCAAAGGAATTGCCCAGCTTTTCATCAGTTGTGCAAAGCATGTGGTGGAGCGCACTAGAGCAAAGGCTGATGCAGAGCCATGCGCTGGTCCAAACAGACCAAACACAATGGATACCTTAAAGCAATAAGAATGACCATTTGGTATCCCATCAGAAACATATACATGAAGTGATTGACAAACCAGAAAACGATAATGAAGTGCAGGACGAGACAAAGAGCAGTGAACGCAGGTTTCACACTGTCAATCTCATGGAAAACATGGTTACTGTCACACTGTCCAAAGTGTTTGCCTAGAGGTCACAGGGGTTCTACATCACGGAAACTAAAGGCCCAGTGATTGCAGGTCTATAGTGTCACGACTCACTGGGGATGGTGCGCTGAGATATCAAGCTCCACTGCCCTCCAAGCTGCGACAAATGTGAAAAGTTTGACCAAACCACCAAATTTCCACAATTCTGCCAAACTGTTTAATTTAGATTAACAGAATATGAGCATCAGGTTTGTAAACTTAATAAGTAAATAACTGTTTATTGAACAAACTGTTGTTAATCAGTGGCAGAAGAAAGAAATATGAACTGCTAATTTCTAACTCTATAACCTAAACTCTACTCCTTATTAAATCCCTATACACACACATACAAGGCACATAAGACACACAAAAAAGTGGATTTTAAAGGTGGAATAAAACTGTTCAATAACACCAATTCTAGAGTACAGGATTTGATGAGTTGATTTTGATCGATGTCTTCCAAATTCCTTTCAGTTCTTGTTGATGACACGAGTTGGTCTTCCAGCACTTTCAGTATTTAGTTCACTAGTTGAGCACTTGCCTTTTAATGTCTTTAACATTGATTTTCCCCTTTGCCTCTTGACAGGGGTTTTCAGAGAGAGAGCAGGTTGTAGAGCTATGAGGAAAAAAAGTCAGCTAGCTATTATTGTGGAATTACTGGGATCTTCCACACACAGGAGAAAGAGGTTTTAGGTCCTGTTCCTTTCAAGCTAGGAGCTATTCTGCTGCACTGCTTCTCACACAAAACCCTGGTCACCTGGTCAGGAGTCAATTGAAACATTGTTGCCAGGCAGTTCCCTTGGTCCAGGACTCCTTTCTGGTACTATCCTGTCTTTCATGGCACATTCTGTTCCAGGACTGCAATATTGTACATAGCTCTCATCCTGTTCCAGTGGACATGTCTTTCAAACTGCAGCCATTGTAATTTTAATCTACAGTCCAACAGAAAGTAAAAAGGTATGTTCCTTACAACAGTCCAACAGAAATAAAAAGATATATTTCTTACCAACAGGCGTGACCTGACCTGACACTAGCAACAAACCATGGAATCAGTCAAATGTCACAAGGCAAATCAACCTTAGAAACTACTTCTATCACCTCAGTTCACAACTTATCATCAAAATATCCAGAATGTTTTGACAAATTTGGAAGTTTCAAGGGAGTTGCAACATTACACGTATGAGAGAATGCAAGTCCGTCAATTGATCCACCACACAAGTGCAGCATTCACATACAAGACAAATTGAAGGTCCAACTAGACAAAATGGGGAAAGATGGAATCATTAGAAGAGTACAAGAGCACAAAGATTGGTACAGCTCAATCACATGTGCTACAAAGAAGGACAGATCATTGAGAGTATGCCTCTATCCACGATGTTTAAACACAGCTTTGAAATGTTGCCTTTACAAAATACCCACATTAGAAGGGTTAAATCCAAGATTTGCAGATGCAAATTTCTTCTCAAAGCTTGATGTCTAGCATGGTTACTGGTCAGTACATCTCGCAGAGAAGTCCCAAGAACTTACTACATTTCATATACCATTCGGACGATACTGTTTTCAATGACTTCCTTTCAGACTATCAGTTAGCCAGGATCTCTTTCAAGCTCGCATTGTACCAGGATGCACCTGTATCCTCAATGACATAGCTGCTGTGGACAGATAAAAGCAAGAACATGACCATAATCTGCACTTATTGAAGTAAGCAGCACATTGGTGTTCAACCATCTGAAATGCTACATCAACATGTAGCAGATCAATTTCTTCAGTTCTATTTATTCCAGTGCTGGCATATGTCCCAATCCAAGTAAAATAGAGGATATTAAAGCCATGCCAACTCCTCAAGATAAGGACGATCTTTGAAGATGCCTGGATCTCTTTAATTTCCTGTCTCCATATGTTCCCAATTTCACTCAAAAGCCTTCATCGCTAAAGGAATTGTTGAGAAAGGATGTGCCTCTCAAGTGGCATGAAGACCAGCAATACCTCTTTGAAGCACTGAAACAGTCCTTATCAGAAGCATCAACACTGCAATTTTATGATCCTAGGGAGACAACTACCCTGGAGATAGATGCCTCACAAATCTACGAGGGAAACTTGATCACACGGTCACAACAGTTTTGCAATTTGTATTTTATTTTGAGATGTGTGCCCTGAATTCAGAATAAATCCACCAAGACTTTAGAGTTTTTTTGGAAAACTAAATTAGACAACTATTAATAAAAGAAAAGATTTCAAGCACATACATAAGTCTACAAATTACTACCATAATAACTCTAAAACCCCTAATTAATCTGGCTTCCAGTTATACCCCCATTAAGGCAATGGTAAATTTAAAAAAAAATTAAACAGATGCCAGCAAGTTACCACAATATCGTGGACAATAGAATTCAAAATGGCTTTTCCCAGCTTCAGTTTCTGTGGACTGCAGGCTTAATGCACAAATACTGGATGTTTCTCATACTTGTGTTAGATCTTACAATGCCTTCCCTAACATATAGCCTCTTTCTCCTTTATACATGTTTTCCCTGTTAATGTAAATCCTATTGTTCCCATATGTCTTTTGAATTTTACCTTCCTCGTAATATAAATCATTTCATGTTGCGAATATTATCAGTAACCTTTGGGAAAAATAAACACACGGCTTGACCTAGCTTCTCTGGCTAGGTGTAACATCCTGCCATCTCTTTGAAATTCAAACTACCCTGATTTGTCTAAAAATGCAAATTCTCCTCACCCCACATTCTAAGACTTCACCCATGTTTATATGTTTAGCACTTCAAACCTAGTTTATTTTGATTAGTCAAAGCCTCCAGACCAGCTGTCTCCAATTCAATGAAACTCCCCCCCAAAACACACATGCAGAGAAATTATCCAAACCCCTCTATTAGCCTACTTTTACAATAAACCATAATAATATTATGAAAATTATTATACGTGACACTACAAAAAGGCAAACATTTGCTTCAAAATCTCTATCTGTAATGGAATCCGACTATGCCAATATTGAACGGGAAACATTAGCTTTAGCATTTGGAATCATGCATTTCCATACTTACCTATTTGGCAAAAGATTTGTGGTAGAGACCGAGCACCAGCCACTGGAGATGATTTAGTGAAAACCATTGACCAGTGCACCACCAAGATTGCAATGTCTCTTGATAAAGATTCAAGGTTACGGATTAGGTACAAGCCAGGTAACTTGATGGTCACGTAGATACACTTAGCTGATTGCCTAACCCAGTGGATACAACCCAGAAGATATATCCTTAGATCTACAAGTTGTCTTCATTGACCTCGAACTTGACGATGTCCCCAAATTGACCTTGAACATTTTGAGCAATGCAAACGCCAACAGCTCGAAGAAGAAATGGGAGAAGATTCTACACTACAGAACCTGTGGAAAACCATTATTGAAGGACAGCCTGTTTCAATTCGGCATGTCCACAAACATGTGAGAACATTTTGGCTTCACTGGGATGAGCTAGGCATCTCCCAAAGAGTCTTTTTTAAAGGCAGGCAGGCCTTCATAATGGAATCTTTGCGACCTGATATTTTTCAACAATTTCGTCAATGTCATATGGGCATAGATCAGATGAGAAGACTTGCAAGAGATACAGTCTATTGGCCGGGTGCAAACAGTGACATGTTAAGAAGTGTGAGGCTTGTCAAGAACTAATGCCAAATCAGCACAAAGTGCCAATGACTCCATATGAAGTTCCTACCCATCCTTGGTCCAAAATCGCGTCAAATCTCTTTCATGTCTATAGCACTGACTTCGTCATCATTCGACAGTTGAACAATACGTCAAGCGCAACTGTCTCGCATACCCTAAATGCTATTTTCAGTTTGTTTGGTGCACCGAGAGAGATCATTATGGAGAACAGTCCACAAAATTTATTGGTAAGCCATTTCAAGTTACGTGTGAGAAATGGAGTATCGATTGCACTACTTCTTCTCCTCATTATCCTAGATCTAAAGCCTAGCTATCTAAATGATTTGCACGGTGAAATCCCTCATTCTCAAATGTAGACTGACCAAGCAAGATCTACACATTGCAATGTTTCTTCTGAGAACGACACTTATAAGTGCAAGTATTCACTGGCAGAGCTCAGGTTTGGCATACCAATGCATACCAATTTGTGTAAATTATCCATTACGTACATTCCATACATTATTCATTCTACTCTCTCAGAAACTGGAGAGCAACTTCTAAAACTACAAGAGAAAGCGACTAACGTGCACAATAAAATGCAGGTATAGAATTGCCAAGTTTACAGTTGGGACAAGAAGTTCACATCCAGGATCTCACAGAAGGTACATTTCAACCAGCCGAGGTGACAAGGATTTGTTTGGAACCTATGATGTCATTACACACAAAGGTGCAACAGTGAGGCACAACCAAGGACAAGTCAGATCCGTTCCAGCTCCTCAGCCACCGTACAGTCCCATTGCATCTTAGACAAAATCCCAAGTGCAATCAGCAACAACATCCAGTCCCACAGATCACTGTGAGCAATTAAAGAAACATCCAGGCATAGGATGTAAAAATTACCATTACAAGATCTGGGTGCACCAGCAGATTATCTCTACACTTTAGAAACTCATAGATTCATCAGTTCTATACACTTGTGTAATGATAACTAAACATGAAAATGTAATGCAAATAGTCATATTTCTTTGAAAGTTGGGGGGTGGGGGAAGTATCTTTAAAAAGAAAGGGGGATGTTGTAATATGCCTTTAAGAGATAGCAGCATGACATCATTAGAAGGGAAATGTGTCATGTGATCCAGTCTTCATTTTGTTTTTGCTTTGAGCAGAGCATACACGCACACAGCTCTGTTGTCTTCAAGCTTTCTACCGAGGTATAACTGTTCTTATGTGCCTAGTCTAAATAAATGAACCCAGAGCGTGTTTACCCAATCCCTTATGAGCAATTGGTGCCTATATCATTATAAAAACACATAGAAACATGGAAAATAGGAGCGGAGTAGGCCATTCGGCCCTTCGAGCCTGCTCCACCATTCATTATGATCATGGTTGATCATCCAACTCAGTAGCCTGTTCCCGCTTTCTCCCCATATCCTTTGATTCCTTTTGCCCCAAGAGCTATATCTAACTCATTCTTGAAAACATACAATGTTTTGGCCTCAACTACTTTCTGTGGTAGTGAATTCCACAGGCTCACCACTCTCTGGGTGAAGGAATTTCTCCTCATCTCAGTCCTAAATGGTCTACCCCATATCCTCAGACTGTGACCCTGGTTCTGGAACCCCCAACATCCTTCCTGCATCTACCCTGTTTAGTCCTGTTAGAATTTTACATGTTTCTATGAAATCCCCCCTCATTCTTCTGAACTCCAGTGAATATAATCCTAACCGACTCAATCTCTCCTCATATGTCAGTCCTGCCATCCCAGGAATCAGTCTGGTAAACCTTCGCTGCACTCCCTCCATAGCAAGTACATCCTTCCTCAGATAAGGAGACCAAAACTGCTATTCCAGGCGTGGTCTCACCAAGGCTCTGTACAATTGCAGCAAGACATCCCTGTTTCTGTACTCGAATCCTCTCACTATGAAGGCCAACATACCATTTGCCTTCTTTACCACCTGCTGCACCTGCATGATTACCTTCAGCAACTGGTGTACAAGGACACCCAGGTCTCGATGCACATTCCCCTCTCTCAATTTATAGCCATTCAGATAATAACCTGCCTTCCTGTTTTTGCTACCAAAGTGGATAACCTCACATTTATCCACATTATATTGTATCTGCCATGCATTTGCCCACTCACTCAGCTTGTCCAAATCACACTGAAGCATCTCTGCATCCTCCTCACAGCTCACCCTCCCACCCAGCTTTGTGTCATCTGCAAATTTGGAGATATCACATTTAATTCCCTCATCTAAATCATTAATATATATTGTGAATAACTGGGGTCCCAGCACCGATCCCTGCAGTACCCCATTAGTCACTGCCTGCCATTTGGAAAAAGACCTGTTTATTCCTACTCTTTGTTTCCTGTCTGCCAACCAGTTTTCTATCCATCTCAATACACAAACCCCAATCCCATGCACTTGAATTTTACACGCTAATCTTTTATGTGGGACTTAGTCGAAAGCCTTCTGAAAGTCCGAATAAACCACATCCCCTCATCAACTCTACTAGTTACATCCTCAAAAAATTCCAGTAGATCTGTCAAGCATGATTTCCCTTTCATAAACCCATGCTAACTCTGTCCAATTCTGCCACTGTTTTCCACGTGCTCAGCTATTAAATCTTGTATAATGGACTCTAGAATTTTCCCCACTACTGACGTCAGGCTGACTGGTCTATAATTCCCTGTTTTCTCTCTGCCTCCCTTTTTAAACAGTGGGGTTACATTAGATACCCACCAATCTCCAAATACAACACAAACCACTCAACCAGTCTTATCCAATCCACACTCATCAGGACAGATGCAGGAATACCAAATGTCAAAGGGAGCAACAATTTATACTGCATGGGAAAAGATTGGTATGCAGGTCGACTCAGATTGGTCAGGTCATTGCCATGGAGAATGCGTCAGGGAGTTATTCTTCCCCAAGCTTTTGTTTAATCGCTTTCTGGTCTTTGTGCTTTTCTCTAACCACGCTGGATTCAGATCAATGCTCTCCCCCGGTACCCCTTCCAAATGCCAACTGTTGTGTTTTATATGGGCAGAATATTGCCATCGGCATTAAGGGGTGGGCCCAACACACCGCGGGTAAAATGATGCGAGATGACGGAGGTGGCTGCTCACCCACTGTACTGTCAAAGGCCTATTAAGGCCATTAAAAAAGTAATTACACTTATTAATAAGGCCTTATTAACCTTAAGGTTGGCGGGTAAGCAAAGAGCCCAAGGGGCCTTTATGTTTTTCAGGAAACCTCATCCACGGGTGGGATGAGGTTTCCTGAAGGTTTTATAAAATAATTAAATACACTTCACTGAATTCACAAACCTGTCCCAGCTCATGTGACGCTGAGGGGACATGTTTAAATCATTTTTTTACTTCATTCATATATAAGTTTTATTATCAACTTAGTCTCCATTAGACAGCTCCGTGCTTCAGGGAGATTTCTGCACTCTCTTGCGTGCAGGCCCCGACTCTCCCTCTTCCCCCAGCCCGCACATTTCAGTTAGGCTGTTGGATCTTGGATAGTGAGGAGAAGTAGTGTGCTCGATATTCCACTTCTCACACATATCCTGAAATGGCTTACCAATAAATTGTGGACTGTTATCAGTAATGACCTCTCTGAGCACACCGAATAAACTGAAAATAGCACTTAGAGCGTGCGCAATAGTTGAGCTTGACTTGTGTAATTGTCGAATAATGGGGAATGTGGTAAGGTTGTCAATGTTGTCAGTGATGATGATGAAGTCAGTGAGATGGACATGAAAGAGATCAGATGTAATTTTGGGCCAAGGATAGGTAGGAGCTTCATGTACCAGCCACGCATTACGCTGGGTGGGCCTTAAACAACCCGCCCACGTAAAATGGCGGCCTGCGGCCAATCGCGAGCAGCGATCAGCTTCACGCCCGCTCCCAAAAAGCCCACCCACCAACTGAAAAATTCACCCCTATGTTTGCAAATTTTATGAATAAAATATATTTTGGTAAGGGGGAAAAAGAATAATTTCATTGGTAACCCTAGTGTGTCTGAACATTGAAAGTCCTCAAAGGTCAGTGTGAAAATTCATTGCATGTTTATGTTACCTTTTCGAATCTTGGCTTGTTTGGACCTTGTTTTAAAGTCCCAGATTCAGGAATGAGGGATTTTAGCTACAAGGTTAGGTTGGAAAAAGCTGGGATTGTTCTCCTTGGAGCAAAAGAGACTGAGGGGAGATTTGATAGAGTTGGACAAGATTATGACTGGTTTAGATAAGATCGACAAAGAGAAAGTGTTCCCATGAGCTGATGGTCCAAGGACTAGGGGACATTCGGAGGAAGAATTTTTTCACACAGTGAGTGGTAATGAGCTGGAACTCGCAGCCTAGGAGAATGTTGGAAACGGAAATGACAAATGATCCCAAAAGGAAATTGGATGGGCAATGGAGGGAAATAAATTTGCAGGGCTACAGGGATAGGGCGAGGAAATGGGACTGGTTGGATTGCTCTACAGAGAATTGGCATGGACTCGATGGGCTGAATGGCCTCCTTCTATGCCTTAATGACTTTTTTAAAAGCACAAAGGGAGAGAACAGTGGGCCAGTTTCAAAAGAGCCACCAGTCTGTGACTTCAGAGTGAGCCGGCAGCATTTTAAGGACATCAAAGTGTGTCACAGGGAAACAGGGAAGTGATTGGTTGGTGAGTATCTTTTTTTAATTTCTCTTCCAAAACTTGGATAATTTATTAGTAATTGTAAGGTCTATTAGTAGTGACATTTTTACTTGTAGTTCTAAAATTTATTAGCAGTAATAAGGCAATTTTTTTTTTATTCTTACTGTGGGTCTAGAGTCAAATGTAGGCCAGACCAGGTAAGGACAGCAGATTTCCTTCCCTAAAGGACATTAGTGAACCAGATGTGTTTTTATGGTAATAGTTTCACAGGCTGGCAATGTGGGTATGGAAATCAGGCAGAAGGACTGTGATATAATTAAAGAAATTAGCATAGAAAGGGAGGAGGTTCTAAGTGGTCTGGCAGGCTTAAAAGTAGATAGATCTCCAGGCCCGGATGAAATGTATCCCTGGCTGTTGAGTGAGGCAAGGGAGGAGAGAGCAGGGGCGCTGGCAATAGTTTTCAATTCCTTTCTGGCCACAGCAGAGGTGCCAGAGGACTGAAGCACAGCCAGTGTGGTACCGTTATTCAAGAAGGGAGGAAGGGATAAACCAGGGAACTACAGACCAGTCAGTCTAACCTCAGTGGTGGGGAAACTATTGGAAGCAATTCTGAGGGACAGAATTAATCTTCACTTGGAGAGGCAGAGATTAATCAAGGACAGTCAGCATGGTTTTGTTAAGGGGAGGTCATGTCTGACTAATCTGATTGAATTTTTCAAAGAGGTGACCAGATGTGTAGATGAGGGAAATGCATTTGACGTAGTCTCCTTGGACTTTAGCAAGGCCTTTGATAAGGTCCCGCACGGGAGACTGATAATGAATGGAAGAATCCGTGGGATCTAAGGCAATTCATCAAATTAGATCCAGAATTGGCTGAGTGGCAGGAAGCAGAGGGTGATGGTCGAGGGGTGTTTTTGTGACTGGATGCCTGTGTCCAGTCGGGTTCCACAGGGATTGATGTTGGGTCCCTTGCTGTTTGACATATTATGTATGTGGTATATATAAGCGATTTAGACTTGAATGTAGGAGGGTTGATCAGTAAGTTCGCAGATGACACAAAAATTGGTGGGGTGGTAAATAGTGAGGAGGATAGCCTTAGATTACAGGAGGATATAGACGGGCTGGTCAGATGGGCTGATCAGTGGCGAATGGAATTTAATCCGGATAAGTGTGAGGCAATGCACTTGGGCAGGACAAACAAGGCACAGGAATACACGATGAATGGTAGGACCCTGGGAAGTACCGAGGATCAGAGGGACCTTGGTGTGCATGTCCACTGATCCCTTAAGGTAGTGGGACAGGTAGATAAGGTGATTAAGAAGGCATATGGGATACTTGCCTTTATTAGCTGAGGCATAGAATATAAGGGCAGAGAGGTTATGCTGGAACTGTATAAAACGCTGGTTAGGCCACAGCTAGAGTATTGCGAGCAGTTCTGGAATCCGCATTATAGGAAGGATGTGATTGCACTAGAGAGAGAGCAGAGGGGATTTACCAGGATGTTGCCTGGACTGGAGAGTTTTAGTTATGAGGAGAGATTGGATAGACTGGGGTTATTTTTCCTGGAGCAGAGGAGATTGAGAGGGGACATGATTGAGGTGCATAAAATTATGAGGGGCATAGATAGGGTAGACAGGGAGGAACTTTTCCCCTTGGAGGAGGGATCAATAACCAGGGGACATAGATTTAAGGTAAGGGGCAGGAGGTTTAGAGGGGATGTGAGGAAGAATTTTTTCACCCAGAGGGTGGTGGGAATCTGGAACTCACTGCCTGAAAGGATGGTAGAGGCAGAAACCCTCATAACATTTAAGAAGTATTTGGATGTACACTAGCGATGCCATGGCGTACAAGACTATGGGCCTAGTGCTGGAAAATGGGATTAGAATAGTTAGGTACTTGTTTGACCGGTACAGACTCGATGGGCCGAAGGTCCTTTTTCTGTGTTGTATGACTAAAATGCTAACTGGCAATTCTTTAGCAACCAAGCTAGCACGCTTTGTTTTTCACTACAGGACAACCCCTCACACAACAACAGGTGTCACAGCTGCGGAGTTATTGCTGAAACACCGTCTCAGGATGAGATTGAGCTTAATAATGCCAAATTTAGAGGAGAAAGTAGAAAGCAGTCAGGGAAACCAGAAAACTAGTCACGACTGGCATAGTCGTGAGAGGAAATTTACTGTGGGAGAGCTGGTATATGTGAAAAATTTTGAGGAAGGACCAAAGTGGTTACCGGGTGAAATAAGTGCGGTGACTGGACCTCTACCTTACCATGTGGAGGTGAAAGGCCGGATCATCCATAAACATGTGGACCATTTAAGGAAGAGAAGGAAAAATCACCAAGATTTGGTTCCACCAGTGACCATGACCAGGTCTGTGTTTCCTGTTGAGAGTACTCAACTCAGGACTGACATGTCCGATGTTCCTGTAAGAGTTGAGGATACAGAACTGCAAGTGCCCACCGAAGCACCTGATGTTCAGGCAACTCCGGAAAAGGAGGTTCCTGACAAAGCATCTGAAGTTGTGGAGCTGCGACATTCCACACGTACCAGGAAACCACCTGAAAGCCTGAACTTGTAAATTCCTTACCCAGTGTAAATATTATGTTGTCTTGAAAAATATGTATTTGTAAATATCATATGTATAGCCGAGTTAAAGGGGGAGGAATGTAGTAATTATGGTTTTATTTAACATATAATGTACCTTTAAGAATAATACTTATTAAGGAAGATCACACGATCTGTAGTAACCAATAGGAGAGTAGCATGGGCTACCTCAGCGGTCAGTGTAGAGATAGAGTTGGAGTTTTTTTTGCAAAAATATACTTTATTCATAAATCTTCAACAACATTTCAAACCATTTCAACATCACCATCACAAAAATACAATCAGGTTCAACTTTTACAACATGTATCACGAGGTGCATCAGTACAAACAATGAATATTACAATCATTGGCAGACATTCATTTTGAACTATACAGCCCGAGGGGTCTTTACATTTCCCAGACTCTTGGAGCCCTATGGCTGAAAGGTCTTAGACAGCAACCCTTCCCCATTGAGCCTTTGTGGCGGCTGCCCCAAGCTTTAGTGCGTCCCTCAGCACTTAGTCCTGGACCTTGGAATGTGCCAGTCTGCAACACTCGGTCGGGGACAACTCTTTGCGCTGGAAGACCAACAGGTTTTGGGCAAACCAAAGAGCGTCTTTCACCGAGTTGATGATCCTCCAGCTGTAGGTGATGTTTGTCTCGGTGTGTGTCCCTGGGAACAGCCCGTAGAGCACAGAGTCCTGTGTCACAGAACTGCTCGGGATGAACCTCGACAGAAACCACTGCATCTGTCTCCAGACCTTCTTTGCATAGGCACAATCCACAAGGAGGTGAACAACGGTCTCTTCCCCACCACAGCCACTTCGAGAGCAACGTGCAGAGGGGGTGAGACTCCTGGTGTGTAGGAAGGATCTGATGGGGAGGGCCTTTCTCACCACCAGCCAAGCTACGTCTTGGTGCTTGTTGGAAAGTTCTGGCGATGAGGCATTCTGCCAAATGACTTTGTCAGTCTGCTCGGGGAACCATCCCACAGGATCCACCCTCTCCTTTTCCCTCAGGGCCTCTAAGACGTTACGTGCCGACCACTGCCTGATGGACTTGTGGTCAAAGGTGTTTCTCTGCATAAATTTTCCCACCAGGGACAGGTGGTACGGCACGGTCCAATATATAGAGTTGGAGTTGAAAGCACACATGTAGTTGCTGCTGAGTACATTGTAAATAAACTTAAAGTTTCCACCCAAGAAGTGTTTGCAGATCAACTTTATCATTAATAGTGCGACTCAGCCACCGTACAACACCTGTAGTTATTCAAAATAATTTTATTAACATTTTAACGTTTCAACAGTTTACAAAAGCACTATGTACAAAATAGCTAATTAACACAAACTGTGTACAAAATCTTGCACTAAGCAGCTGAAGTTGACATTATTCAGCACTAACAATGTCAAAAGTCTTTCAGCGAGTCTTTGCTGCTAAAGTAAAACATCCCGAACGGGGTTTTCTGGTCCTGTCATGGGTGGGACCCGCTGTGGGTGAGTCGGTGTCCCAACCAGGAGCCAGTCCACTGACTTGCGGTGGGACTGGAAGCTCGCAGTGGTGGGAGAGCGCGGGGAATTCCCCCCCCCCACTACTTGTTTCACTTTGCATCTGCACAGTTCTTGTTATATCTGATTTCCCAGGGGAAGGGAGAAAGTGGGGGGAGAAGGATTTTCCCTCTCAAAGTCCGAATCTATCATCCACCAGCTGCTCTCTAGCCGCCCTGGCAGCCGCAGCCGGAGCTTCCTGGGGCTCCTCCTGAGGCCCGGCCCCATCGGCGTCCACATCTTCGTCCTCCATCTCCTCCGCTTCTGGCACCCCCTCCTCCGTGGGGGGAAGGGCCAGCCCTTCCTGCAAGGCAAAGTTGTGCAAGGCGCAGCAGGCCACCACAATCTTCGACACCTTAACCGGAGAATATTGCAAAATGCCCCTTGTCCTGTCCAGGCACCGGAAACGTGATTTCAGCAGCCTGATTGTCCCCTCCACCCTCTGGCGCGTGCAGACGTGAGCCCGGTTATAACTTTCCTGCGCTTCATTTTTGGCCCTGCTGTAAGGTACCATCAGCCACGTTTTCAGTGGGTAGCCATTGTCGCCTAACAGCCAGCCAGCTCTCTGCGGTAACTTGCTCATGAAGTGGTACAGGTTTGAGTTCTCCAGGACCAGGGCGTCGTCGGCGCTTCCCTTTTGATCTGCGTTCACGTTCAGGATGCGCATCTGGGCATCGCAAATGATCATGACATTGAGTGAGTGGAACCCCCTCCTGTTAATGTAGGAAACGGGCTCATCGTTCGGGGCCTTCAGCTGGATGTGGGTTCCACCGATCACCCCGAGCACTTTGGGGAAGCCGGCGATGCGGTGAAACCTGATGGCCCTGTCACTCGCCTGCGATGGGGACATGTCAAAATGAATGAAATCAGAAGCCCTGCGGAAGACAGCGTCGGTGACCTGGTGGATGCAGGCCCTGGCCGCGCTCTGGGTGATCTTGCACATGTCACCGACGCTGGACTGAAAGGACCCGCACGCGTAAAAATTCAGGGCGGTCGTTACCTTCGTTGCCACGGATAAAGCCGTGCGGCATTTGGAGCTGGGCCTCAAGTCCTCCTGCAGGATGTCACACAGGCGCCGGATTGCCTCCTTGCTGAAGCGGAGCTGCCTCGCGCACAGCTCCTCCGACATCGTCTCGAACGACATTCTCTCCCTGTACACCCTCTGCGGTGGGTAATTGATGCTCCTGATCAGCCTCCGAGAGTGATGCTTGACCCTTCGTTGCTGCTCCTTGCGTCGTGCCCTCGCTCTCACTCGTGCCCTCACGCAGCAGAGAGCATAAAGGCCAAAGGCTAGGGAAATAAACATGGTTCTTACTCGCTAAAAACCCTTAAGATCTGGCACTGCCCTGTTGGAAAGGTAAGTTACTTTGAAGTCCATGGGCATGCCAAGAGGATTTTTTGACAGGTCACCCACACTTCCTTAAAAGCCACTTCAACCTTACCAAAGCGGTTTTTAACATTGAAACATCATAGGAGTCTGAAGAATCTTGATAAAAGGTCACATGCATTTAAAGCTCATTCAGAATCCACTCCTCTTGCAAAAATCAAGGCAGGTAAATTAAAGGCAAAAGGAAAATACTGCGGATGCTGGAAATCTGAAATGCTGGAAATAAATTAAATCCATTCAAATCCATGCTAAAAAAAAAGTTGCACAGAATTTGCAAATGAAGTGCAGCATTTCAAACGCCGGCCCTTCCCTCTGGATGTTCCCCTCTGCTGCTGCCTTGCAGGGATCGACAGCTGCTGGACAAGGGCAGAAACTGAAAGCAGAGGGAAGAACTACAGTTCCCACAATCCACGGCGACCACAAACCCCCACAATCCACGGCGGGAACGGCTGCTGCTCCCATCATGCCTCGTGCCTTGTCACTTTGCATAACTGGGTTTTCTTTTCTAATTTATTTGACCGACAGTTTTAGGAAAAGCCGCCGGACCGGAGATGGGTAGCGATTGCCCGGCCATACGGGGCCGTGCTGTTTTCAGCCCCGGGGGTGGTGTGGTCACCCTGACTGTGAGCGGGCTTGATTGCATGTTGGGCCCGGCCGTGGGATAGTACCGTTATGCCTTAAACTAATGAGTAAGGAAAATAACGGTCCGGGGTGACGCCCGGGTCCTCGCCGCCTCGTGCGAGAGGAATTTTTGAGCGGGTAAAGGTCGCCCTGAAGGTGACCCGCCTACTTTGTGGGATGCCGCAGCGCAGTGATCTGCCCGGCCCCGTCCCCCAAAACTACCTAAAGTAAGCATATGACAACGATTCGTTAAAAGGCAAGAACTGGCCATGTGTAACAGAGATTGTCCCTTCACATGTAATTCCCTCAGGGTCACAGGTAACACTTAGTATGAGTTCTCAGGTAACTGAAGAGTCCAATGGGCAACCTACAATCTTTTGTCAGAGGTGGGGCAGGCGGTGGTAGCAGAAAGGGTGGGTGAGGTGCCCGGGTTGCCACCTGTTCCTTTCGCTGCTAACATTTGGCTTCAGGTGATGAGACTCGAGCTGTTCAGCTCCTTCCCGGATACTCGCCCTTCCACTTTGGGTGTCCTTGGGCCAGGGATTCCCAGATGTCGGTCGGGATATTGCACTTATTCAGGAAGGCTTTGAGAGTGCCCTTGAAGTGTTTCCTCTGCCCCCCCGAGGCTCGCTTGCTGTCTCGAAGCTCCGGAGCTGATCGAGCCTGGTCAATGCTTCGATGCTGGGGACGTCGGCCTGAGTGTGAACACTGGTATTAGTGTAGTTCTGTCGAAGGGTCAGGAGGACTCGAAACGTCAACTCTTTTCTTCTCCGCCGATGCTGCCAGACCTGCTGAGTTTTTCCAGGTAATTCTGTTTTTGTTTTGGATTTCCAGCATCCGCAGTTTGTTTTGATTTTATCACTGATATTAGTGTGCCTGCTCTGCCAATGGATTTGCAGGCTCTTGGGGAAGTAGCGTTGGTGGTACTTCTCCAGAGTTTTGAGGTGCTAGCTATACATAGTCTACGTCTTTGAGCCATATAGGAGGGTGGGTATCACTACTACTCTGTAGACCATGAGCTTGGTGCTGAGTTTGAGGTCCTGGTCTTCAAACACTCTCTCCCTCAGGCAGCCAAAGGCTGCGCTGAAGGAAGTGTTGAACCTTGTTGTTGATGTCTGCCCTTTTTAACATTGGTTCCCAAGGTATGGAAAGTGGTTCATGTTGTCCAAGGCCTCGTCGTTGATTTTGATAACTGGGGAGGGGGGCAGTGTGGTGTGGAAGGGCCAGGTTGGTAGAGGACCTTTGTCTTACAATTGCTTAGTGTAAAGCCCATGCCTTGGTACACCTCGGTGAAGGTGTTGACGATGGAGCTCGGCCCCTGAGTGTGCGCAGACCCAAGCATCGTCTGCACTGCTGTAGTTCAATGAGAGGATGGGGTGAGCTTGGACCTGGCCTGTAGATGGCAGAGGTTGCACAGGTGCCCGTTTGTTCTGTAGTTTATCTCCACTCCAGCGGGGAGCTTGCTGAAGGTGAGATGGAGCATTGCGGAAAGGAAGACCGAGAAGAGTCAGAAATTAAGCTTGTTTTGGGCAACTGAAGTTCTGAAGAAGGATGCTGTTCCTCAAACTTGCATTGGGCTTTGCTGGAAGCTGGGGGGGTCATGACTGAGCAGAATTGTTCCGCAAAGCAACCACCCAATCTGCATTTGATCTCCCCAATGCAGAAAGAGACCACGCCGTGAGCAGCAAATATAGTACACTAGCCTGAAAGATGTCAATCGCTGCTTCACCTGGAAGGACTGTTTTGGGGTCTTGGATGGGGAGGAGAGAGGAGGTGAAAGAGCAGGCGTCACAGCTCCTGTAGTTACGTGGTAAGGTATGGGTTGAGGTGTTGGAGTGATTGGGGAGTGAACCAGGGTGTTTGCAGGGGGGGTGGGGGAATGGTCCCTTCGGAATGTTGAAAAGGGAGGGGGAGATGTGTTTGGTGGTGGTTTCTTGCAGGAGGTGAAGGAAATGGCAGAGGATGATCCTTTGAATGTGGTGGTCGGTGGGGTGAAAAATGAGGACAAGGGGAGCCTTATCGCTGTTCTAGGAGGGAGAGAAATGGGCTGGATGCAGTTGTGGGCCTTGTTGACCAAAGTGGGGGGAAACCTTGGTTGAGGACAAAGGAAGACATGGAAGTGCTGTTGATGGCCCGCATCCTAGGGTCTTAAAAGAAGCGTCTGGAGCGATAGTAGAGGCATTGGTTATAATCTTCCAAATTCCCCTAGATCCTCGAAAGGTCCCAGCAGATTGGAGAATAGAAACTGTAAAACTTTTTTTGAAGAAAGAGATGAGAGACATTAAGCAGGGAACTACAGGCCAGTCAGCCTAACACCAGTCATAGGGAGAATGCTAGAATCCATTATTAAGGAGGTTATAACAGGAGATTTCGAAAATTGTAATACATTCAGGCAGAGTCGACATGGTTTTGTGAGAGGAAATCATGTTTCGCTAATTTATTCGAGTTCTTTGAGGAAGTAACAAGCAAGATGGATAAAGGAGAACCAGTCCTTGGATTTCCAAAAGGCATTTGACAAGGTGCCACATCAAAGTTTAATACATAAAAGAATCTCATGGTGTATGTAGGGGGTAACATATTAGCATGAATAAAGGGTTGGTTAGCTAACAGGAAGCAGAGAGTAGGGATAAATTGGTAATTTTCAGGTCAGCAAGCTGTAACTAGTGGAGTGCCACAGGGATCAGTGCTGGAGCCTCAATTATTTATATCAATGACTTGGACGAAGGGGCTGAGTGGATGGTTGCTAAATTGCTGATGACACAAAGCTAAGGAGGACAGTCAGTTGTCAAGAGGAGGTAAAGAGTCTGTAAAGGGATTTAGACAGGATAAATGAGTGGAGAATGAAAAATCCTGCTTTGGACACCATGAAGCAAGCTTTGAGCATAATAACATCAAGTCTTTATTAACAACTCATAACAATATACATATATAAAGCACAGGATACAGGTCTGGAGCTGACCCCATCCTAGCTCTGTACACATCTCTTGTCTTTTGAAAAATATACTTTATTCATAAAATATCTGGAAGAACATTCCAAACCATTTCAAAATCACCATCACAAAAGTACAATCAGATTCAACTTTTACACATGGATCACAAAGTGCATCAATACAATCAATGAATATTATAATCATTTCAATATGGTCAATGCAGACAATCAGACAATGATACTGGAGTTATCAACATGCAGCATGTTGCACTCTGAGGTGCTTCAATACAATTATAATATAATTAGTATTAAATGCAGACATTTATTCTGAGCCGTACAGTCCGAGGGGTCTATACAGTTCCCAGCCCCTCGGTGCCCTGCGGCTGAAAGGTCTTAGACAGCGACCTTTCCCCATTGAGCCTTTGCGGCGGCTGCCTCAAGCTTTAGTGCGTCCCTCAGCACATAGTCCTGGACCTTGGAATGTCCCAGTCTGCAACACTTGGTCGGGGACAACTCTTTGCGCTGGAAGACCAACAAGTTTCGGGCAGACCAAAGAGCGTCTTTCACCGAGTTGATGATGCTCCAGCTGCAGTTGATGTTTGTCTCGGTGTGTGTCCCTGGGAACAGCCCGTAGAGCACAAAGTCCTGTGTCACAGAACTGCTCGGGATGAACCTCGACAGAAACCACTGCATCTCTCTCCAGACCTTCTTTGCAAAGGCACAATCCACAAGGAGGTGAACAACAGTCTCTTCCCCACCACAGCCACCTCGATGGCAACGTGCAGAGGGGGTGAGACTCCTGGCGTGTAGGAAGGATCTGACAGGGAGGGCCTTTCTCACCACCAGCCAGGTACATCTTGGTGCTTGTTGGAAAGTTCTGGCGATGAGGCATTCTGCCAAATGACTTTGACAGTCTGCTCAGGGAACCATCCCACAGGATCCATCCTCTCCTTTTCCCTCAGGGCCTTTAAGACGTTATGTGCCGACCTCTGCCTGATGGACTTGTGGTCAAAGGTGTTTCTCTGCATAAATTTTCCCACCAGAGACAGGTGGTACGGCACGGTCCAACTACTTGGAGCGTTCCACGGCAACGTGGCCAGACCCATCCTTCACAACACTGGGGACAGGTAGAACGTCAGCACGTAGTGACACTTGGTGTTTGTGTACCGAGAGTCTACGCACAGCTTGATGCAGCCACACACAAAGGTGGCCATCAGGATGAGGGCGATGTTGGGCATGTTTTCTCCCCCTTTATCTAGAGGCTTGTACATCGTGTCCCTGCGGATACGATCCATTTTCGACCTCCAGATAAAGCGGAAGATGGCTCGGGTGATCGCCACCACACAGGAGTGTGGAATGGGCCAGACCTGTGCCACGTACAGCAACAGCGAGAGAGCCTCACACCTGATGACCAGGTTCTTACCCACAATGGAGAGGGAGCGTCGCTCCCACACGCCCAGTTTCCTTTTCACCATAGACACTCGCTCCTTCCAGTTTCTAACACATGCCCTGGTCCCTCCGTACCATATCCCCAGCACCTTCAGGCCGTCAGCCCTGACAGTGAAGGGGACAAAGGATCGGTCAGCCCAGTTCCCAAAGAACATGACCTTGCTCTTCCCACGATTTACCTTGGCTCCCGAGGCCAGTTCAAACTTATCGCAGATGTGGATCAGTCTGTGCACCGACAGCGGATCCGAGCAGAAGACGGTGACATCATCCATATACAGGGAGACTTTGACCTGAGTGCCTCCACTGCCTGGGATCGTCACTCCTCTTATACCCGGATCCTTCCTGATGGACTCAGCAAAGGGTTCTATACAACACACAAACAGGACAGGGGAGAGAGGGCAGCCCTGCCTGACTCCAGATTTAATAGGAAAGCTTTCTGATTCCCACCCATTGATAGAGACTGCGCTACTGATGTTAGTGTAGAGCAGTTGGATCCAATTGCGAATTCCCTCCCCAAACCCCATTTTGGAGAGCACATCCACCATGTAGGTGTGTGATATTCTGTCAAAGGCCTTCTCCTGATCCAGGCTGATGAGGCAGGTGTCCACACCCCTGTCCTGTACATAGGCATTCGTATCCCTGAGCAGCACGAGGCTGTCAGAGATCTTCCTGCCCGGCACAGTGCAGGTCTGGTCAGGGTGGATCACCAACTCCAGAGCGGATTTGACCCGATTGGCGATGACCTTGGACAGAATCTTATAGTCCACATTCAACAGTGAAATGGGTCGCCAATTTCTAATTTCCTCCCTTTCCCCCTTGTGCTTGTAGATGAGGGTGATAATGCCTTTCCTCATGGATTCTGACATAATGCCGGGCAAGAGCATACTCTCGTACACTTCTAGCAGGTCTGGGCCGATCCAGTCCCACAGAGCCAAATACAACTCCGCCGGCAAGCCGTCGCTTCCGGGAGTTTTACTCTTCTCGAAGGACTCAAGGGCCTCAGTCAGTTCGTCAGGAGTTAGCGGTTTGTCCAGACTCTCCCGTGTACTGTCGTCTAAGACCTCCGTGATAGAGGACAGGAAGGACTGGGAGGCCGTGCTGTCTGTGGGCTTCACGTCATACAATCCGGCATAAAAGGATTTGCTGATCCTCAAAATGTTGGACTGTGATGACTTTACTGAGCTGTCTTCTTCCTTCAGGCTGCTGATCACAGAGATCTCTCTGTGCACCTTTTGGAAGAAGAAACGTGAGCACGTCTCATCCTGCTCCACGGAGCGGACTCTGGAACAGAAGATGATCTTGGAGGCCTCCGAGGCAAAGAGTGAGGCTTGCTGGCTCTTCACCTCTTGGAGTTCCTCCTTGACATCGACCCCCATCGACTGCAGCCGGAGCAGATTCTGCATGTTTTTCTGGAGTCGGGACATTTCCCTCTGTTCCTTTCTAGCTTTCTGGGTGTCTTTGAGGATGAAAAACCTCTTGATGTTTCCCTTGATCGCTTCCCACCAGTGTGTCAGTGACTCAAAGTGGGGTTTCATGGTTCTCCAACCTTTGTAATCCCTCTTGAGCTCCTCAATGTTCTCTGGGGTCAGCAGTTGCACGTTTAGCTTCCATGCCCCCCTGCCCACCCTCTGGTCTTCCTCTAAGTGACAGTCAGCCAGTAGGAAGCAGTGGACAGAGAAGAACACCGGCTTGACGTCGGTGGATCTGACTGTGAACTCACGGGACACAAACAGGAAATCTATCCTGGAACGGATGGACCCGTCAGGTAGTGACCAGGTGTATCTACGCTGCGCTCCGTCTGCAGGGTTGCTGAAGACGTTGTGCAGCTTGGCATCCTTAACTGTTTCCATCAGGGATCTGGACGTAACGTCCAATCTGCTGTCGGCCCTGCCGGATCGTCCAGCCGCATCGATGATGCAGTTGAAGTCACCGCCCAGAATGACCGGCCTGGAGGTCGCCAGCAGCAGTGGGAGCTGCTGAAAAACCTCCAGCCGCTCAGCCCCTTGTGACGGGGCGTAGACGTTAATAACCGGAGTGGAGCGTTCTTGTACATTACGTCTGCTACGAGGAGGCGCCCGCCCACCACCTCCTTAACCTGGGAGACGGTGAAGCTGCCTCCCCGCAGCAGAATCCCCAGGCCGGAGGAACGAGAGTCGTTTCCTCCCGACCAGATCGATGGCCCATGGGACCCACCATGGTGACCATTGCCTGTAGGAGCTGAGGTGTGGTATCGCACACTCCTGCAGAAACAACAGGTCAGCTTTGACCTTGGCAAGGTAGTCCAAGGTCACAACACATTGTGTAGTAGATTTAATGCTACGCACATTTATGGATACAATCTTTACACCCATTTTAAAGCATTGATTCTCTTACCAAACCTGTTGTCTCTGACAGTCCCAGACCTTTGGTCTGCTCCTTCATGCCCGTAGTGTTCACAAATTGCCTCACTTTGGATGGGCTGAGGAAAGCGTCCTGAACCTCCCCATTGGAGATGTTCTGCTCGGGTGGCATCTGGGGGTCCGTGCAGAGAGCGGGGTTTGAAATGTTCTCTGTTGGAGAAGCTGGAATGAGGAATGTTCCACAAACCCAAAAAAAGACCAGCCTAACGAGGACCCGTGGAGGGAGTGAGACAAGTTAAAGTGGAAATTGTTCAATGAGAGAATGAGTCCAGTTGGAGGAGGGTGGCGGACAAGAACTGGCTGGGCATCTGTACAAGGAAAAAGCGGAGAGCCCTCTGACTGTCCTGTTTGGGGGTGGGGGCGGGTGGGGGGTGGGTTTGGGGCGATGTGGGATTGGGGTGGGAGGGGGAGATGGAATTGTAGAGAGATTGGGCTTCCACAGTGAAGGCGATGTGGTCAGGGCCAGGAAACTGAAATGACAGATGAAATGTCAGAAAAGACACAGATGTGGGTGGGAGGAGACTGAACAAGGGGAGAAAAATTAGAGCCAAGATAGGAAGAAATAAGCTCTAGTCACTCACTATGATATGGCGAAGGCCTTTCCACATTGAGCCTTTACAGTCAGAATCACCCTTCATCACACTGGGGACAGATAGAACGGCAACACGTAGCGTGACTTGGTGTTTGTGTACCGAGGGTCTACGCACAGCTTGATGCAGCCGCACACAAAGGTGGCTGTCAGGATGAGGACACTCTGAGGTGCTTCAATACATTAAACAGAGCATTACAAACACTTCAAAACGGTCATTACAGAAAGGGTCATCAACAAGAACTGAAAGGAATTTGGAAGATAATGATCAAAATCAACCCATCGAGTTCTGTATTCCAAAGTGGTGCTATTGAACTGTTTTATCCCACCCTTAAAATCCATGATTTGTGTGTCTTATGTGTTATGTGTGTGTGTGTTTGTGTGTGTGCGTGTGCATTTGTGCGTGTGTGCATGTGCGTGTGTGTGTGTGCGTGCGTGTGTGTGCGTGTGCGTGTGTGTGTGCATGTGTGTGTGTGCATGTGTATGTGTGTGCGTGTGTGTGCATGTGTGTGTGTGCGTGTGCATGTGTGTGTGCGCGTGCATGTGTGTGTGTGTGCATGTGTGTGTGTGTGCGTGTGCATGTGTGTGTGTGCGTGTGCATGCGTGTGTGTGTGCGCATGTGTGTGCGCGTGCATGTGCATGTGTGTGTGTACGTGTGTGTGAGCGTGTGTGTGTGCATGTATGTGTGTGTGTATGTGTGCATGTGTGTGTGCACGTACGTGTGTGTGTGTGTGTGTGTGTGCGTGTGCATGTGTGTGTGCGCGTGCATGTGTGTGTGTGCATGTGTGTGTGTGTGTGCGTGTGCATGTGTGTGTGTGCGTGTGCATGCGTGTGTGTGTGCACATGTGTGTGTGTGTGTGTACGTTTGTGTGAGCGTGTGTGTGCATGTATGTGTGTGTGTACGTGTGCATGTGTGTGTGCACGTATGTATGTGTGTGTGTGCGCGTGCGTGTGTGTGTATGTGTGTGTGAGTGTGTGTGTGTTTGTGTGTGTGAGTGAGTGTGTGGGTGTGTGGGGGTGTGTGTGTGTTTGTGTGTGTGTGTGTGAGTGAGTGTGTGTGTGGGTGTGTGTGTGCGTGTGTGTGTGTGTGTGTGTGCGCATGTGTGTGTGTGTGTGTTTGTGTGTGTGTGAGTGAGTGTGTGCGTGTGTGTGTGAGTAAGTGAATGTGTGGGGCTGTGTGTGTGTGTGTGTGTGGGTGTGTGTGTGTGTGTGTGAGTGAGTGAGTGTGTGTGTGAGTGTATGTGTGTGTGAGTGAGTGAGTGTGTGTGTGTGTGGGTGTGTGTGTGTATGTGTGTGCATATATAGGAATTTAAGAAGGGGGTAGCGTTTAAGTTATTGAGTTAGAAGTTAGTTCATATTTCTTTCTGTTGCCACTGGTTAATGACACTTTGTTCTAATAAACTTATTTACTTATTAAGTTTACAAACCTGGTGCTCGTATTCTGTTCACCTAAATTAAACAGTTAGGTAGAATTGGAGCAAACTGGTGGTTTGATCAAACTTTTCACACCTGTCACAGCTCGAGGAACAGTGGGGCTCGATATTACAGTGCACTACCCCCAGTGAGACGTGACAATACTGAGAGAAATAAGATAGGAAATTGTGGAGGCCAGAATCTCCCAAGCTTCCCGAGGTATGTGCAGTGCCAGGGGAATGACACTTGCACCTACATTCACTTCCCTGTAGCCGAGACAAAATCTAGTAGATCCACCTGGCTTAGGAACCAACACTGCCGGTGAACTCCAGCCACTTTGGCTGGACTCAATCAATTGATTGTCCAGAATATGTTGGATCTCTGTTTCTAACTGAGCTTGTTTTTCTGGGCTCAACCGATAATGATGCTTTATTGGCATCAAGTCTCCTACGTTCACATCATGTTTAGCTTACATACCACATCCAGGTGCATCCCTACAAATTCCCTTATACTTCCTAAGTAACCTTATCCTTGGTTCTTCCTCTAAATATGAGAACACCTTGTCTAGCTGTCCCAGTATTATCATACTGGCTAGTCAAATTGTAGGAGGTTCACTTTGGGCACTGTCTACTTCTCCTTCTATCTTGTCTTTATTGTCTCTGTCATCCTCCACTATTCCTACCACCTGGCACACTTGCCGTGTCTCATCATCTTCTTTGTGATGATTTTGCATCAACATGTTTATATAACATAATGATTTCTTCTTCCTACGCTCAGGAGTATCTATCAGGTAAGTCACTTTACTAACTCTCCTAACTCCCTTGTAGGGGCCACTTTTAGGGGTTCACCCTGCAAAGGTAATAATACCAATACTTCATCCCCAGCATGGAACATTCCAGTTGTAGCATTTTGTCTGCCCATTCTTTCATTTTGGCTTGGGAAATTTTTAAGTGCTCTTGTGCTACTTCACATTCTCCTGTGAGTTTTTCTAGAAACTTGGACACATAATCCAATATGGAGGATTCATCTTTCTGCTTTACGAACTTTCCCTTAATCAGTATTAATTCTTATTTCATGACCATAGATCAATTTGAATGATCATTTGGAGAATCTCTGGTGGCAAATAGTAAGAAATCTAACCCTTTG
The DNA here is from genome assembly GCF_017639515.1 of Carcharodon carcharias. Taxonomy (NCBI): domain Eukaryota; kingdom Metazoa; phylum Chordata; class Chondrichthyes; order Lamniformes; family Lamnidae; genus Carcharodon; species Carcharodon carcharias. The sequence continues at coordinate 21,298,013 of NC_054497.1, forward strand.
TCCCAATCCTTTGGGGATTCATGGCAATAGGTCTTAATCATGGTTTTGAGAGTCTGATGGTATCTCTCTAAAGCTCCCTGTGTCTGTGGGTGATTATGTCCTGGAAAATTTTTGACATGAAGTTAGAACCCTGGTCAGATTGTATTTCAACTGGTAGGCCATAACGAGTGAAAAACTGAGTTAACTTTTCCACTATCGTCTTAGCTGTGATTGTTCTTAAAAGAATAGCTTCTGGGAATCAGGTTGTCATATCCATGATTGTCAGGATAAATTGATGTCCTGCTTTCATTTTGGGTAATGGTCCTACACAATCTACTAATACCCAACTGAACGGTTCTTCAAAAACTGGTATGGGTGTTAAAGATGCTGGTTTGATTACATGTTGAGGTTTACCTACTACCTGGCATGTATGACACGTTTTACAAATTGCACCACATCCTTACGAAGTCTTGGCTGGGTAAAATGCCTGTTTATCGATGCTTGGGTTTTCCTTATTTCTACATGCCCTGCCATCGGTATTTCATGTGCTACTCACAATATCTCCTTACGATATCTGGGCGGTACCACTAGCTGATGAACAACCGTCCATTTCTCATCCGCAGGTCTGTGACGGTGTCTGCACTTTCTCATCAGAATTTGTTTTTAAGGTAATAACACTCCGGAATTCCGTCCAGCTCAGCTTCAGCATGAGCTGACTGTGCTAACTTCTTTAACTCTGGATCTGCTTTCTGAGTCTCAATTAATGAAGAAATACCAACACTACCTTTGAATTAACCTCACCCTTAAAGAAAGTTTCAGCTATTCTAACATCTGCTCGTGGTATTACTTTGACCTCTGGTGATGGACTTTATTTAGCCATTGCTCTGGTCACCACACACGATGGTAAAATGCCAGGAACTTGTTCATGTAACTGCTCCGTCTCTTTAGTCTCTCTCAGACTTTCTGTAATTATGGCTGAAGCTACAACCTTCACTCCTGTCAAATCATTCCCCAGGAGAAAATCAACTCCATCCACGGGTTATTTCTTAACCACTCCTACAGCCACCAACCCAAATAACATATCACACTCCAATTGCTCTTCATACCATGGAACCAGCATATACTCTCCACTTATCCTGTTTACCAATACTTTAGCTTTCATTGAACTCCTCCAGCAAAAGAGTTTGAATAGCTCCCGTGTCCCTTAATATAGTTATGGGTTTAGCTGCATCATTTGATGAAAAAGGGGTTATCTTCCCTTTAGACAAAAACCCTTTACATCTCTCATCTACCATATTCACTTCACCTGCATTCACAGCAGTGTTTACCTCCAGACTCTTATTTGTAGTTAAAGTTACAATTTGATCCATAGCATTTTACTTTTGAGTTCCCTTTCCAGACTCACTCTTACAAAATCCAATAAGTCCCTGGGACTTCCCTCACAACTTCCAGCATTCTGGATGAATGTGTCCCACTTTATTACAATGGAAACACTTAGGTCTTCGAGTTTCACCTCCACCCTCAGTACCTCCCTTCCTGATTTGGGGAGGAGATCTCAAGGTATCCCAGCTCTCCATTCTTTACCCTGGCTACTTGCCTTCCTTCCACTCTCCCACTTTCTATCCTTTTTAAATTTATGGGGCTGATGGAAAAAGGGTTTAGTTTTATGGATCAGCTCATAATCGTCAGCCATTACTGCTGCCTGTCTGGCAGTTGCAACCCTTTGGTCTTCAACATGGGTTATTACAGAAGGTAGGGAGTTTTTAAATTCTTCCAAGAGAGTGGTCTCTCTCAGAACTCCATAGGTAGCTTCAACTCCTAATGCTCGTATCTACCTTTCAAAACTACTTGGCTTAATCCTTCCAAATTCAATGTAAATTTGCCCAGGCTGTTTCCTTAAATTTCAAAACCTTTGTCTGTATGCTTCAGGGACCAACTCATATGTACTTAAAATGGCCTTTTTCATCACATCATAATCCCTAGAAACCTCCTCTGACAGTGAAGCATAGATTTCCTGTGCTCTACCTGTCAATTTGCTCTGCATAGGCAATGTCCAGTTTTCCTTTGGCCAGTTCATCTGTTTAGCTATCTTCTCAAATAAAGAATGCTTCAACATCCCTTTCCTCAAATGTTGGAAGAGTTTGTACAAGTTTAAACATCTTCCCACTGGGTTTTGATCTGGAAATAAATCCTGCCTCACCTCCTGGTATCTCTTTTTTAACTGTCCTGTCAGTGTTCTAAGCTGGAATTCTCTCTCTTTTTCTCTTTCCTCCTATTCTAACTTCACCATTTCTAAACCCCTTTCAAGATCAACTTTTTGCATTTCCATTTCTCTTTCCTTTACCGCTGCCTCTAGTTCCAATTTTTTTTATTTGCAACTGAATTTGAGCCCATTCCAATGAACCACCCCTTGGAGAACTCAGTCTCTTGGGCATTCCTTCCAATTTCAAATGCTGTGCCACCTCTTCGATTATCTCTGCCTTCCTAGCTTTGGCAGGCAATCCCACTTATAATTTACTTGCCAACTTGATTAACCTGGCTTTTGGGATCCCTTGTAAAATCGTCAGGGACATCTCTTCCACTTGCAGGAAAGCTTTAGCAGTTTCCAGTGCCAACTTATTTTTGACAGTACAAACCTGGTGTTTCCTTTTAGCTTCTATTACTTACAAAATCTACACCCAAATCGTCGTTGTCTTTTGTTCAAAAATACCGTGTCCCAAACCCTTGTCACGACTCGCTGGGGATAGTGCGCTGTAATATTAAACACCACTGCTCCCAGAGCTACGACGAATGTGAAAATGTCTGATCAAACCACCAGGTTTCCCCAGTTCTACCTAATTTAATTGCTGTTTAAATTTAGGTTAACAGAATATGAGCACTAGGTTTATAAACGTAATAAGTAAATAACTGTTTATTGAACAACCTGCTGTTAACCAGTGGCATAGCTTAAACTCTACCTGCTTCTTAAATCCCTATACACACATATACAAGACACACAAAAACATGGATTTTAAGGGTGGGATAAAACAGTTCAATAGCACCAATTCCAGAGAACAGGATCCGATGGGTTGATTTTGATCGATGTCTTCCAAATTCCTTTCAGTTCTTGATGACACGAGGTAGTCTTCTAACACTTTCAGTATTTAGTTCACTGATTGAGCACTTGCTTTTCAATTCTTTAACACTGATTTTCCCCTTTGCCTCTTGACAGGGGTTTTCAGAGAGACAGCAGGTTATGGAGATATGAGAAAAAAACAGCTAGCTATTATTGTGGAATTATTGGAATCTTCCACACACAGGAGAAAGAGGTTTTAGGTCCTGTTCCTTTCAGGCTAGGAGCTATTCTGCTGCACTGCTTCTCACACAAACCCCTGGTCACCTGGTCAGGAGCCAATTAAAATGCTATTGTCAGGCAGCTCCCTTGACTCAGGACTCCTTTCCAGCACCATCCTGTTTTTCATGGCACAGTCTGTTCCAGGACTGCAACATTGTATATATGTCTCATCCTGCTCCAGTGGACATGTCTTTCAAACTACAGCCATTGCCAGCCCAATCCACAGTTGAACACAAAATAAAAAGATATGTTTTCTCCAATATAAATTAAAAAAAATGTTCTTTATAGTATCCTTGGATGCATCTTATCCGTTCTCACTCATTTATCAACTTTAAGTACAGCAAACCTTTCTAATACCTGTTCCTGATCAATTTTAACGCATCCAGTCCCACTAATGCCTCCTCTTTCATTATAGCTTGAGCAGCATCTTCTTCCTTGGTAAAGATGACAGTGTCTTCCCCACCATGAACCTGCTTCCAATGCAAATACATCCATCCTTAATTAAGGAGACCAAATTGTACAGCATCCTCCAGGTGAGGTCTCACCAATGTCTTGCATGGCTGTAACAAGACCTCCCTGGTTTTATACTCCATGCCCATTGCAATAAAGGCCACATTTAATTTGTTTTTCTAATTACATGCCAAGAAGTCAGCCTGCTGACATTTTGTGATTCACGTAGGACACAAAGATCCCTCGGACTGCAGCATTCTGTGAACTATCACTATTTAAATAATATTCTGTTTTTTCTAAAATAAAAACAGAAAATGCTGGAAAAACTTAGCAGGTCTGGCTATGGAGAGAGTTTTTTTTTGCAAAAATATACTTTATTCATAAAATATCTAAAAGAACATTACAAAACATTTTAAACTGTCATCACAGAAAATGCAATGAATTCACATTTTCTATATCGATAGTGTCGCACTCTGAGGTGCTTCAACTCAATAAAAAGAACATTACAAACTGGTCATTACAGAAAGTGCAATGATATTCAAATTATCTGCATAGATCATGTTGCACTCTGAGGTGTTTCAACACAGTTGCATTTACTACATAGAGTGAGGAACATGCTTACAGTCCAAGGGGTCTATACAGTTCCCAGCCCCTCAGTGCACTGTGACTGAAAGGTCTTAGACAGTGACCTTTCCCCATTGCGCCTTTGAGGCGGCTGCCCCAAGTTTTAGCTTTGGCCCCAACTATTTATGATCCCTTTAATGACTGGATGAAGGGACCGACTATATTGTAGCATATTTGCCGATGGTACAAAGATAGGTAGGAAAGCAAGTTTTGAGCGGGATACAAAGGGATATAGGTAGGCTAAGTGAGTGGGAAAAATATTGGCAGCTGGAGTATAAAGTGGGAAAAAGTGAGGTTGTCCACTTTGGCAGAAAGGATAGAAAAAACAGCTCTGAAGGAGAGTCATGCAGATGCAACGTTAACTGTCTTAACATCTTAGAGGCCCTGAGGGAAAAGGAGAGGGTGGATCCTGTAGGATGGTTCCCCGAGCAGACTGTCAAAGTCATTTGGCAGAATGCCTCATCGCCAGAACTTTCCAACAAGCACCAAGACGTAGCTTGGCTGGTGGTGAGAAAGGCCCTCCCCATCAGATCTTCCAACATGCCCAAAGTCTCTCCACCGCTACACGTAGCCATTGAAGCAGCTGTGGTGTGGATGATACAATTGCACACCTCACACTAGAATGTGCCTTTGCAAAGGTCTGGAGAGAGATGCAGTGGTTTCTGTCGAGGTTCATCCCGAGCAGTTCTGTGACACAGGACTCTGTGCTGTACGGGCTGTTCCCAGGGACACACACCGAGACAAACATCAACTGCAGCTGGAGGATCATTAACTCGGTGAAGGACGCTCTTTGGTCTGCCTGAAACTTGTTGGTCTTCCAGTGCAAAGAGTTGTCCCCAACCGAGTGTTGCAGACTGGCACATTCCAAGGTCCAGGACTACGTGCTGAGGGACACACTAAAGCTTGGGGCAGCCGCTGCAAAGGCTCAATGGGGAAAGGTCGCTGTCTAAGATCTTTCAGCCACAGGGCACCGAGGGACTGGGAATTGTATAGACCTCTTGGGCTATGTGCACCAAAGAACATTTGACATGAAATGTGAATGCAGATTGTAAATATAAGCTGTAAAGGCGAGTGTGGGGAGGTGCCTCATGAACTGTATTGAAAGAAACTGATCCGTACTGCACGTTATGTATCTTTAAATATTTTATGAATAAAATATACTTCTGGGGAAAAAAATTGCTAGATTGACACTCCACTACCGTACTGAGGGAATGCTGTACTCTTGGAAGTGCAGTGTTTCAGATGAGACCATAAACCAAGGCTCTGACTGATCTCTGAGGTGGAGGTAAAAGATCCCATGGCAGTATTTGTGAAGCAGGGGAGTCATTGCTCGTGTCTTGGCCAACATTGATCCCTCAACCAACATGATTAACAATAAATTATCCGGTACTGGAACCAATTTAAACAGCACTTTCAATGAGTTGATACAGAACAGACACAAATGGGCAGAATTCCCTCTCTCTCTTTGTTGTAAAATTCCATACCTTTTCAATTTTATGAGAAACCCTTCCATAATCTTTCAACACTGTCATTTCTCAAGGGCAATTAAGGATGAACAATAAATGCTGTCTGAGCCAGCAATGCCCACATCCTGTGTTAAGAATAAAAAACCCAACAACAGGAAGACTGAGGCTCCCTGTTGGATTCATATGGAACTACATGCATGCTGGCCACATAGGATGAGGACACCTGTTGGAAATAAATGGAACTGCGACAGTTTCCCTCCAACCATCAACAAGAGACCAGGGAAGCCATTCAGCCTTACTTCAGATTTCACACCCCCCCTCCACCCCGCTCCACCCTTGTAGGTAACCCCAGATGTCTCATCTTCACAACCCAGTCCAGCACCACCTTCATCTGTTACTGTCTGTGAAAAGCTTCCTGATTTTAGTCTAAAAACGATCTTTTACCAGTTTGAAGCTGCCTGTGTGATTCAGTCATATCCTCTGTCACCTTTTCCACCTCATTTATTATTATATTTTGCCTCTATAGATCCACTCTCAGACACCACACTCTCAGCTGAAGCCTGATTTTCACACCGTGGAGAAAACACTTTCTGAGGCCTTGGAGGGTCTAACATCCTACTATGAAGAAAACTACCTTCACGCAAACCCATCAAAGACGCAAGTTTGTGCATTCCACCTCAGAAACCGTGAAGCCAAACGCCAGCTTAAAGAAACCTGGTGTGGAGAAACACTGATGCATTGCGAGCACCCTATCTACTTAGAAGTCACCCTTGACAGATGCCTCACCTTCAAGAACCACATTGAAAAGACAAAGGCAAAAGTGAGCGCATGAAACAACATCCTGAATAAGCTCACTAACACAAAATGGGGAGCAAGCTCGAAAACATTGCGAACCAGTGCACTTGCTCTTTGCTATTCCACTGCCGAATACGCCTGCCCTGAATGGGAAACATCTACCCATGCTAAGAAGATGGATGCCGTTCTGAATGCAAGCTGCTGACTTATCACAGGTTGTTTAAAACCAACAAACACCAACAGCCTATATATCCTGGTGGGTATCGCTCCCCCTGATCCAGCAAGAAAAAGTGACTCCGTCAAACATCAGATGAGAGGCACCCTCTACATGGTCATACACCTACACCCAGCTGCCTAAAGTCAAGGAAGAGCTTCATGAACAGTGTTGTTCCATTACAATCAGCCCCATCTAAAGCCTGCATCGCCTTGTGGAAAGACCAGCTCACCAGTCTTGAACAGCCCCCAGCGATGGAAATTCTACCGGATGAAAGCCTTCCCCCGGAGCTAATTGCAACTGGGCAACCTGGAAGTGCCTTAACAGACTTAGGACTGGTGTAGGTCGTTAAAAGGTGTCACTAAGCAAATGGGGATATACAACCTGCCCGACAACTTGGAATGTGGAACTGAGCCACAGACTATGCAACATCTCCTGCAATGCCTATCACTAGAGGAACCCTGCACTGTTGCAGATCTTGCCGAATTCAACAAGGCGCAAAAATGTGTCCAGTTCTGGCTGGGCCATGTATAGACACAATAAGAAGCTGAAGCCTGAGGCTCTTCAGCCTTTCCCCCTCACCTGGAGAAAGCAGTCCTGTGGCTCCTCGCTCCACTGCTCCCATAGCACCAAGACTCCTTCGACAGCTCCTTCCAAACCCGCAACCACTACCATCTAGAAAGACAAGGGCAGCAGACACATGGGAACACCACCACCTGCAAGTTCCCTTCCAAGTCACTCATCACCTCGACTTGGAAATATATCGCCGTTCCTTCACTGTCACTGGATTAAAATCCTAGAACTCCCTCCCTAACAGCACTGTGGGTGTACCTACACCACAGGGACTGCAGTGGTTCAAGAAGGCAGCTCACCACCACCTTCTCAAGGGCAACTAGGGATGGGCAATAAATGCTGGCCCAGCCAGCGATGCCCACATCCCATGGATGAATAATTTTTTTAAAAAGCTGAACAACCCCCTTGTATCTGAATGACCAGAACTGGACACAGTTTGCAAGAGATAACTGGATTTATTTATGAAAATCTTAGGGCAGGGCTTCCCAAACTGTGGATCACGACCTCCAGCGGGGTCACGAGTTCCAAAGCAACAATGGTGGCCAGGCTGAGGATTGACAATGGCGAGGCCCCTTTAAATATTTGTGCTTTTTCCCCCTGTTGGTGGGTGAGGCCTAAGCGTCTGCTCTCTGAGATTGCTGCTGCAGCCACAGCCTGAAATATTGTGGGTCTTTGCTTTATCCAGGGAAACCCCCAGCGGTTTTAACCCCCACCCCCATGTCAACGGCCCAACACCACCACCCCCACCCCCCCCACCACTACCTCCAACCCTGCTTAACAAACCCCCCCACCACTCAACAACTCGGTAACACCGCTGCCCCCTCAGTTTTCACTCTGGGGTCACGTGAAGTCTGAAGCATTAAAATGGGGGTCACCCTCGGAAAAGATTTGGGAAGCATCGTCTTAGGGATTCTAAACCACATCTTCCAGAAAAACGGCTGAAACATTCAGAACACAGAAAGTGCAGAAGAAGCATTTTAATCAGTGGCTGGTTCCCAGTGAGAGAAAACAGCCTCCGGATCCAGTTGTGTACTAGGCTTGGAGATTCCACTCTCAGGAACACATAACCCTATCCTGACCCCCAGGTCATGACCCCACCCTGACCCCCAGGACCCAGGTCACAACCCCACCCTGACCCCTCAGGACCCAGGTCACGACCCCACCCTGACCCCCAAGGACCCAGGCAACCACACCACCCTGACCTTGAGGACCCAGGCAACGACCCCACTCTGACCCACCCGCACCCAGGCCCCCACCCCACCCTGATTCCGCTTGTCACCCCCCTCCCTCAGGATCAAATCCCTCTCGCTGCCCTAACCCCGGATTGAGTCTCCCGTCCAGTCCAGCTCCTACAGGCCAAGGGGGCTTCAAAAAGGTTTGAATTTGCGCTCGGCCCTCAGCAGAGCAATCTTCTGTTTATCCTCTTCAAATTTCTTCCGAAGCAGAGCGATATCTGCAAACAGAGACAATAAGCGATCAGGATGGAGCTACAAAATAACCAAAGACAGTCCCAGCTCGGGCTGCACCAGAGCTCTGAGGCTGCTCTATGGTGTCTCTCTCGCTTTCCTTTCACACTAACCTCTTCACTCCCTCATATTTACTGAGCCCCAGATCAGGTTGGTCTATATTTGTAAGTTTCCTTTAAACTTTGTTCTTGTTTTTACAGCTGACCTGAATTAGGGGCTGTGCCTGATTTATCCCAATTTTAATTTAGTTTGATTGTTTTAACTCAATAAGAGTTATAGCCAGCGGGAGAGACTTATTGAGGCCAATTAACCAACGTCAAGCAGCAACATCTCAAACAACGTGCACCTCTCAATTCCCCTCGCCGTGCCCGCCAACCCCCATCGCTGTGCCCCCTGACCCCCCTCGCTGTGCCCCTGACCCCCCTCGCCGTGCCCCCGACCCCCATCGCTGTGCCCCCTGAACCCCCCCTCGCCGTGCCCCCTGAACCCCCCCTCGCCGGGCCCCCGACTCCCTCGCCGCGCCCCCTGACACCCCTCGCTGTGCCCCTGACCCCCATCGCCCTGCCCGACCTCCATCGCCCTGCCCCTGGCCCCCCTCGCCGTGCCCCCCGACTCCCATCGCAGAGACCACCGACCCCCATCGCCGAGACCCCGACCCCCATCGCCGAGACCGCCGACCCCCATCGCCGCGCCCCCTGAACCCCCCCTCGCCATGCCCCCTGATCCCCCCCTCGCCATGCCCCCTGACCCCCCTCGCCGTGACCCCTGAGCCCCCCTCGCCGTGCCCCCTGACCCCCCTCGCCGTGCCCCCTGACCCCCCCATTGCCGTGCCCCCTGACCCTCTCTGTTGCCCCCATGACTCACGTTCCCGTTTTGTTTCTCGGTGTTGCCAGCTGTAGAAGTTCAGCAGTTCTTTCTGAGCACGTTTGCGTTTCTCCCGTTGGATCAGCCGCAGGTTTCCCGCCTCAGTCCGGGGAATTCCTGGACGCCGGCCCTTCCTGGTCACCTTCACCCAGCCATCCTCGTCTGGGACGCCATCTTCAGCCTCTTCCAGGGCCTCCAACTGGGAACAGAACAAACAGCCTGAGGTAACGTGGGAGCCAAGCAAAGCCCTGACTATCCTCCAATTCCCCTGTCCGACCGCCCCCCCACCCCCCGACCATACATCCCTCCTCTCCCATACCTCCGCCACCTTCTGGTCGTGTTGCTTCATGAACTGGTCGATCTCAGTCTGCAGCTCCCCCGCGTCAATGATACTGGAGGAATAATCCTGGATCCATTCTGGAAGGAACAAAGAGAAAGGATCAGGTCCTGCACCGGCCAATCGTGGGCCCTGCTTTGCTGGGGTTGCACCGTGGACAAAGGAACCTCATTCCTCTCCCAGCTGGTTCCCCACCCCTGCCTGTAACCAGGACACCCGACTACTGCCTGCATCCACCGCAACTCCCCCCACCCCGGCCCGCACTGCCCCACCCCTACCCGTAACTACCTCCTCCCACCGAAACATCTCCCCCCACCCCCAACCCTTGCCTCCACACACCGCAAGCACCCTCCCCCATCCCCTCCCCGCTCTGTAGGCGGTCAGTCTGGGTACTCACTCTGAAGGCCTGTTTCGACAGGGTGCTCATTCGTAGACAAGACCCAGGGTTCTCGGGGTTTCGAGGACACAGCAGCTTTCACTCCGGCCGGGCTCCTAAACACCACGTAGGCCACTCGGAAACCCTGCAGTAAGAGGAGAGTCAGACAGCGCGTGGGGGAAAAGTGGGAACGCTGATCCCTGGGTTCCGACCCCTGAGCTGCCCTGGTCTGGGCCAAGACTGTGTCCCCAAGGACCCCCTCCCCCCCAACCCCCCCAGCTCCATACCAGCATCACAACCAGGGGTCACTCCAGAGCTTAATGTCCCCTTCTCAAGGGAGATAAGGGATGGGTAACATTTACTGGCCTTGCCAGCGAAGCTCACATCCCCATGAAACATGTTTAAAAGTACAAACCTGTACAGACCGGCCAGGGAAGAACTTTGATTTTGGTGTCTCTGATTTGTTGCTTGGGCCTGGCTTTTCCTGCAGTTCCACTGAGGCCACGGGTCCACATTGTGAAAACAACCTGTGCACACACTCCTAAACCCAAACAAAGGGACACAAACTTTACACAGCTCAACCAACATAAAAACAGACAAGGTTATTTTCCTGCAGCTTCAGAAATAGCCCCACGGGCCAGGACTGTCTGCAGGGTCAGCTGTGGTCAGGCACTTCCCCACATGGTCAATCAGCCGAGGTCATTCGTCACCTCTCCCCACCTCCCAGCCAGTGGATCCTCTCACTGCCCCCTCCCTGCAGAGACTCCCATGCAACAGGCCACATGCTAACCCTTCACCCACCCCCAGGGTGCCTCATCCATCACCCCCGAACCATAACTCTTCAACCCCTCAGCCCCCAGCATCCCTGACCCTTCACCTCCCCCTCCCCCCACCGAGGTGTCGTTACCTGGCTGATGTACGGGGGCAGGTTGAGGACAAACAGGGTCCGGTCCCGGGGGCGGCTCTGATCAGCAGTGTCACGGACCCGGTGCAGCTTCACAAAGAGATGGCGGGAGGCTCGGCTCCTGTTGGAGAACCGCAGCGGGATGACTGGGGGAGAGAGAGAGGGAGAGAGATGAGTCCAGGAGCCCACACGCCACCATCCACCTGGGTCCCACCCCAGATCCCTGACTCCCCCCACCCCCAATCACCCACTCTCCTCCTCCCCCAGCTCTCCTCCTCCCCCCTCCATCACCCGCTCCTCCCCCCCATCACCCGCTCTCCCCATCACCCGCTCTCCCCCATCACCCGCTCTCCCCCCCATCACCCGCTCTCCCCCCATCACCCGCGCTCTCCCCCTCCCCCCCATCACCCGCGCTCTCCCCCCATCACCCGCTCTCCCCCCATCACCCGCTCTCTCCCCCATCACCCGCTCTCTCCCCCCATCACCCGCTCTCCCTCCCCATCACCCGCTCCCTCTCCCCCATCACCCGCTCTCTCCCCCATCACCCGCTCTCCTCCTCCCTCCTCCATCACCCGCTCCTCCCCCCATCACCCGCTCCTCCCCCCATCACCCGCTCTCTCCCCCCATCACCCGCTCTCCCCCATCACCTGCGCTCTCCCCCATCACCCGCGCTCTCCCCCTCATCACCCGCTCTCCCCCCATCACCCGCTCTCCCTCCCCCCATCACCCGCTCTCCCTCCCCCCCATCACCCGCTCTCCCTCCCCCCCATCACCCGCTCTCTCCCCCCATCACCCGCTCTCCCTCCCCCCTCATCACCCGCTCTCCCCCCCATCACCCGCTCTCTCCCCCCATCACCCGCTCTCTCCCCCCATCACCCGCTCTCCCCCCATCACCCGCTCTCCCCCCCATCACCCGCTCTCTCCCCCCATCACCCGCTCTCCCCCATCACCCGCTCTCTCCCCCCATCACCCGCTCTCCCTCCCCCCATCACCCGCTCTCCCTCCCCCCATCACCCGCTCTCCCTCCCCCCATCACCCGCTCTCCCTCCCATCACCCGCTCTCCCTCCCCCCATCACCCGCTCTCCCTCCCATCACCCGCTCTCCTCCTCCCCCCAATCACCCGCTCTCTCCCCCCATCACCCGCTCTCCCTCCCCCCATCACCCGCTCTCCCTCCCCCCATCACCCGCTCTCCCTCCCATCACCCGCTCTCCCTCCCATCACCCGCTCTCCCTCCCCCCATCACCCGCTCTCCCCCCCATCACCCGCTCTCTCCCCCCATCACCCGCTCTCCCCCCATCACCCGCTCTCCCCCCCATCACCCGCTCTCCCTCCCCCCATCACCCGCTCTCCCTCCCCCCATCACCCGCTCTCCCTCCCCCCATCACCCGCTCTCCCTCCCCCCATCACCCGCTCTCCCTCCCCCCATCACCCGCTCTCCCTCCCCCCATCACCCGCTCTCCTCCCCCCCACATCACCCGCACACCCCCCCCCATCACCCGCTCTCCTCCTCCCCCAATCACCCGCTCTCCTCCTCCCCCCAATCACCCGCTCTCCCTCCCCCCATCACCCGCTCTCCTCCCCCCCACATCACCCGCACACCCCCCCCCATCACCCGCTCTCCTCCTCCCCCAATCACCCGCTCTCCTCCTCCCCCCAATCACCCGCACACCCCCCCCCATCACCCGCTCTCCTCCTCCCCCAATCACCCGCTCTCCTCCTCCCCCCAATCACCCGCTCTCCAACCCCCCCCCCCATCACCCGCTCCCTCGGTACCGGTGAAATCTCCCCCCGCGCTTCCCCCTCCGACTCTGGGCGGCGCCATCTTGGAAAAACGTCACGATGAGTAGTCCCGCCCGCTCTTGATCATTAGCGAATCAGAAACAAGTGTGTGCGCACGCGCAGTTACGCCGGGCCTGGAGTTGCGCATGGGCGGTACTTATACCCTCCCTCCAGCTCCATCCCTGATCCTGGCTGATGTCCCTTGTTGATCAAATATCTGTCTAACTCGGCCTTGGATATATCCAATGGCAGAGCCTCCATGGCTCTCTCTAGGGAAGAGGATTCCTATGAAGATAACCTTCTGAGAGAAAGAATTCCTCCTCATCGTCTGAAATGGGAGCAGGGTGACTAACATCCCTTATGTTACGGGATTGTGAGACCACGGTCCTGTGTCCCGGGTGAAATGCAGCCACAACCCTGATTTTCCCATAGTTCGGTCCTTTAAATCTCACGCATCCCATTTTCCAGCACCTGGTCTGTAGCTTACAGCACTTCAAAGTGTTAAGGGTTTCTGCTTCTACTACCCTTTCAAGACAGTGAGTTCCAGATCCCTACCACCCTCTGGGTGAAAGAATTCTCCTCAAATCCTCCATGCCAATTATCTTAAATCTATCCACTCTGTATAGGACCCTCAATTATAAATTAAATCTCCCCTCAGCCTCCGGTGTGCCAAAGAAAGCAACCACAGGCTATTCAAAGATAAAAGCAAAATACTGTGGATGCTGGAAATCTGAAACAAAACCCAAAATAGCTGGAAAAACTCAGCAGGAGGTCTGACAGCATCTGCAGAGAGGAATACAGTTGACGTTTTGAGTCTGATGAAGAATCATACGGACTCTCCACAGATGCTGTCAGACGTCCTGCTGAGTTTTTCCAGCTATATTTGTTTTTGTTTCAGGCTATTCAATCTCTCCTTATGGCTAAAATTCTCCATTCCTGGGAACACCTATGTAAGTCTCCTCTGTACCTTTGCTCGGGCAACCACACCCTTCCTGTAATGTAGTAACTAGAACTATACACAGTACTGCAGCTGTGATCTAACTAGTGTTGTGTACCTCTCTAAAATAACCTGCCAGACCTCTCTGCCTCGGCGAATGAAGTATCCCTGTTACAGACACAGAGGGGGATTAATTTAAACAGCCCTAATTTCTCCTCTCACCACCAGTCCATAAACAGAAAGGTGTTTTGGCTTGCTTCCTCCTTTATAAGCAGTGGCGTATTTCCCAAATCCTCTGTTTTGGCGTGATACAATTTCTATTAATAATCTCCATAGCAAACTTGGGATTGAGTCCATCCTAAGGGTTAATTTATTTGCGTACACTCCAAACATGGGAGGTAGGTCACAACTTAACTTCCTGTGCACTCATACGGTAAAAAGAGGAATAGAGAAAATAAAGATTTACAGGGAAAAGACCACCGAGAAAAGAATTATTGTTTCACATTGGTCCAAAGTCCAGAATCAAATTCCGATATTTCTTCATGGAGGTTGACAGGTTGAAGACCGATGCTATTTAATTCACTTTTCCAGTGGAGAAGACTTCACTCAATGAGATTGGCATGCAGAGATGAATCAGTTTTGTAGGCAATGGTACAGAAGTTTCAGTAGAAACGGTGTGGATGAGGCCAGGTATTCAAACCTTTCTCTGTGCTGCTGCTAGTTAAATGGTAAAATGACAGACTGAGCTTTGCAGCTCCACAAGGCAATACTGGTTCCACAAGCTAGGTCCATGTCACTTCCATCTCTCCACATTGTCTTCGACAAGGGATGTGTATCTCTTCTCTGGGTCTCCAAGATGGTTAAATGTTCCAACCATTAAGACTTGAAAGAAAGGTTGCAGGATCTTTTGTCCTAGCAGACAAATAGAATTCAGTTGGCCAATCTGAGTTAGGAAATGCAGAGGACCTTTGTGCAGTTCTCTTTGAATTTGGTCTCTGCAGCCCAACATTGGAGAGACCAAACGCAGACTGGGTGACTGCTTTGTGGTCTGTCCGCAAGCATGACCCAGACCTTCCTGTCGCTTGCCATTTCAACACACTACCCTGCTCTCATGTCCACATGTACGTCCTTGGCCTGCTGCATTGTTCCAGTGAAGCTCAACGCAAACTGGAGGAACAGCACCTCATTTTCCGACTGGACACTTTACAGCCTTCCGGACTGAATATTGAGATCAACAGCTTCAGATCATGAACTCTCTCCTCCATCCTCATCCCTTTTCTTCAATATCTATTATTTAATATATATATATATATATTCCCACCTATTTCTATTATTATTTTAAAAAATTATTTCCATTCATTGTTTTATCCCCAACTTTTAGCCTATTTCAATCTTTTTTCCCACACCGTCCCCCACCCCCACTAGGGTCATTTGTCACTTGTTCATCCTGCTTTCTACTCTTAATGTCACCATTAGCACCTCCTTTAGCCAGTATCATCATCAATACCCCTTCCATCTTTTGTTTATGACATCTTTTGCAATCTCTCCTTTGCCTCCACCCATCACTAGCCTTCCATCCAGCTTCACCTGTCCTACCCCCCTTAAACAGCATATATTTCACCACACATCTATTTCTCTTTATTTCTGAAGAAGAGTCATATGGACTCGAAACGTTAGCTCTGTCTTTCTCTCCACAAATGCTGTCAGACCTGCTGAGTTTTTCCAGCAATTTTTGTTTTTGTTGTGGGGTTGTTAATGTCTCTTCAGAAATAACAATGTGCAAGTTTCTTCTGACAGATAGTTTCTTTTGTTCAGGGTCACAGACAGACATAGATTCAGGTATTTTAAGCTCTTTGTCCAGTATCAAAATTTTAGGAATAGCCATGAGGATATCTATATATTTTATAAAAATATACAGTGCGAAGCCTTCTTATCCACAAAACTAACTATTCTGTTACCGATGGTATTATGTAGACACACATTCCAATGTCCCTCTGTTCCTCTACATTTCTCAGTATCCTACTGTTTACAATGGATTCTCGTCTTGTTTGCTCTTCCACATCCATTACCTCCCACTTCTCTGGAATGAATTCCATTTGCCACTTTGTGCCCACCTGACCAGTCCATTAAACACTTCCTGTACTCTACAGCTTTCTACCTCACTATCGACCACATGGCCAATTTTTGTATCATCCATAAATTCTTAATTAAGTCCCCTACATTTAAATCTAAATCATTGATAATACACCACAGAAAGCAAGGGATCCAGTACTCAGTCCCACAAAACCCCACCGGAAACAGCCTTCAACATCACAAAATCACTTGCCTCAGAGCTGGTTTTGGATCCAACTTGCCACTTTCCCTTGTATCCCATGGGCCCTTACTTATCTGATCAGCCTGTCATGTGGGACCTTGTCAAAAGCCTTGCTAAAATCCAGACATCAACTGCACTCATTACCCTAATCAACCCTTCTTGACACTTGCTTAAAAAAAATCACTAGTCAGACATGCCCTTCCTGTAACAAATCCATGCTGACTGCCCTTGATTAATCTGCGCCCTTAGTGACTATTTATACTGTCCGTCTAATTATAAATCATCATCATCAAGATGAAGTGGTTAGGCTGAGGGGCCTGTAATTACTTGGTCTATCCACTTCTCCCCTTTTAAACAATGGAATTTCAGCAGTCCTCCAGCACAAGACCTGCAGCCAAAGGGAACTGGAAAATGATGGTCAGAGCCTCAGCTATTTCCTTCTTTGGTTCTTTTTGGCCTGGGATAATTTCATCTGAGTCTGGTGATCTATCAACTTTCAAAGATGTTAACCCCTTAATATTTTCTCACTCACTATGTTTATCCCACCCAACACCTCACACTCTTCCCTATCTACAACATGTGCATTGTCCCCTCTCTACCACGGAGACAGGTGCAAAGTATTAATTAAAAACCATTCCTACATCTTCCACCTCCGCACGCACCTTTCTGCTCTCTAATCGGCCGTATTCCTTTCTTAATTATCCTCTTGCTCCAAACGTATTTATAAACCATCTTCAGGTTTTCCTTGATTTTACTTGCCAACGTTTTCATGCCCACTCTTTCCTTTTTTAATTTCACTCTTGTCCCTTCTATACTCCTCCAGGCTTTCTGCAATACTGAGCTCTCTGCATCTGACAGCTCTGTACCTGACATAAGCTTCCCATTTTGCCTCTGTGTATTCAAAGACATTCAGAGGCTCTACATTGGGAGTCCCACCCTTTTTCTTTAAGGGAACATACTTGCTCTGATCCCTATCTCCTCCTTGAATAACTCTACTGATCTGACACTGATTTACCCTCCAGTAACTGTTTCCAGTTCACTTTCACCAAACCACATCTCAGCTTAGTAAAATTGGCCATTTCCCAGTTTAAAACTTTTAGCCTTGATCTATCTTTGTCCTCTTTCATAACTAAGCTAAATCTAACTGAATTACATCCATGGTGCCCAAGCTTTCAATTCTCAGTTTAGTAGGAGAGAAAGGGTATACGCTGTATCAGGCTGCATAGACTCCAAGAGCTGGCTGACTCAGAATCCTACAGTGATGTTATGCTGGGAGCCTTAGTTGATTCAGCGAGGGAATCGCACTCCCATGCAGGAGGAAGTCTTGCCCTAAAGAGCTGCCGGCCAATCTGATCGGCCAGCAGCACAAGAATCGAGTGATGGTCACTGCCGGGACTACAGCCAGTCCATGAGGAAGAGCCGCGGAGCCTTGATTCAGAGGCAAGTCTGGAATTTTGGACGAGCCTGGGTTAGAGATTCCAGCGAGCAAGGTGGGGGAGCCATGTTAGAGAGGCAAGGGGTCTGATTTTGTTGGGGAAGGTGTCTCTAATGGGGAATAGGGAGCTCCTAAAGGAGGTACCCCCTTTCTTACCTGACAGTAGCCCACGCAGTGGAAGCTGCTGGGCTACCCTTGCCTTCGTCTTCATTTGCTGCAGGTAAAATTATGGCCCTTAAATGGCCACTTAAAGGTCTCAATAGGCCTAAGGGCAGGTGGGCTGCCTGACTCCTTCCCCATCCACAGTAATATGGCAGCGGGGAGCCATAAAATCCAGCCTCCAGTGTGGGTTGGTTCAGAGATTCAGATGTAATATTCAAAAGTTGACAAGAAATTCTTTGGCCTCTCTCAACAAGGTGAAGAATTTCACAGAATCGTCAGCCGCTTCCCTGTGGCCTTGGGTACAACAGGGAATCAACATCAGAACAGGACAAGAAGTGAATGTAGCAATTACATTAAAAACCTTGGAAATAACGTGCATTTTATGTGTTTTGGCGGTCACATCAGCAGAGTAGGTACTAAGTTGGGACTGGTACATCTCCATTCTTGCTTGTCTCCTAACATGGCAGAAAGGAGCTGTCAATCCCATTAGACTGGGGTGGAAGCTTGGAAATATATTGCCGTTCCTTCACTGTCGCTGGGTCAAAATCCTGCGACTCCCTTCCCCACAGCACCTTGGGTGTACCTACACCACATGGACTGCAGCGGTTCAATAGCTCACCACCACCTTCTCAAGGGCAATTAGGGATGGGCAATAAATGCTGGCCCAGCCAGAGCACATCCATGAACAAACGTAAATAAAAATTTAAAGCCATGGCCCACAACTTTATTCAATATAAATGTTCAAAATTGTGAGGGGTTTTGATAGAGTAAATATGGAGAAACTGTTCTCGCTGACAGGAGAATTGGTAACCAGAAGACACAGATATAAAATAATTAACAAAAGGACCCTGAGGGGAGATAAGGTGATTTTTTTTTTTGCACATTTGAGTTGTTGTGATCCGGAATGTACTGCCTGAAAGGGCAGTGGAAGCAGACACAATGGTGACTTTCAAAAGAAAATTGAATGAATACTGAAAAGGAAAAGTTTGCAAGGCTATTTTTGAACAAAAGAGCGGGGTGGCATTAAATGGGTAACTCTTCCAAAAAGCAGGCACAGTCAGTGACCTTTTGTGCTTTAGGATTCGCTTTAAATATTTTAAGTTAATATTAAAACAGATGGAATTCAAAGAAAGATTTGCATTTATATAGCACCTTTCACGACCACAGCACATTTCAACAAAGGTTTATAATGTAGGGGTTATGGCAGCCAATTTGCACACAGCAAGCTCCCACAAACAGCAATGCAGTAATGAACAGATAATGTTTTTGTGATGTTGACCGAGTTAAATATTAGCCAAGATACCAGGGGAGTTCCCCTGCTCTTCTTGGTCCAGTGGGATCATTTGCATCACTTGAGAGCAGATGGGGCTTCAGTTCAACAACTCATTGAAAGACAACACCTCTAACATCTCTGCACTCCCTCAGAGCTACACTGAATGTTATCCTCGATTTCTGTACTCAAGTCCTTGGAGTGGGACTTGAACCCACAACCTTCTGACTCAGAGGTGAGAGTGCTATCCACTGAGCCATAACTGATGCTGCAGAGCTGAGGACGGGGGCTGTAACTGATCTCGGCATCACTGGATCTGGATCAACCCGTACACAGGCAGCAGCGGAGGATAGGATTGGGCTTGACTGTAACTTGCAGTTGGGCAGATCAGCAACTTGAAGATGGGGGGGATGAATAAAAATCTTTCCTACTACTTAAGGTTGGGTGGGGGTGGGGAAGGGGGTACAAGTCAATGAGATCAAATTGAAAATGTCCTAAATATTGGTTAGTGTTTGTGAGTTGCTAATGTCACAGTGAAGAACTGAATTGGTTGAGTATGTTGGGCCTCTGTGCTGTAAGATTCTATACTGTGTGGTAAGGAAATTCCCATTTACTGTGTATTTGTTTAATCTTTAAAGAAAAAGACAGAGACGACTAGTTATTTTTCTGTACAATTTCTATTTAGGCCGTATTGTAAATGAGGAACAGAATTCATTGTATAAGATAAACCTATTTACACATCCTGTCCAATCAGACACAGTCCACGTTTGGTGCACAAAGCACGTGGTTTAAAATGGTCAACCTCCAAAACAGAAAAACCTGCTCAAAATGGTCACCTCCCAGGCACAACAGGGCTCCATGAAACAGGTGGTGCGGGTCAGTTGGCACGGCCACCTACAGGACTATGCTCTGCGGCAACTGGAGAATCAACTCTGCCAGTATGCATCCACGTGGCTCCCATTATTCTGCATCCAGTCTATACCAGAGTACACCTGGAGCCTGTCTCAGGCTACAACCCAGCCCCCATAATTACCTGAGGCCAGAGATACAGTACCAGTCCTGACTCAACACACATTCAGAACCAGTGCACCTTTATACAGACTACAACAATCTTCCTGATGTCCAAGGTAATTCAGGAGGGGAGGAGAGCACATTTAACAAGCAGACACTTGGCTCACACTTCCCACCTAGGTCACTGTCTAGGGGTGTTACAATATCTGCTTCATATATTTCTGGGTTCAACATGTAGCTACAGCAAACCCAAGCTACTTCTGGAGGTTTCCTTCATTAAAAAAAAAGTTTATTTAAAACTAATTCCATCTCTCAAATGCAACATTTCCATCGTTACAACTCTGGGAGCTTCCCTACAAACCCCAGGAAATGGTTGGATTGGGATTATTCTCAAACACTGGCTCAATGTCAGATGTGAACAAACAGCAGTGGAAATCCTTCGCCACATCACCTCCCCGCCAGAGCTTAAACTATGGTGTCCCACAAAGGAAGAACTTGCATTGATATAGCACCTTTTACAACCTCAGGACGGGCCAAAGCACTTTACAGCCAAGTATTTTTTTAACGTGTAGTCACTGTTGCAATGTAAGAAATGCAGCTGCCAAATTGAACACAGGAAACTCCCACAAACAGCAATGAGATAATGATGGTGTGGACTAAGTACTGACTAGGACATGAGGGGGAACTTGCCTACAGTTAGAAATAGTGCCATGGGATCTTTCACAGCCACCTGAGAGCAGATGGGCCTTGGTGTAACATTTCATTAGGCAGTGAGCATTGCCTCAGCATTGGCCTACAGTGTCAGCCTAAACTATGTGCTCAAGTCTCTGGGGTAGGGCTTAAACCAGCAACATCCTGACTCAAAAGCAAGAATGCTGCACACTGAACCAAGGCTGAGACCAGATAGTATTATCAATAAGTATTTGCACTGCCATGCAAATGACATTGCTGCAGTTTTGGTGTAAATATCACTCATTCCCAAAACCATGACCTCAGTTGACACTGCAAAGCTTCTCAGCAACACATTAACAGTACAAACACACCCCATGACATTCTCACTACCAGCACTGAGCTGTAACAGTTTCCAGGCAGTTGCTCTTATAGCACATTCCTCCCAGTCACAGGCTAGAATGATTGTGGAGAATCCTGGGAGTCTGACAGCGACAGACAGTCACTTTGTTCCATACAGCAGCTGGGTATGGAGCAGTTGGTGCTGGAATTGAGTTCCAGTCCTCTTCTCTTAGACACTCTTTTCCTAATGGCAACTGCCCAGATAGTGATATCACTGGGGAGGTGTATGTCACCATACATTCCCCCATTCATTTTTTACATTTATTTCTTTTCCCCCTACATTTACCTTTTCAAATCAAGGTAAGTATTAGGTTGATGGGTTGATTTTTGATTAAAGTCACTAATAAATTGGAACAATTTTTTGTAACTGACTCTGAGTTATATCCTCCCACTGACCCACCCTCCCTCCCCCAACGTGGTGTGTCAGGGGCCTGTTTCCCATTGCACAATGCTTCACCATGTAACTTACCATATTATACACCAGACATTATCTCAGTATCACACTACTCTTGTAATATACTGCTATCAATCACATGATAAGGTGGAACACATTTTCTAGGGTCACTATGTGGTCATTAAATAGCGCTCCCCAGAGCACTGCATGAGCCTGCAGTCTCCCTGAACATTGCTCTCTATCACCTACAGAATGAGCTAAACACTGTGCAGCTCTGGGACCAAGCCAGGGCTGAATTAACCCGGCAGTAATAATTTACCTGGTTCAAACCTCACTCTCTTTCCTCTGACACTGAAATGGGGAAAGGTTCACCAACACACAAACACAGCAAAAATACACCCTTTAACTCTTAACAAAAACAATGATTTTTAAAGCTCACCTCTACTGTAACTCTCTAACTGGTCATCTCATTGCCCTCAGTGTGATCCTCACAGATTCAAAGCTGAAAACAATGAGAAACTACCCACCTCCAACGGAAATCAGCTTGACTGTGAAGCCCAAAACCAGCCATGATCGTACTGAATGGTGGAGCGGGCTTGACTGGCCATCTGGTCTACTCCTGCTTCTATTTCTTAAGTTCTTGTGGCCCCAGCAGTCAAGCAGCCAGTCAACACCCAGGGCCTGGGTTCACACGAGGTGGCTGTCCCTGGACAGCAAGCAGGATTCAACGTCTCGGAGAGGAAAGAATAAAGGATAAAGCCCTCAAACTGTAAACACTAGGCTCAGAAAGATGTGATTTATTCCAATTTGATTTGCTCAGAAAATGGGTGAGCCCATCACCCAGGCAACAGAGAGATCTACCCATTCTCTTATCCAGATGGGGTGATATATTCACCTGACCACCCAGACACGGGGTGATCTACACAACCTCCAACCTTGAAGTGATCTAACCCACCGATCCACAGGGATCTACTGACCCATCCAGACACAGTAAGATCTACTAACCCAGCCAGGCAGTGTCATCTACTGACCCACCCAGAGGGATCTACTCACACTCCAGATGGAGAACACTACACATTTGGCTTACTAACAATCTATGTACAAGTGGCCTCTTGCTGTAAAGACATAGTAGCGCAATGAAACATTTTTCCATCGAAATACTTGAATCTGTGCAATATTCCCACCCCCAGCCCCTTTCCTTCTCTCCGAGATCAGGGCACACTCCAGGAAGTGACAATCCTCCACTCACTAAGTCAGAGAGAGGTTAAAGAATTAATTTCTTACAATTTTACCAAATATTTTCTCCACAGTCAGAATATTGAGGAAGCTTTTCCCCAGACCCGGCAGTTTGAGTGAGGGGGGGGCCAACTCTGTTAAGTTCAGAGCTGGGTAGCTGACAGTCCATCCCCCACCCAGCTCAGCAAAACAGGCTGCAACCCAGACAGGCAGGCAGACAGTGAAGACACTCTCACACACAAAATAAAACTGACCACACACAGGCTCCATTCTCTGGAGGTTTCAGGGCTTCCCACTGGAAAGTCCCTCTGTGGAGCATGGACAGACCAATGTTAATTGCGATTGCCACCTGCAGTGGAAGAGCCCACTGTACCCGATAGGTTGGAGGTGGGGGTGGATGGGTGGAGCAACCCACTCCACCCATTATCTTCGGGGGAGTGGTGGATCAGTCCGCTGTACCCACTATCTTGGGGGGGGGGGGGGGGGGGGGGGGTGGGGGGGCAAGAGAATAGCCCACTGTTGCCACTATCTGGGGGTGGGTGGAACAGACCACTGCACCTTAGGAGTGGGGATAAAGAAAACCTGCAGAGTCAAATCTTTATAATGAAACTCTGGACCTGCTGTTAGTGCCTGAAGGTCTCCAGAAAACTAATAGGTGGGAGTCTTAGAAGTAACTTCTGAGGCCACTGCTGTTTCACGGTGCAGAGATTCAAAACCCAAATCCACCGTCCAGCAGCATTAGGGGGAGGGGAGCAGCGAGTTCCCGGGATGAAGCCAGGCTATTTTGGTGGCAGCGTGAAGGACTTTATGCATGGTGAGAAATGATCTGTTGAGGCAGTCAGTCAAGTTGCAGCATTGCCAGAGCCTGGTGGTTTACATGCATCAAAGCAACCAGCAAGTTCCCCTTAACCTCAGCCCATCATTAAACACTTAACAGTCAGAAATGCAACCCAGGAGTGCCAGAAAAACACAGCAACTCCACCAGGAATACAAACAGAGAATGTTGGGAATCACAGCAAGTCTGTCAAAATACAAACGGGGAATGTGGTTTATTGCTGAAAGACTTGCTGTGCTTATCCAGCATTCCCACTTTGCCTTCTTCCCTTGGCCATATGACTTAAGGCAGATTGAGGAAAGTGTGAGAAAGATAAAGGCAAGCGGGCTGAGACACAGACTGACGCAATTACCCTGGCAGGTACACATTACTCAACCGTTGTCACTTGTGGGGGTTGTGGAGTTCATGGGAGAGTTAGGCCGGGTGTGGGAAGGTGGGGAGGAGGGGTGGCAGCAGCTTACAATACTGCATCTGTCACTCAAACCATCTCCCCCAGGACTCAGCGCAGAGTGAGGGGTGATGGGAGTTGCGTCCTCAGTGACAGTCGACAATGAGTTTGTTTCTCCAGTCGTTGAGGAACACACTTTGCAGACCAGGAAATTTAAAGGGCAAGTATACTGCCATGACTGATCAGGCCATTGGGCAAAAGCTGGCATACAGTGAGATCAGGATACCTGGGGCACAGGACATTGGGGTATCATAGGATTTTTGCCAATTGTGAATCATCAGCTCCAGAAAGCATCAGCCAGAAGGGACTAAACACAAACGATTTGGGAAACTTTTTTTTTGCAGAACCTTGTTAAACAAAAGAATCGACTGGACACACAGAGGGCCGGAGCTATGGTCGAGTGCTGAGGCGGCCATCACTGGAGCAGGTTAGAGTTTAATCTTGAAAGCGGTGGGCTGGGCTGATGTTGAAGGGCCCGAGGATTTGAAAAGCGCCTTCAGGACAGTCTCCGGATCAACCTCTGCCGGTGGCTGATTGGACGGGCGAGGCTTAGCCCTGGGAATCTCGGATTTCTTCAGCACCGGAGTATCACTCAGTCTCCTGCAGGAAAGGTCAGAGGCAGTTAGCGATTAACACTACCCACCCTGAACCCCCTCAGCAGACACTCCCCCCTGACCCCCCCACCCTGAACCCCCTCAGCAGACACTCCCCCACCCTGACCCCCCTCAGCGGACACTCCTCCCTGACGCCCCTCAGCAGACACTCCTCCTTGACCCCCCTCAGCAGACACTTCCCCCCCCCCAACCCTGACCCCCCTCAGCAGACACTCCCCCCCCCCCAACCCTGACCCCCCTCAGCAGACACTCCCTCCCCTCCTTTGCCTATCCCCCGGGCTGTACAGCCAAAGTGGGGATGGTGCTGGGATCCTGCTGGGCTGTGGGGATGCCTCAATACCACAGCAAAGTTAGCATTTCTCCAGTCAACTTACAATAGGATTGGCTGCTCTGAGGTGATGACATTTCCATTTACATGAAGGTTACATTTCATTGGCTGACCTGTGGAAGGAAAAGAAATGTTTATTGTGAACTTACAGAACTGCCCATCTTCACCTGCATATGGCATCAATTCTGGTCCCTGAGCCTCATCCCACTGTATCTCAGCTCTCACACGGTGCAACATTAACACTCTTCCCAAATCTTTGATACTTTGTCAATAGTTAAAAGAGGTTCTTACTGCCTGCAAACACCAACAGATTCATTCACTGCACATAAATAAAATTTAAAAAAAGACTAAGGGACAAAACTACCTAAGGCTGTTTGTCGGAGGTAGCGTTTGTGTTGATATTCCCTCAAAGAGACACAAGATTGGGAAAGATTGGCATTGGGCGGAAGGTCTGAGAGACAGCAGTTAGTATACAGATATCTCCCCAGAGAGGGACTGAAAGATACCAGTCAGTACAGGGACATCTCTCTGAGAGAGGGGGTCTGAGAGACATCAGTCAGTGTACAGATATCTCCCTGAGAGAGAGGTCTGAGAGACACCAATCAGTGTACAGACATCTCCCCAGAGAGGGACTGAGAGACACCAGTCAGTATAGGGACATCTCTCTGAGAGAGGGGGTCTGAGAGACATCAGTTAGTGTACAGATATCTTCCTGAGAGGGAGGTTCTGAGACTCACCAATCAGTGTACAGATATCTCCCCAGAGAGGGACTGAGAGACACCAATCAGTATACAGATGACTCCCCAGAGAGAGGGACTGAAACACACCAGTCAGTATATAGCTATCTCCCTGAAAGAGAGGGTCTGAGAAACCCCAGCCAGTGTACAGATATCTCTCCCTGAGATAGAGAAAAGGGATTGAGAGACACCAGTCAATGTACAGGTGCCGGCCTGCGATTAGTTGGAGGCTGGGTTCATGTTGTGTTCTATCGACCTTCCCACAACCAAGGAGAGAGCAAATGGGAGATGAAGGGAAGCAGGGGGAGTGGGAGGGTAGTGGAGTGAGAGGGAAGGAGGGGAACAAGGCCAAGATCTCAGAAAAATCAGCTTCCCCATCACTGCATACAAACCAGTCAGGATGGGTTTCTGAAAACTGATTTACCATCCAAACATCTGTTGTTGTACTTCTTGTAAGCGGTGATGGCATCATCCTTTCTGACGAAGACAACTTCTGCCACTCCTGGATGTATCAGACGGGCTCGCTTCAGAGCGCCACAGACACAGAACAACTCCTAAACACAGGAGGAAGCAGTCAATTCATTTGGCTCACTCACTTGAACTGATCTCTGCCTGACTGCCCTTCACCCAGCCACCTCGAGCTTTTCATACAGACTCTTTGAATTAAAGCAAGGCCTCCGAGCGAGGGAGGGAGGGAGGGAGGGGGTGGGAAGTGAGGGACTGATGTTGGTGACAAATACGCATCACAATTCATGTCCACATACTTTCCACCTGATCAGATCCTGAGGGCTCTTGACAGAGCCGATGTGATAAGAGGTGTTGCCTTTTGTGGAAGAATCTAGTACTAAGGGCTATTGTTTAAAAATAAGGGGTCACCCATTTAGGACAGAGATGAGGAGAAATTTTTTCTCTCTTTGGAACTCTCTTCCTAAATAGGCGTCGCAAGGAAAGTGTTTGAATATTTTAAGCAAGGGGGTGAAAGATGATTAGGGATGGCAGAATGTGGAGTTGCTAATTACAATCAGATCGGTCATGACGTTATTGAATGGAGGAGCAGATTTGAAGGGCCGAGTAGCCTACTCCTGCTCCTAATTCGTAAGCTCACAAAACCACCCCCCCCACCCTAACCAACCCCAGGAACAGAGTTAGACTGCACTCGTCGCAATAACAGCCCCCACTGCCTGTAAGAAATATGGGTTTTTATATATGCTCTGTACTTCATAAATGTTTGCATGGGCTTTTGGTATGCAAACAGTTAACTGCTGGTCTGTGAAGAACTGTTTGCATTGGTTAGGTTAGGCGTAAATAAAGGATGTCATGTGACGATTAGGGATAGCATGTTGCATAAAACTAGACATTTATAGAAATGAAGAGTAAGAAGTTAGAACACTTCAGAATAATTAAATGAAAATCAGGACAGTTTAAAATAATTAATCTGTCTGTAGAATGTACAGTTTAACAATAAGAAAAGGATGATTCAAAATGACTAGGCTGTTTGCATTTTTGATTGTATTGCTAAACTCTGATTGTGTTACCTTTGATATTCTTGATAAGCAAGGGGGTGAAAGATTATTGGGGTTGGGTCAGTTCAACCATGATTTTATTGAACAGCAGAGCAGGCTCGAGGGGCAGAGTTGGCTACTCCTGCTCCTAACCCATATGTTACCAAAGAACAATTTAGAATTCAAATTTAGATTCCTTAGAGTTTGTTAACTGTAGTCCAAGATGTAGCTGTTAATGGTCTATTGATGTATCTGTGAATGGAATATCGATTATGTTGATTGTTGTGAATGGTGAGAGTCAATTGCTTTTACCGAAGATAGGAGGAATCCTGGATACCAGAGCTAGAGAGGGACAAAAAGGGCTCTCTGAAAGGGTTCAGTATGCAGGTGTACAGATTCACAGGAAACAGAAGAAAAAAGTCAGACCGGAACTAGTGTCGATCTGTGTCCAAATTGCTCTGGAGAGTTAAGGCAATATGTGACTCGAAAACTATTGCCTGGTTGTTAAGTGTTGCTGTTACATTTACTCAAATTCTCTTAATCTTTCACACCAAAACAATGGTCTTCCAATTTTTTGTCTTGTCAAGAACCTGAATAAAGATTCAAGTAATTTACAGAACCCTAAAAAACAGCGACCCAGATGGGACAGGGGTAGACTGCACTAATTGCAATTAAACCTTCCCCAGGATGGAGCTGAATCAAACTCACCACAATGTCCTCCTCAGTCACTCGAGGATGAAGATTATTGACGGTCATTTTTGTCCCTTCTAATGGACTCAGATTCAGCTGTAGAGATCAACGAGAGACATGTTACACCTTCAGTAAGCAGTGAGCATGAGCTCACAGGTCTGATTACCAGTTACTGTCCACTGGTTACGCAGGGTACATGCAACCAAGAAGCCTCCCAAACTATAGGGTGACATGAATGTAAGCATCAGGCTCCACCCTGGGCCATACCCAGTCTCAGTGTGAGAATGCAGGGATGGCAGTGTCTTCATCAGCATCACAGAAGACTTCAGGGGCACAAGAAGCAAAAGGCAGCCTGCCCACTGTTGATCACTCCCCTGTGACCTGTGCTCGAAAGTCAGCTCATGTTGGAGTAAAGCCTCGATGTGATGCACCATAATGTCAAATCTCAGGTACTGAAGGACAGTCAGAACCAGTGGAAGAGCAGCCCAGAGTGAACCAGTGTTTTGGGGGTGAGGGAAGTGAGGGGAAAATTGGGAACAGGCCCTCAGTGTTGAATAGTTTAGAAACTAAAAGCTTCATTCAATGTCAAGCAGCCTGCCCCTTCACCAACAAGGGCCCATATAGAAGGACAAGGAGAGAAAGCCGCTAGTTTACAGCTTCCTCCAGTCAGGTGTGAATTGGCTACAGAAACACCTCAAGCTGCGAAGTACATTACACTGTCAACAGTCTCTGGGGTGTAAAATATAAGGTATAATTCAGAGGGACTCATGAATGCTGGAGCCCATTGAGGGTGGTGTAGTGTGAATGATGGGTACCTCCAGAGGCAGCGCATCATCAGCCGGGTCCTGCTCTGCTGCTAGTCCTGCTGCTAGTCCTGCTGTTCTTGATACATTTGCTGGCGGTCTGGAGCGTGTGAGGGTGAGAGGCGGCGGTGGAGGAGCAGTGTACGTGTCATTCTGGACCACTTTTGTCAGGGGAACAGTCTTTCCCAAAGAAAGCTTCGAGGCAGTGAACCCAGGCTGGACAGAAAGAAGAGGAGAAACAAAAGGAGACAGTTTATTCCTGAATAAAATCTCCACCATGCATGTAAACCCCATATACATCCCATTGCAGGCATTTGTCTGAACCCCTCTGATTGGACGACTCTGAACAGTCGTGTTTCTTTAAAACTGAACAATTAAGAATTTCAAACTACACTGGCATTGAAACATAGCCCTGTAACTGAACGTGATATTGAGTATGGCACTGGTTTGAAGCATTGCCCTCAACTATCTAATAGAATCAATGTACCTGAAGGTCCCGTCTCAAACAGTAAACTCTTCAAAATAGTATTGGACTGGTTCTGCCTTTTCATCATTCCCTGCTTTTAATTCACATTTCCAGCATTCAGCCTTTTAATTTATCATCTTACCAGTTTTGTATCTGACTACAGGTATTTGTCACCTCTCCACCTACCTTCCCCCGAACTGGTCAGTTGCTGCTGAGAACACAAGTCCAATTACATTAATCAGCATCACCAGTGTAAGAACATTATCCCCCTGATAACGCAAAGCTTTAGTGTCAAGTGGAATGGGCCAAGGA
Organism: Carcharodon carcharias; assembly: GCF_017639515.1. NCBI lineage: Eukaryota > Metazoa > Chordata > Chondrichthyes > Lamniformes > Lamnidae > Carcharodon > Carcharodon carcharias. The sequence continues at coordinate 21,327,741 of NC_054497.1, forward strand.
TGCTGGGTTCCCATTTGGGTAGAAGTTTTACATTTTGACCAAGTTCTCCCACTGATTGCTAGTAAGAAAACCAGGAAAGGATATCAAGGAGTTTGGAAGCTGGGAAGGTGACAAAATCAGACTATTGTTGGGAGAGAAAACACTTTCCATTGCAGGCAGCTGCGTCAGCACCAAGCACTCCCTGATGAGGTACTGTACCGTGCGGGGAGATACAAAGGAAAGCTCTGTGCTTAGAAAAGGAGCCTAATGTCCTAATGCCTAGGCTCTGGACCCTGGGTGACCCAGTCCTGTTGTATGGACCAGCCTTCAACATTTCCTGGGCCTCCAAGTCATGTCCAGTTCTAGAGGGCTACCATCACAGGCAAATCAGTGACTAGAACAGTTTTAAGGCTGATTTATTTGGTTGGGGGGGGGGAGTGGTTTGCAGAAGCAGAGTGAACAGAATGGGGAAGGAGGGCATTAAAAATTAGGGACTCCTTTCCCATATCTCACTGAACTGAATTTCAGCAGCAGTACGAGAGACTGAAGGACAAACTCGGCCAGAAAGTTCCCACTGGGCTTTGCTGGACTGTGAGGCCTCCAGGAGCTCTCACAGCTGTTACTGCTTTGCCAAGACACATCGCCACTCCCAGAAAGTGCCTTCTGTGGGAAACACATCCGTTCTACCAGGTATCGCCCACCAGCTTTCCCCCACCACCCCCACCCCACACCCGCCCCACCGCTTTAGTTACCTTAATCATCATTTTGAGTCAACATTAGCTTCCTTCGAATTAGCTGAGCTCCTAACGAGGTTAACAACTCACCTTGGTGAGACCCCTTTCTCCACAGGTAAGATCCCTGCTTCAGACAAACTGTTAATTATTGCACCACAGAATTCAGCTCACTGTGCCCGACTGGCTGGCTGAAAGATTTGTCCAATTAGTCCAACTCCTCCTCCTCTTTCTCCATAGCCCCTGCAAATTTCTCCCCTTCAAATATTTATCCAATTCTCTTTTGGAAATTATTATTGAATCTGCTTCTGCTGCCCTATCGGACAGCACAGTCCAGATCACAACAACTCGCTGTGTTAAAAAATCATTTTGCCAAAGACCTTAAATCTTTATGCTCTGAGTTTCTCCTTAGTCATAGATTAATACTGCACAGAAGGTGCCACTTGGCTCATTGTGCCTGTGCCAGCTCTACCAAAACCCTTCACAATTTTGGAATGCCTCTATTAATCCACATGTCCTGAAAAACATGCACCACCCTGTACTGTGCCAATGGCTCCAGCATGTCACTGTATTTTCCTGTAAAAAACACACACACACGATCTTCACACCCTCTGTGTTTAGTTCTCTGAATAAGAACAAAAGACTCACCCTCTTCTGAGTAAGGTGGTTTGTCACTGTGCCAATTTTCATGGGTTTGTTTGTCACAGGTATCGAATGTAGGATTTCCTCTTCCTCCTCTTCCATCTCCTCTTCCTCAAGAACCTGAGGCAAAAGTACAAAACTGAGACCACAACCAACCTTGCTTCATGGGCTCAGCCAAGCCAAGACTGAACCCAACCAAAATGGTTGCAAACCACAATTAGACAGCTTCACAAGAGTCAGTCTGAATTCAAATCAGTTGGCCAGATCGGATTGCTCTTTTGGCAGTGGTCAGCCCACAGCATTGTACCGATGATGGCTATTCATCTGGAGCAGTTTGCTCCAATCTCATTCCCTGCCCTTCCCCTGTGGAAAAGTCTTGCATGTTCTGTGTGGGAATGTCTCCTCCCATTACCCTCTTGTTCAACTGATAATTCGCACTCTCTGCTCTTTCGTTACTCGTTCACTAACCAATGGAAACAATCTATTTACCCTCCCCAAACCTATCAAAAGAGTTACAAGTGAAATAAGGTTGAAAATAAAACAATAACCAGACTGACATCACAATGCCAGATGGAAGGCACCTTATTGGCTGTACAGACTAATAGCAATAACCTGATTCCTTGTCAGTGAAGTACTCTTTGATGCCTATGACATGAAACTGGACAGAACGAAAGCTGACTAACCACATACCTGAAACCCTATGGATGAGGAAGGAGATTCTATCCGACTGTGCTGCAAACACAGACACTGACGCGGACACGGCCACCTTGGCTGTTCGCCATCTCGCACCGTCAAGGGCCGCACCTAAAAAAATGGCCATTTAGAGAAGCTACCGTGGGAAGCTGCCCTCCCCTCCCTGTAACCAGACCCTGTACCCCAGCAACCTGGCGTCGTAATCCAGCAGGCCTGCACCCGCCAGTACTGTGCCCCAGTGTTGAACACTGATGGATCTGCACCAGCAGCACTATATCACTGTGCTATACAGTGATCGATCTGTACCACCAGTACTGTATCAGTGCTAGACAGCAATGGATCTGCACCCACTAGCACTGTAGCCCAGTGTTATAGTGATGGGTCTGCACCCACCTGCTGAAAACACTACCTCCAGCAACCCACCTCCAGGATTAAGGAGGTGCAATTTATATATGGACAACTTTGTGCTTTTCATATTTCCTAGCTTTCTATTTATTGAAGTCTCAGTGGACGGAGTAGAGGTATGTAGTTAGTGGCTCTCCCTTTCCGGTTGTGCCTGTGGTGAGGAAATGCCAGCAAATTCTCACCTGGCTAGGGCTCTGGTCATTCACCACATTGATTCGCATTCCCAAGGGTTGAGACAGCACAGGAGTAACAGGTCTTTTCTGTGAATGTCAAATGAAAACATTCTAGTTACTACATTAAGTACAGCAGCAGCTCTGTGCAGCTCTACACAGGCTGAAGAAATTGAAGAAAGACTTGCAGTTAAACAGCAATATTCAAAACCTTCAGATACCCTTAAGTGTTGGTAGCCAAAAGTGCTATCGAACTGTAGACACTGTTGTAAAGTGGAAGGTGTGGCAGCCAATTTACTCACAGCAAAATCCCACAAACAGCAGTGAGTTCATGATAATCTGTTTTACTGATGTTGGCAGAGGGATAAATGGTAACAGGACACCCGGGAGAACTCCCTTCCTCTCTGAAATGGTGACATGGGATCTTTAACGTCTACTGGGGAGGGAAGATAGGGTCTCGGTTTAATGTCTCATCTGAGAGACTGCACCTCTGACAATGCAGCATTCCCTTAGTTTTGCACAAAAATGGTCAACCTGGATTTGAGCTCAAGTGTTTGGCGTGGGACTTGAGTCCAGAACCTTCTGATTCAAGAGGCGAGAGAGCTACTCATTCAACCAAAGCTGACAATCTGACACCCACACTGAGTGCTTTACAGCGATGTCCAGCAAAACTCCGAATCCTCTTGGGGGGTGGGGGGGCTGCATAAAGGCATGCTCCAGTTAGTCAGGTTGAAGTCCTCACTTTCTGTGGAGCTGACACAAATACCACTCACAGAATCATGAATACAGCAAGTTAGAAAATGCTTTAACTTGTTTCAAAGCACAACTGTCTCTCCTTTCAGTGCTGTGGTTACTTACTATCCAATCCCAAAATTCTGAATTCCACCACACCCAGTTTCCCCACTAAAGCTCTATCCACAGATTGACATGGGGAGGTTCACACCATTGGGGGCCCTGAAGGACGCAAAGGCCAATCAAGGCGCAGCTTCTCCAAACTCTTCCTTTCCTAAAAGTCTTGACCCAAGATGGATACAGTTCCCTGGGTGTTATAGACCTCCCAATCCACCCCATGTGGCTTGGATCATGATGGCCAGGAGGCCAGATAGCCCATTAAGCCCATTCTGGTCAGTCAATGAGATCATTGCTGATTTGGGACTTAGCTCTGCATACCCAGTTTAGGCCAATATCCCTTAATACCTTTGATTAACAAGAATCCATCAATCTCAAAGTTAAAACTAACTGACCCAGCATCAATTGTCGTTTCAAGTCGAATATGAAGAAGAAACGTCTGTTTCTCTCTGCACAGATGCTGCCAGGCCAGCTGAGTATTTCCAGCACTTTGTTTTTATTTCAGATTTCCAACACCTGCAGAATTTTGCTTTTATTTTAGCATCAATTGTCACTTCTGGAAGAAGTTTCCAAATTCTACCGCTCTTTACACCGGGCAGTGTTTCCTAATTCCAATCCTGAAAGTTCTGACTCAAATTTTTATACTAGCAGAAATAGTTTTTCTCTATCTGCCCTACCAGCAATCCTTAATATCTTGAAAACTTTGATCAAATCAGCCCTTAACTTTCTAAATTACAAGGAATACAATCTTGTGTAATCTCTCTTTGTAATTTAACTCGAAGTCCAGTTATCATTCTAATAGATCTATGCTGAACTCCCTCCAAGGCCAGTGTATCTGTCATAAGATGTGGTGGTCAAAACTGAACACAACATGGAAGTGCGGTCTAACCAGGGCTTTGTATAGCTGTAACATGATTGCTCAACCACTGTATTCGAGATTTAAGATATCAAGCCATTTCTCATTAAAATTTTGATGATTTTCTTTACCTGTTCATGACATTTTAATGACCTATGTATGTGGACTCTCAATTCTCCTTGGATACACATTCTAGCTTTTCACCATTTACAATGTCCCCTGTTTTAATCTTCTCTGGTTCAAAGTGGATGACCTCACACATGCCTACACTGAAATTCATTTCCTACAGTTTTGTTCATTCATTTAATCTATTAATGTCATTTTGTAATAGCAGAGTGCAATTTCCCAATCTGAAGGAAGGATTCCGGAATCGAGAGAACTTTGGAAGATTATCGTTGGGGCATTTGCAATATTCTCACCCACCTCCCTTAAAACTTTGAGATGGAAATCATTTGGTCCTGGGGGTTTGACACTCTTCAGTGCCATTATTTTCTTCATTACTGTTAATTTTCTTACATTAATTTTGGTAAGCCACCATCCCAGGTTCAATTATTAGTTTCCTTGGGGGGAAAAAAAAGCAGAAAATGCTGGAAAAACTCAGCAGGTCTGGCAGCATCTGTGGAAAGAGAAACAGAGTTAACGTTTCGAGTTCAATATGACGCTTCTTTGGAACAGGAGTTTCCTTGGAATGTCCAGCATAAGGCCTCTTCCTCAACAGTAAATACTGATGCTAAACAATTATTTAACATGTCTGCCATTTCCTTATTTTCATTGTATCACTATGATCAGGTTTTAAGGGGCCCGCAATGTTCAAGTCTTTTTCCGAATACAATTGTAAAATTTTGTGTGACATCCCTTTCTAGTTTCTTTTTGCATTCCCTTTTTGTAGCTCTTATTATCTGTTTTATCAGCCTTTGCTGTTCTTTGGCTCTTCTTCTGTCAGCATAGATGGTATCAGCAGGCTATACAGGGCATCAACCCATTGATGTCCTCACCTTCATGAGAGGATCCGGACACCTTATGTGGTAATGTGCTTCCCAACCCACTCCAGTGCACCAGCATGATAACCCACCAGGCTAACACACCAGTTCTGAAGAAGGTTCATACGGACTTGAAACGTCAACTCTGTTTCTCTCTCCACAGGTGTTGTCAGACCTGCTGAGTTTTTGCAGCATTTCCTACCTTTGTTTCAGACCAACATGCCAACTGGCTGCACCAGTACACAACCTGATGGACCAGGAACCAACCAGCCATGCCAACCCACCAACCAGCCACCCCAACACATTTTTAAAATTCTTTAATGGGATGTGGATGTCGCTGGCAAGGCCAGCATTTGTTGCCCATCCCTAATTGCCCTTGAACTGAGCGGCCTGCTAGGCCATTTCACAAGACGGTTAGAGTCATCCATACCGCTGTGGGTCTGGAGTCACATGTAGGCCAGACCAGGTAAGGATGGTAGATTTCCTTCCCTAAAGGGAATTAGCGGTTTTCATGACAGTCGATGATAGCTTCACAGTCACAACTTGCAGAGACTAGCTTTCAATTCCAGATTTTTAATTAATTTAGTCAGATTTGAACCCATGTCCCCAGAACATTAGCTTGGATCTTTGGATTACTGGTATAGTGACATTACCACCATGCCACCATCTCCCACTGGGCTAGTTGGCTACATCTTAATTTCTCGCCTCTGGTAAGATTGCTGTCCGGCATTACCAGCAGGCTCAGGAAATTTTTCAAAGGTGGTAAGATAACTCCAACCTAATTTTCTGCCCTCTCCCCAGAGTCTTTAACCCCCTTCCCCTCTCCCTTTTGGACACCTAAATTCACTCTGTACCTCTGGCCGTCTAGAGCAGTGCAACCCACATGCACCTCCCTGGACGGAATTCAACGGTGATGGCAGGGGCCTGTCCACTGGTTGGAGAGCCGCTGGCAACCCTCGTGACCATCTCCTAGAGCTCTGATCGGATTAAATCCCAATCAGGCAGACTGTTGGCTGCTGTTCCTGCAATGGGAGTTTCCTCTTTCAGAGCTGCCAACTCTCTAGAGCTGCCCACTGCTGGGGGCCTGAGGATGAGGATCGTCAACGGAACTCTGAGATGCAGATATTTGGAGCAGGCTCACTAGGTGAGTCAGGGAGGCCCTTCAGCGAGGGGGGGGGGGGGATGGGGGGCGGGCACAGGGTGGGTCAGTGTGAAGGGCCGAGAGCTGTCTTCCCTTGTGTCCTCTATTAGCACAGGAAAGTGGCCCAGGCAACTTCCCCACCACCAGGTCACCAGCATGCCCGTTAAGAGCTTACCTGGTGTTTTACCTGCATGGTGTTGTCCCTGCTCACTGCTGGTTGAATACCAACATGGGCAGGTTGAGGCCCTTCTCAACAGGCCGCCTGGCTGGAAGGCCATTCTTAACCTTTCCCACTCCAGACTTAGTGAGGAGACTCAAATTCGAAGACTCCATGCCTTTGTTCTGTATTTCTTTATGAAAGTGAGGGGTTGCCCCACTGCCATCCGATCAAACCCCATCAATACCAGTTCTTAACCGAGTCATCGCTAGACAGAATAAAACAAGATCAGCCAATCTTCTCCATTTAGCTAATCAATGCCTGTGTGCTAATTTCTTCTCTCTGACTGACTGTACCTCCCAGCTTAGTAAACTTAGATCTGACTCAATGGTCAATTCCAAGTCATTTCTATGTAGGGTTTCAGGATTGAGGAAATTTCCATCGTTTCATCCACCAACTGACCCTCCCCTCTCCTGATTCTAAAGCTGCATATCTCTATCAGACATGGCTTACCTCACCCCAATCCTACCCACTCTCCCAAATAAACTTACACTTTACAAGCTTTGCTCTATCCAAAGCAGACTCTACCAATTTTCCAATTACTAAGGTTAAGGATTCTGTTTTGTTCTGATCTCCTTATTCAATATAAGGTAATATTGGCTCCTTACTAAACCACCCCCCACAAAAATTACCGCAAAATCAGGCGCTCCCTGGAAGGTTCTAAGGCCTGAAGTCCCAGTGTCAGTCTCGAAATACGTACTTTGCTGTGAATATTGTTTGATTGCCTACTACGCGTTAGCAGTGGGATTGTGATGCCAGCAGCACTGCGCTGACTCTTTACTTTGGTGATTTTAAAATCATTTTTCCCAGAATCAGAAGAAACTTTGAAGAGGATTGCTGATCAAATTAAATCCAGTGGTAATCAGAGTGGGGGCTGGGGGGGGAGCAGAGTATGGAACCAGACAGTGTTGGCTGGAGCAGTGCAGCCATGATGTGACCTCCCAGGTCATTTTACACTGGGACATGGGAAGCAACAAGCACCGGGCATGGACACTGGCCTCTCCGGTGATGCCAGTGACAGTCACCAGCCTCCCCGTCCACACCAGTGACACTGTCACTGAACTCTCTTGTAAAGACCAGCAGCATCGACACCCATGTAAGGAATACACCACATGGTAAGAGATGGATTGACACAGTAAATATTTCTGTGCCAAATATACCGAGGTTGCAGGTTAAAAGTTTCCACCTGTGGTACTTGGAATGTTTTAGTTATCCTGCCTCCTGTGTTGACGGTTTCTTCTGTTGGAGCGGTGGATGCTGCTGGAACACTTCTCCTGGCGCTCAGTCGCTCCCGAGCATCCAATACTTTCTTCACCACTGGCGCTTTCTCATTTCCTTCCTGGCCCTTCCTTGAATTGATCATTTCACGTGCGTCGAGAACCTTTGGGGCGCTCCCAATTATTTTTGAGCGCATGTCCTTCTGCCCCAGGCGTTCTCGAGCGTCTCTCATTGTTAACCGCTGTCGCGCATCCGTGATGCCGATCTTCTGCCGTGCATCAAAAGTCCGTTGAAAGCCAGTGACAGGCCAGCTCGTACTCAAGTTTACAAACTGATCTCCAATCCGTGACTTAATGCCACCAACAACTGGCCTGGCACTCGGTGACGGTCTGTAACAAAACAAGAAGCACAAATAAACTATCCAGCAGAATCAAAACCCCAGCTCCAACATGTGGTTCACTGACTCTCTCGATCCTGACAGTACAGAGTGTTAGAGTCAGCATCGCAGTCACTGCATAGGTGGACAATGTTTTCACACTATAGCAACAACCATAATCCTAGATTACAGCATTGGTGGGTACAGGTCTGTCTCTGTACAATATAAGGGTACAGTCCTGATGTATACAGGTCTGTGTGTAGTACACAGGCTTCTGGGTCTAGAGCAGTGTGGTATTCACTGCAGAAGGCCCTGGGATGGGTTAATGTACTATACAGGGTACAGGGCCCAGGGGTGGGTTAATGGGATGGGTGAGGGGAGCAAGTGCAGTATAGGGGTTACAGGACCTGGAGATAGTGCAGTATATACAGAACAGGGCCCGGGGAGCATGCAATATACGGGGTACAGGTGAGAAAGTAATATATAGGGTCCAAGGCATTGCAAAACATGGGGTACAGGGCCCGGGGAGCGTGCAATATACAGAGCCCGGGGGAAGAAAGCAATATACAGGTTCCAGGGGCAGTGCAAAGTATAGGTTACAGAGCTCAGGGCAGTGCAAAAAACAGGGCCTGGGGAGAGTGCAATGAGAAAAGTACAGGGCCCAGGGAAGAATGCAATATACAGGGTACAGGGCCCAGGTGAGCACAAAATAAAAGGTACAGGGCCGGGGGAGGGGGAAGGTACAGGGCCGGGAGGAAGTGCAACATACAAGGTACAGGACCTGGGGAGACTGCAATATACAGGGTACAGGGCACAGGGCCTAGGGCCTAGTGCAATATGCAGGCTATGGGGCCCAGGGCTGAACAAGAACAAACCAGCTCCAGGTTTCCTTACCCACTCTGGGTGCTAACAGTGGGACTGACGTAGACTCTGGGAACTGGGGTTTGAGAAATCTGGAACAAGATAGCAGCCTGATGTAAATTCCAGGATTTAGGGTCGATCCTGGGGTCCTCAGATAAATCCCAGGGATTGCGAGGCAAATCCCAGGGTTTGGGGTAAATATGACATATGAACATATGAATTAGGAGCACGAGGAGGCCAATCCATCCTTTGAACCTGCTCCACCATTTGATAAAATCATGGTTGATCTTACTGTGGTTTCAACTCCACTTCCCCGTCTACCCCTATACCCTTTGACTCCCTTGTTAATCAAGAATCTATCTAACTCAGCCTTAAAAATATTCAATGACCCAGCCTCCTGTGCTCTCTGGGGAAGAGAATTCCTCAGACTAGGGACCCTCAGACAAAAAAAATCTCATCTCCATCTTAAATTGGAAACCCCTTATTTTTAAGCCGTATCCTTAGTTCTAGTCTCACCCATAAGAAGAAACATCTTTACAGTATCGACCCGATCAAGTCCTCTCAGGATCTTTCATGTTTTAATAAGATCGTGTCTCATTCTCCTAAACGCAAATGGTTACAGGCGCAATCTATCCAAGCTTTCTTCATAAAATAATCCCTTCATCCCAGGAATCAGTCAAGTAAACCTTCTCTGTACTGCCTCTAATGCAATTATATCCTTTAAGAAAGGAGACCAAAACTGTACACAGTACTCCAGATGTGGTCTCACCAACGCCCTGTACAACTGTGGCAAAACCTCACTACTTCTATACTCGAGCCCCTTTGCATTAAATGACAACATCCCATTTGCTTTCCTAATCACTTGCTGTACCTGCATACTAACTTATTGTGATCCATGTATCAGGGCACCAAGATCCCTCTGTACTGCAGAGTTAAGCAATCTCTCTCCTTTAAATAATATGCTGCTTGTCTATTCTTCCTGACAAAGTGGACTAGTTCACTTGGGGAGGGTTAACAAGGCAAGGGATTACACTATGAATGGTAGGACCCTGGAAAGTACTGAAGATCAGAGGAACCTTGGTGTGCATATCCAGAGATCCCTGGAGGCAGCAGAGGAGATAGATAAGGTGGTTTAGAAGCAAAAGGGATACTTGCCTTTTTTAGCTGTGTCATAGGATACAAGAGCAGGAGGGTGATGCTGGAACTGTATAAATGTTGGTTAGGCCACAACTTGAGTACTGCGTACAGTTCTGGTCACCACATTATAGGAAGGATGTGACTGCACTGGAGAGGGTGCAGAGGAGATTTACCAGGATGCTGCCTGAGCTGGAGGGTCTGAGCTATAAGGAAAGTTGGATAGGTTGGGGTTGTTTTCCTTGGAGCAGTGAAAGTAGAGAGGGGACCTGTAAGATTGTGAGGGGCATAGATAGGGTGGATAGGAAGGCACTTTTTCCATTAGTAGAGGGGTCAATAACCAGGGGGCATAGATTTAAGGTAAGAGGTAAAAGGCTAAGAGGGGAGTTGAGGAGAAATGTTTTCACCCAGAGGGTGGTGGGAGTCTGGAACTCACAGCCTGAAAGGGTGGTTGAGTCAAAAACTCTAGTAAAATTTAAGAAGTATCTAGATTCACTTGCGTTGCCATAGCCTCCAGGGCTATGGGCTAAGCGCTGGAAAATGGGATTAGTGTCATCAGATCTTTGTTGACCAGCAAAGATGGGCCAAATAGCCTCCTGTGCTGTAAATGTCCATGGGTCTATGTGGCTTCATGAGTTCACATTTTCCCACACTATACTCCATCTGCTAAATTTTTGCCCATTCACTGAACCTGTCGACATCCCTTTGCAGACTCTTTATGACCTCTTCATAACTTACAAATTGCAAATTTAGCAACCATACATTTGGTCCCTTCATCCAAGCCATTCATATAGTTGAGGCCCCAGCACTGATTGCTGTGGCACTTCACATCTTGCCAACTCGAAAATGACCCATTTATCCCTACTCTCTGCTTCTTGTTACCTAGGTAATCCTCTATCCATGCTAAGATGTTACCACCTACACCATAAGCTCTTAATTGTAGAGTGACCTCTGATGTGGCACCATATCAAATGCCTTTTGAACCCAAGTACACCACATCTACAGGTTCCCCATTATCCACCCTACTTGTTACTTTCTCAAAGAACTCTAATAAATCAGTCAAACACAATTTCTCTTTCACAAATCCATGCTGACTCTGCCTGACTGCATCAAGATTTAAGTGCTCTGCTTTAATCTCCTTAACAATAGATTCTAGCATTTCCCTCCGACAGATGTTAGGCTAACTGTCCTGTAGTTACCTGCTTTCTGTCTCTCTCCTTTTTTGAATAGAGGAGTTACATTCACTATTTTCTAATCTGATGGGACCTTTCCAGAATCTAGGGAATTTTGGAAAATTAAAACCAATGCATCTACTATCTCAGCAACCACTTCTTTGAAAACTGTAGGTTGAAGTCCATCAGGACCTGGGGATGTGTCAGCTTTTAGTTCGAATAATTTTTTCAGTACTCTTTCCCTGGCGACAATATTTGTTTCACCTCTTGATTTACCAGTATTTCTGCGATGTTATTTGTGTCTTCCACAGTGAAGGTAGACACAAAATCTCTGTTCAATGCATCCACCATTTCCCAATATTAATTCCATAGACGCACTCTCTAGAGGACCACCACTCACTTCTTTGGTTACTCTTTTCCTTTGTAAATACCTGTAGAAACTCCTAGCTGTTTTATATTTCTAGCTAGTTTTCCTTCATACTTTAATTTCTTCCTCATTTTTTTTTTAGTCTTTGCTGGTTTTATATTCTGTCCAGCCTCCTGACCTGCAACTAATCTTTGTGGAAATGCAAGCTTTTCCTTTCAATTTGATACTATCTTAGTTAGCCAACAATGATGCAGCCTTCTCTTAGAGTATTTCTTTCTCACTGGAATGTATCTTTGCTGAGGGTTATGAAACATCTTCTTAAATGTCTGCCACTGCATCTCTACTGACTTGCCCCTTAACCTAATTTCCTAGTTCACTTTAGCCCACTGTCTCCAAACCCTTGTAATTGCCTTTATTTAAGTTTAAAACTCAGTGGGCCTTAGCCCCACTCTTTTCTCCTTCAAACTGAATGTGAAATTCTATCATGTTATGATCGCTGCTACCTTGGGGCTCCTTTACTATGAGGCATCTCATTGCACATTACCAGAGCTAGTACAGCCTGCTCACTGGTTTTTACTTAGTTCTGTTGAAGGGTCATGAGGACTCGAAACGTCAACTGTGCGCTTCTCCGCCGATGCTGTCAGACCTGCTGAGTTTTTCCAGGTATTTCTGTTTTTGTTTTGGATTTCCAGCATCCGCAGTTTTTTGCTTTTATCTGCTCGCTGTGCTGCTCCAAGAAACTGTCCCAAAAAGTACTCTTCCAGGCTACCTTTGGCAATCTGATTCATCCACATACATTAAAATTACCCACAATTATTGCCATACCTTTCTCACAAGCCCCTGTTATTTATTCCTGTTTACCCCATTTCTACAGTTAGGGGACCTATAAACTACTTCCATAAATGACTTCTTACTTTTGCTGTTTCATATCTGTACCCAAACTGATTCTACATCTTGATCTTTAGAACTAAGGCCATCTCTCACTATTATACTAATGTCATCCCTAATTAATAGAGCAATGCCACTACCTTTTCTTAGCTTCCTGCCCTTCCAAAATGTCATGTACCCTTAAATTTGAGTAAGTCCTGGGAGTTTGGAGGGTAAATCCCAGGGGTTTAGAGGGGTTAAATCCCAGATGTTTGGGAGAGGTGAGTCCCGGAAGTTTGGATAGTAAATCCCAGGGGTCCAGAGGGGGTAAATCTCAAGGCTCTGGGGGGAGTAGATCCCAGAAGTTTGGGAGGGGTAAATCCAGGCAGTTTGGAGGGTAATTTCCAGGGGTTTAGAGGGAGAAAATCCCAAGGGTCTAGGGGAATAAATCCCTGATGTTTGGGAGGGATGAGTCCCGACAGTTTGGAGGGTAAAACCTAGGGGTTTAGGGGGGTAAATCCCAAGGGTCTGGGGGAGTAAATCCCAGATGCTTAGGGGGGTAAATCCCAGGGATTTAGAGGGGGTAAATCCCAGATGTTTGGGGGGGGGGTAAATCCCAGATGTTTAGAGGAGATAAATCCCAGATGTTTTGGGGGGGGTAAATCACAGGGGTTTAGAGGAGGTAAATCCCAGATGTTTGGGGGGGGTAAATCACAGGGGTTTAGAGGAGGTAAATCCCAGATGTTTGGGGGTAAATCACAGGGGTTTAGAGGGGGTAAATCCCAGATGTTTGGGGGGTAAATCACAAGGGTTTAGAGGGGGTAAATCCCAGGGGTTTAGAGGGGGTAAATCCCAGATATTTGGGGGGTAAATCCCAGATGTTTGCGGGTGTAAATCACAGGGTTTGCGGGAGTAAATCCCGGGGCCGCTCCCCCTCCCCAACAACCACACTTAATGGCGAACATGACTGACAGCCGCAGCAACCAATCAGGAAGGCGACCCCATCACCATCAGCCAATAAGCAGCCGAGGGGCGGGTCTAACGGCAGCAAGTTTGGTTGCGGGCGCGCGGCGCCGGTTTCCGTTCCTGACCGGCGGATTGAAGCCGAGCTCCGGGCCCCAGGGAAGCGGCTCGATCCCCGGGTCCTCGGAGCGGCTCTCTCGGCCCGGCCTTTGCCGGGCCCCGCTTCTTACCGGCCTTTAACGCGGAGCCCGCGTCTCCTGATGATGTCGTCCAGTGAGGAATCCGCCATGACGGTTCAGCTCGAGCTGGAGGCGGGTGGAGTGAGGGGGGGAGGGGGAGGGGGAGGGAGAGGGGGCGGGGCGGGGCGGGGCGTGGGGTAGGGGATGGCGGCTCGCGCAGGACAGGAAGCGGCGGCGGACCAAAGGGGAAAAAGCGCAGCCGGATGAGGAATTCGAAATCCCAGAGTGAGTGTGAATCACTGAAACCGTGAAGAGCTGGGGGGAGGAGTCTGACCCTGCGGGAGCGGGAGCGGGAGCGGGGTGTTGGGGGTGGAGTTGTGAGTGGGGGTTGAGGTGGAAGTGGAAGGAGGGGGTGGGGGTAGGGGTTGTGGGGGGTGGGGTGGAGGGGGGTAGTTTGGGGGGGGTGGGGATTGGGGTGTGGGGTGGGGGTTGGGGGTTGGTTGGGTGGGATGAGGGGGTTGGGGGGTGGGGGTTGGGTGGGATTGGGGGGGTTTGGGGGTTTGGGGGTGGGGGGGGGTGGTGGGGTTGGGTTGGGGGGTGTGGTGGGGTGGGGGGCTGGGCACAGATCACCAGAGTGAACTTGGAAAGTTGGGGGGTGGGGGGGGGGGTACCAGAATCTGCAAGTCCCAGTGAAAGGGGGTGGGATGTCACTGAGAAACAGTAGCAACTTCAGCAGGCCATTCAGCCCCTCGAGCCTCTTCTGCCATCAACTAAATCATAAAATGCTGGAAAAGCTCAGCCGGTCTGACAGCGTCTGTGGAAAGAGAAACAGAGTTAATGCTCCAAGTCTAATAGGACTCTAATGAGTTCCAAAACCTTAACTCTGCTTCTCTTCCCAGAGGCGCTGCCAGAGTTTTTCCAGTACTTTGTTTTTACTTCAGGTCTCCAGCATTCACAGTATTTTGCTTTCATCAGCTAAATCATACCTGATCTATACCTCAGCTGCATTTACCCAGCTTTGTTCTAAAACCCTCGATCTCCTTTGTCCTCTGGGGTTGCCAACTCTGGATGGACATATTCCTGGAGGTCCCTCCCTCCACCACCGATGCACAGCAGCAGCAGCGTGTGTACCATCTACAAGAAGCACTGTAGGAACTAACCAAGGCTCCTTAAACAGCACCTTCCAAACCCATAGCCACTACCATCTAGAATGACAAGGGCAGCAGATAGATGGGAACACCCCCCACCTGGAAACTCCCCATCCAAACCACTCACAGTCCTGACTTGGAAATATATCGGCTGTTCCTTCACTGTCGCTGGGTCAAAATCCTGGAACTCCTTCCCTGACAGCACTGTGGGTGTACCTACACCACGTGGGACTGCAGCGGTTCAAGAAGGCAGCTCACCACCACCTTCTCAAGGGCAATTAGGGATGGGCAACAAATGCTGGGCCCACCGATGCCCACATCCTATGAATGAATAAAAAAAAACTTGGCCTTCTAACTTCAATTGGCCTATCCAGAAATGCAGCCTTTTCCCCCCTACCCTCCAAAGCTCCAATGTTTTTATAACTAAGAAATCACAGAATTCTTTCAGACCCATTGATTACTCTGGCTTGTCCTTAGCAGTGTCCTGGAGACTCCAGGGCAATCCTGGAGGGTTGGCAACCCTATTCTCCTCATGCTTCCACTCCTGACCTGTTTGCTGTATGGCGAGGTTGTTGAGCATGCGGCTGGTTAGCAGGTGTAGTTGCACCCCCTTGCTGTGGACTGCAGGCCTCCTCCGCAGAGACCCAGGCAGCGGACGTTGGTTGGTTCAGCTTGCCACTGATCTGCTGTGTCACTTTTTGTGTGGGAGCATGGCTTTCGTTGTGCGGCCGTCGTGCATGTGCGCCTGGGAGGCGCGCTGGAGCCATCGGTCATGTGGTCAGTGGATAGCATTTGTTGCCCAGTAGCCACCCTTTGTCGGGCCAGAGTGGCCCAAATGCAGCTGGTACAGCAGAGTGCCAGAGAAGTGTCAGGAGACTGGCCTGTACGTCGCCATACACCAGCTGGCCATTGGTGGGATGGAATCCCTTTTGTTATGGGGTGGCTGCAAAGTGAGGTGAGTGTAATCAATTGCATCCTGCACCACGGGGAAGCCAGCAATTCAAGCAAAGCTGCATGCTTGCTCTGTCTGCTTCTCTCGCTCTCTCTCTCTCTCTGGCAAGACAGAATCAGATGTCATTAACTCTCAATGAATGGCGTCTCATATTAACGCAACATGGATGGCAAATGGATGTAGCAGATATCTCCAGCTCCAGCCTGGAAGGAGCCTAACACATAGAAGTCCTTTGCCACTGTTACATATGCGGGCACTGACAATGCCATCCTCGCCCTGCTCTGAAAGATTTCACTGAGGAAGTCCTTACTAAAGTGGAGATATCGGCCATATTATCCCTTGCTGACGTGGGCTTCAGAAGAATTGAATTGAATTTTAATTTTCCTCTTCAGAGAATTTAATCTCAGACTGAATTCCATGACCCTTCTCAGCTGACCAACACAAATGGTTTCATTGCAATAAAGTTTTTCACCATGAGAGCAACTTAAAAGGACCAGCCCCAAATGAATCCCATTGCGCTGCCAAACTCGTTTCTGTGTTTTCTTCTTTGTACTTCGTGTGCTACCCCTGTGGCTGGAGCAAATGTGGAGGCAGCCTGCTGGCTCGGTGCGCCAGTGACTGAGATGCACATGGCTGAAGGAGAATTGCTCCCTGAACAACCTGGGCAAATGTGGCCTCTTGCTGGGAGCTCCTCTTCTCCTCCTCCTCTGTCTTGCAGCAACTTGTCCTGCTCTGTATAAGCCTCTGTTCATTCTGCAAGTTGTGTTGTATTCCAAGGGAATTGCAGACTACTAACACATGTCTGGCAGCAACTGAATTGTGCAGAGGTTCTGAAGTCAACAAAAACTCCAGCACCTGACACACCACTCCCTGTAGACTTCTGGAATTTCAAACAATAAAAACCACCAAACACAAAAGTGAAAGTTTGTTAACTAGCTCTGGTGGGGGATCCCTCCTGCAGCTGAACACGTTTTAAGCTGTGTAAGGTTAAGAGAGGGGTTAGCTGGAGAATGGAGCTCCCAAATGGCTGTAGCGGCATCCAATCAGCAGTGAAGACTGATTGACATCATGAACTGCATAATTCCAGTGGCTGTTAACGACATTTCCTACCACCCTCACCAATATAACTTTGAGTGCATTCTAAGGAGAGTGTGTGTGTGTGAGAGATATGGGGTACAGTGTGTAAGAGGGTGGAATGGCATACAATGTGTGAGAGGGTGAGATGGGGTACAGTGTGTATGAGAGGGCGAGTTGGGGGACAATGTGTGAGAGGGTGAGATGGGGTACAGTGTGTGTGAGAGGGCGAGTTGGGGTACCGTGTGTGAGAGGGCGAGATGGGGGACAATGTGTGAGAGGGTGAGATGGGGTACAATGTGTGAGAGGGTAAGATGGGGTACAGTGTGTGTAAGGGTGAGATGGGGTACAGTGAGAGTGAGAGGGTGACATTGGGTACAGTGTGCGAGAGGTTGGGATGGGGCACAGTGTGTGTGAGAGGGTGAGATGGGGTACAATGTGTGAGAGGGTGAGATGGGGTACAGTGTGTATGAGAGGGTGAGATGGGGTACAATGTGTGAGAGGGTGAGATGGGGTACAGTGTGTAAGAGGGTGGAATGGCATACAATGTGTGAGAGGGTGAGATGGGGTACAGTGTGTATGAGAGGGTGAGATGGGGTACAATGTGTGAGAGGGTGAGATGGGGTACAGTGTGTAAGAGGGTGGAATGGCATACAATGTGTGAGAGGGTGAGATGGGGTACAGTGTGTATGAGAGGGTGAGATGGGGTACAATGTGTGAGAGGGTGAGATGGGGTACAGTGTGTATGAGAGGGTGAGATGGGGTACAATGTGTGAGAGGGTGAGATGGGGTACAGTGTGTGTGAGAGGGCGAGTTGGGGGACAATGTGTGAGAGGGTGAGATGGGGTACAGTGTGTGTGAGAGGGTGAGATGGGGTACAGTGTGTATGAGAGGGTGAGATGGGGTACAGTGTGTGTGAGAGGGTGGGATGCGGTACATTGTGTGTGTTAGAGGTTGAGTTGGGTTTCTCTGTGTGTGAGAGGGTGGGATGGGGTACAGTGTGTGTGAGAGGGTGAGATGGGGTACAGTTTGTGTGAGAGGGCGGGATGGGTTACAGTGTGTATGAGAGGGCGAGTTGGGGTACCGTGTGTGAGAGGGCGAGATGGGGGACAATGTGTGAGAGGGTGAGATGGGGTACAATGTGTGAGAGGGTAAGATGGGGTACAGTGTGTGTAAGGGTGAGATGGGGTACAGTGAGAGTGAGAGGGTGACATTGGGTACAGTGTGTGAGAGGTTGGGATGGGGCACAGTGTGTGTGAGAGGGTGGGATGGGGTACAGTGTGTGTGAGAGGGTGGGTGTGGTACAGTGTGTGTTTGTGAGGGTGGGATGGGGTACAGTGTGTGTGAGAGGGTGGGATGCGGTACGTTGTGTGTGTTAGAGGTTGAGTTGGGTTTCTCTGTGTGTGAGAGGGTGGGATGGGGTACAGTGTGTGTGAGAGGGTGAGATGGGGTACAGTTTGTGTGAGAGGGCGGGATGGGTTACAGTGTGTGTGAGACGTTGGGATGGGGTACAGCGTGTGTGAGAGGGTGAGATGGGGTTCAGTTTGTGTGAGAGGGCGGGATGGGGTACTGAGTGTATGAGAGGGTGGGATGGGGTACACTGTGTGTGAGAGGGTGAGATGGGGTACAGTGTGTATGAGAGGGCGAGTTGGGGTACCGTGTGTGAGAGGGCGAGATGGGGGACAATGTGTGAGAGGGTGAGATGGGGTACAATGTGTGAGAGGGTAAGATGGGGTACAGTGTGTGTAAGGGTGAGATGGGGTACAGTGAGAGTGAGAGGGTGACATTGGGTACAGTGTGTGAGAGGTTGGGATGGGGTACAGTGAGTAAGAGGGTGAGATGGGGTACAGTGTGTGTGAAAGGGTGGGATGGGGTACAGTGAGTAAGAGGGTGAGATGGGGTACAGTGTGTGGGAGGGTGCGATGGGGTAAAGTGTGTGCGAGAGGGTGGGATGGGGTACACTGTGTGTGTGAGAGGCCGGGACGTGGTACAGTGTGTGTGAGAGGTTGAGATGGGTTACACTGTGTATGAGAGGGTGAGATGGGGTACAGTTTGTGTGAGAGGTGAGATGGGGTACAGTGTGTGTGAGAGGGTGGGATGAGAATAGTGTGTGAGAGGGTGAGATGGGGTACAGTGTGTGTGAGAGTGTGGGATGGGGTACAGTGAGTGTGAGAGGGTGGGATGGGGAACTGTGTGAGAGGGTGGGATGGGGTAAAGTGTGTGTGGGAGGGTGCGACGGGGTAAAGCGTGTGTGAGAGGGTGGGATGGGGTACAGTGTGTGTGTGAGGGTGTGATGCGGTACAGTGTGTATGAGAGGGTGAGATGGGGTACAGTGTGTGTGTGAGGGTGTGATGCGGTACAGTGTGTATGAGAGGGTGAGATGGGGTCCAGTGCGTGTGAGAGGGTGAGATGGGGTACAGTGTGTGTGGGAGGGTGCGATGGGGTACAGTGTGTATGAGAGGGTGAGATGGGGTACAGTATGTAACAGTGTGGGAGGGGGTACAGTGTGTGTGAGAGGGTGGGATGGGGTACAGTGTGAGAGGGTGGGATGGGGTACAGTGTGTGTGAGAGGGTGGGATGGGGTACAGTGTGTGTGAGAGGGTGGGATGGGGTACAGTGTGAGAGGGTGGGATGGGGTACAGTGTGTGTGAGAGGGTGGGATGGGGTACAGTGTGTAACAGTGTGGGATGGGGTACAGTGTGTGTGAGAGGGTGGGATGGGGTACAGTGTGAGAGGGTGGGATGGGGTACAGTGTGAGAGGGTGGGATGGGGTACAGTGTGTGAGAGGGTGAGATGGGGTAAAGTGTGTGTGAGAGGGTGAGATGGGGTACAGTGTGTGTGAGAGGGTGCGATGGGGTACAGTGTGTGTGAGAGGGTGAGATGGGGTACAGTGTGTGTGAGAGGGTGCGATGGGGTACAGTGTGTGTGAGAGGGTGAGATGGGGTACAGTGTGTGTGAGAGGGTGGGATGGGGTACAGTGTGTGTGAGAGGGTGGGATGGGGTACAGTGGGTGTGAGAGGCGGGATGGGGTATAGTGTGTATGAGGGTGGGATGGGGTACAGTGTGTGAGAGGAGGAATGGGGTACAGTGTGTGTGTGTGAGGGTGGGATGGGGTACAGTGTGCGTGAGAGGGTGATATGGGGTACAGTGTGTGTGTGAGGGTGAGATGGGGTACAGTGTGTCTGGGAGGGTGCGATGGGGTACAGTGTGTGTGCGAGGGTGGGATGGTGTACAGTTTGTGTTAGATGGTGTGATGGGGTACAGTGTGTGCGAGAGGGTGATATGGGGTGCAGTGTGTGTGCGAGGGTGGGATGGTGTACAGTTTGTGTTAGATGGTGTGATGGGGGACAGTGTGTATGAGAGGGTGAGATGGGGTACAGTGTCTGTGTGAGGGTGGGATGGGGTACAAGATGTGTGGGGCGGGGGGATGGGGTAAAGTGTGTGAGAGGGTGAGATGGGGTACAGTGTGTGAGAGGGTGAGATGGGGTACAGTTTGTGTGAGAGGGTGGGATGGGGTACAGTGTGTGTGAGAGGGTGAGATGGGGTACAGTGTGTGTGAGAGGGTGGGATGGGGTATAGTGTGTGTGAGAGGGTGGGAAGAGGTACAGTGTGTGTGAGATTGTGGGATGCGGTAAAGTGTGTGTGAGGGGGTGAGATGGAGTACAGTGTGTGTGAGATTGTGGGATGGGGTAAAGCGTGTGTGAGGGGGTGAGATGGGATACAGTCTGTGTGAGAGGGTGGGATGGGGTAAAGTGAGTGTGAGGGGGTGAGAAGGGGTAAAGTGTGTGTGTGACGGGTGGGATGGGGTACAGTGTGCGTGAGAGGGTGGGATGGGGTACAGTGGGTGTGAGAGGGTGGGATGGGGTACAGTGTGTGTGAGAGGGTGGGATGGGATACAGTGTGTGTGTGAGGGTGGGATTGGGTAAAGTGTGTGTGAGGGTTGGATGGGGTACAGTGTGTGTGTGAGAGGGTGGAATGGGGTACAGTGTGTGTATGTGAGGGTGGGATGTGGTACAGTGTGTATGAGAGGGTGAGATGGGGTACAGTGTGTGTGAGAGGGCGAGATGGGGTACAGTGTGTGTGAGAGGGTGGGATGGGGTACAGTGTGTGTGAGTGGGTGGGATGGGATACAGTGTGTGAGAGTGGGTGGGATGGGATACAGTGTGTGTGAGTGGGTGGGATGGGATGGGATACAGGGGGTGAGATGGGGTACAGTGTTTGTGAGAGGGTGAGATGGGGTACAGTGTGTGTGAGAGGGTTGGATGGGGTACAGTGGGTGTGAGAGGGTGGGATGGGGTAAAGTGTGTGTGTGAGGGTGGGATGGGGTACAGTGGGTGTGAGAGGGTGGGATGGGGTAAAGTGTGTGTGTGAGGGTGGGATGGGGTACAGTGTGTGTGAGGGGATGAGATGGGGTATAGCGAGTGTGAGAGGGTGGGATGGCGTACAGTGTGTGTGAGAGGGTGGGATGGGGTACAGTGGGTGTGAGAGGTGGGATGGGGTTCAGTGTGTGAGAGGGTTGGATGGGGTTCAGTGTGTGAGAGGGTTGGATGGGGTACAGTTTGTGTGAGGGGGTGAGATGGGGTACAGTGTGTGTGAGAGGGTGAGATGGGGAACAGTGTGTGAGAGGGTGAGATGGGGTACAGTGTGTGTGAGGGGGTGAGATGGGGTACAGTGTGTGTGAGAGGGTGAGATGGGGAACAGTGTGTGAGAGGGTGAGATGGGGTACAGTGTGTGTGAGAGGGTGAGATGGGGTACAGTGTGTGTGAGAGGGTGAGATGGGGTACAGTGTGTGTGTGAGAGGGTGAGATGGGGTACAGTGTGTGTGTGAGAGGGTGAGATGGGGTACAGTGTGTGAGAGAGGGTGAGATGGGGTACCGTGTGTGTGAGAGGGTGAGATGGGGTACAGTGTGTGTGAGAGGGTGAGATGGGGTACAGTGTGTGAGAGGGTTGGATGGGGTACAGTGTGTGTGAGAGGGTGGGATAGGGTACAGTGTGTGTGAGAGGGTGCGATGGGGTACAGTGTGTGTGAGAGGGTGAGATGGGGTACAGTGTGTGAGAGGGTGGGATGGGGTACAGTGGGTGTGAGAGGGTGGGATGGGGTAAAGTGTGTGTGTGAGGGTGGGATGGGGTAAAGTGTGTGTGAGAGGGTGAGATGGGGTAAAGTGTGTGTGTGAGGGTGGGATGGGGTACAGTGTGTGAGAGGGTGAGATGGGGTACAGTGTGTGTGAGAGGGTGGGATGGGGTAAAGTGTGTGTGTGAGGGTGGGATGGGGTACAGTGTGTGAGAGGGTGAGATGGGGTACAGTGTGTGTGAGAGGGTGGGATGGGGGTAAAGTGTGTGTGAGAGGGTGGGATGGGGTACAGTGGGTGTGAGAGGGTGGGATGGGGTAAAGTGTGTGTGAGAGGGTGGGATGGCGTACAGTGGGTGTGAGAGGGGGGATGGGGGTTCAGTGTGTGAGAGGGTTGGATGGGGTACAGTGGGTGTGAGAGGGTGGGATGGGGTACAGTGGGTGTGAGAGGGGGGATGGGGTTCAGTGTGTGAGAGGGTGGGTGTGGTACAGTGTGCGTTTGTGAGGGTGAGATGGGGTACAGTGTGTGTGAAAGGGTGAGATGGGGTACAGTGTGTTTCCGAGGGTGGAATGGGGTACAGTGTGTGTGAGAGGGTGAGATGGGGTACAGTGTGTGTGAGGGGATGAGAAGGGGTACAGTGTGTGTGAGAGGGTGAGATGGGGTACAGTGTGTGTGAGGGGATGAGAAGGGGTACAGTGTGTGTGAGAGGGTGAGATGGGGTACAGTGTGTGTGAGGGGATGAGAAGGGGTACACTGTGTGTGAGAGGGTGAGATGGGGTACAGTGTGTGTGAGGGGAGGAGATGGGGTACAGCGAGTGTGAGAGGATGGGATGTGGTACAGTGTGTGTGAGAGGTTGAGATGGGGTACAGTGTGTGTGAGAGGGTGGGATGGGGTAAAGTGTGTGTGGGAGGGTGGGATGGGGTACAGCGTGTGTGAGAGGGTGAGATGGGGTACAGTGTGTGTGAGAGGGTGAGATGGGGTACAGTGTGTGTGAGAGGGTGGGATGGGGTACAGTGGGTGTGAGAGGGTGGGATGGGGTACAGTGTGTGAGAGGGTTGGATGGGGTACAGTGTGTGTGAGAGGGTGAGATGGGGTACAGTGTGTGTGAGAGGGTGAGATGGGGTACAGTGTGTGTGAGAGGGTGAGATGGGGTACAGTGTGTGTGAGAGGGTTAGATGGGGTACAGTGTGTGTGAGAGGGTGAGATAGGGTACAGTGTGTGTGAGAGGGTGAGATGGGGTACAGTGTGTGTGAGAGGGTGTGATGGGGTACAGTGTGTGTGAGAGGGTGAGATGGGGTACAGTGTGTGTGAGAGGGTTAGATGGGGTACAGTGTGTGTGAGAGGGTGAGATGGGGTACAGTGTGTGTGAGAGGGTGAGATGGGGTACAGTGTGTGTGAGAGGGTTGGATGGGGTACAGTGTGTGTGAGAGGGTGAGATGGGGTACAGTGTGTGTGAGAGGGTGAGATGGGGTACAGTGTGTGTGAGAGGGTGAGATGGGGTACAGTGGGTGTGAGAGGGTAAGATGGGGTACAGTGTGCGTTTGTGAGGGTGAGATGGGGTACAGTGTGTGTGAGAGGGCAGGATGGGGTACAGTGAGTGTGAGGGTGGGATGGGGTACACTGTGTGTGAGAGGGTGAGATGGGGTACAGTGTGTGTGAGAGGGTGTGATGGGGTACAGTGTGTGTGAGGGGAGGAGATGGGGTACAGCGAGTGTGAGAGGATGGGATGTGGTACAGTGTGTGTGAGAGGGTGGGATGGGGTACAGTGTGTGTGAGAGGGTGGGATGGGGTAAAGTGTGTGTGGGAGGGTGGGATGGGGTACAGTGTGTGTGAGAGGGTGAGATGGGGTACAGTGTGTGTGAGAGGGTGAGATGGGGTACAGTGTGTGTGAGAGGGTGAGATGGGGTACAGTGTGTGTGAGAGGGTGAGATGGGGTATAGTGTGTGTGAGAGGGTGAGATGGGGTACAGTGTGTGTGAGAGGGTGAGATGGGGTGCAGTGTGTGTGAGAGGGTGAGATGGGGTAAAGTGTGTGTGTGAGGGTGGGATGGGGTACAGTGTGTGTGAGAGGGTGGGATGGGGTACAGTGTGTGAGGGTGGGATGGGGTACAGTGGGTGTGAGAGGGGGGATGGGGTTCAGTGTGTGTGAGAGGGTGAGATGGGGTACAGTGAGTGTGAGAGGGTGAGATGGGGTACAGTGTGTGTGAGAGGGTGAGATGGGGTAAAGCGTGTGTGTGAGGGTGGGATGGGGTACAGTGTGTGAGAGGGTTGGATGGGGTACAGTGTGTGTGTGAGGGTGGGATGGGGTAAAGTGTGTGTGTGAGGGTGAGATGGGGTACAGTGTGTTTCCGAGGGTGGAATGGGGTACAGTGTGTGTGAGAGGGTGAGATGGGGTACAGTGTGTGTGAGGGGATGAGAAGGGGTACAGTGTGTGTGAGAGGGCAGGATGGGGTACAGTGAGTGTGAGGGTGGGATGGGGTACAGTGTGTGTGAGAGGGTGGGATGTTGTACAGCGAGTGTAAGAGAGTGGAATGGGGTACACTGTGTGTGAGAGGGTGAGATGGGATACAGTGTGTGTGAGGGGAGGAGATGGGGTACAGCGAGTGTGAGAGGATGGGATGTGGTACAGCGAGTGTGAGAGGGTGGGATGGGGTAAAGTGTGTGTGGGAGGGTGGGATGGGGTACAGTGTGTGTGAGAGGGTGAGATGGGGTACAGTGTGTGTGAGAGGGTGAGATGGGGTCCAGTGTGTTTGTGTGCGGGTGGGATGGGGTACAGTGTGTGTGAGAGGGTGAGCTGGGGTACAGTGTGTGTGAGAGGGTGGGATGGGGTACAGTGTGTGTGAGGGTGGGATGGGGTACAGTGTGTGAGAGGGTGGGATGGGGTACAGTGTGTGAGAGGGTGAGCTGGGGTACAGTGTGTGTGAGAGGGTGGGATGGGGTACAGTGTGTGTGTGAGGGTGGGATGGGGTACAATGTGTGAGGGTGGGATGGGGTACAGTGTGTGTGAGAGGGTGGGATGGGGTACAGTGTGTGTGAGAGGGTGAGATGGGGTACAGTGTGTGTGAGCGCAGGATGGGGTACAGTGTGTGTGTGAGGGTGGGATGGGGTACAATGTGTGTGAGGGCGGGATGGGGTACAGTGTGTGTGTGAGGGTGGGATGGGGTACAGTGTGTGTGAGAGGGTGAGATGGGGTACAGTTTGTGTGAGATCGCGAGATGGGGTACAGTGTGGGATGCGGTACAGTGTGTGTGAGAGGGTGGGATGGCGTACAATGTGTGTGAGAGTGGGATGGGGTACAGTGTGCGAGAGGGTGGGATGGGGTACAGTGTGTGTGAGAGGGTGAGATGGGGTACAGTGTGTGTGAGAGGGCGGGATGGGGTACGGTGTGTGTGAGAGGTTGAGATGGGGTACAGTGTGTGGGAGAGGGTGGGATGGGGTACAGTGTGTGTGAGAGGGTGGGATGGGGTACTGTTTGTGTGCGAGGGTGGGATGGGGTACAGTGTGTGTGCGAGGGTGATATGGGGTACAGTGTGTTTTAGAGGGTGTGATGGGGTACAGTGTGTGTGTTAGAGGTTGAGTTGGGGTACAGTGTGTAACAGAGTGAGTGTGAGATGTTGTGTTGGGTTACAGTGAGTGTCTGAGGTTGGGATGGGGTACAGTGTGTGTGAGAGGGTGGGTGTGGTACAGTGTGTGTTTGTGAGGGTGAGATGGGGTACAGTGTGTGTGAGAGGGTCTGATGCGGTACATTGTGTGTGTTAGAGGTCGAGTTGGGTTTCTCTGTGTGTGAAAGGGTGAGATGGGGTACAGTGTGTGTGAGAGGGTGGGATGGGGTACAGTGTGTGTGAGAGGGCAGGATGGGGTACAGTGTGTGTGAGGGTGGGATGGGGTACCGCGAGTGTGAGAGGGTGGGATGGGGTACAGTGTGTGTGAGAGGGTGGGATGGGGTACACTGTGTGAGAGGGTGAGATGGGGTACACTGTGTGTGAGAGGGTGAGATGGGGTACAGTGTGTGTGAGGGGATGAGATGGGGTACAGTGTGTGTGAGGGGATGAGATGGGATACAGTGTGTGTGAGAGGGTGAGATGGGGTACAGTGTGTGTGAGGGGATGAGATGGGGTATAGCGAGTGTGAAAGGGTGGGATGTGGTACAGCGAGTGTGAGAGGGTGGGATGGGGTAAAGTGTGTGTGGGAGGGTGGGATGGGGTACAGTATGTGTGAGAGGGTGAGATGGGGTACAGTGTGTGTGAGAGGGTGAGATGGGGTCCAGTGTGTTTGTGTGCGGGTGGGATGGGGTACAGTGTGTGTGAGTGGCTGAGATGGGGTACAGTGTGTGGGAGCAGGCGAGATGGGGTACAGTGTGTGTGAGAGGGCGGGATGGGGTACAGTGTGTGTGTGAGGGTGGGATGGGGTACAGTGTGTGAGAGGGTGGGATGGGGTACAGTGTGTGTGAGAGGGTGAGATGGGGTACAGTGTGTGTGAGAGGGCGGGATGGGGTACAGTGTGTGTGAGGGTGGGATGGGGTCCAGTGTGTGAGAGGGTGGAATGGGGTACAGTGTGTGTGAGAGGGTGAGATGGGGTACAGTGTGTGTGAGATCGCGAGATGGGGTACAGTGTGGGATGCGGTACAGTGTGTGTGAGAGGGTGGGATGGCGTATAATGTGTGTGAGGGTGGGATGGGGTACAGTGTGCGAGAGGGTGGGATGGGGTACAGTGTGTGTGAGAGGGTGAGATGGGGTACAGTTTGTGTGAGAGGGCGGGATGGGTTACAGTGTGTGTGAGAGGTTGGGATGGGGTACAGCGTGTGTGAGAGGGTGAGATGGGGTTCAGTCTGTGTGAGAGGGCGGGATGGGGTACTGAGTGTATGAGAGGGTGGGATGGGGTACACTGTGTGTGAGAGGGTGAGATGGGGTACAGTGTGTGTGAGTGGCTGAGATGGGGTACAGTGTGTGGGAGCAGGCGAGATGGGGTACAGTGTGTGTGAGAGGGCGGGATGGGGTACAGTGTGTGTGTGAGGGTGGGATGGGGTACAGTGTGTGAGAGGGTGGGATGGGGTACAGTGTGTGTGAGAGGGTGAGATGGGGTACAGTGTGTGTGAGAGGGCGGGATGGGGTACAGTGTGTGTGAGGGTGGGATGGGGTCCAGTGTGTGAGAGGGTGGAATGGGGTACAGTGTGTGTGAGAGGGTGAGATGGGGTACAGTGTGTGTGAGATCGCGAGATGGGGTACAGTGTGGGATGCGGTACAGTGTGTGTGAGAGGGTGGGATGGCGTATAATGTGTGTGAGGGTGGGATGGGGTACAGTGTGCGAGAGGGTGGGATGGGGTACAGTGTGTGTGAGAGGGTGAGATGGGGTACAGTGTGTGGGAGAGGGTGGGATGGGGTACAGTGTGTGTGAGGGTGGGATGGGGTACAGTGTGTGTGACTGGGTGGGATGGGGTACAGTTTGTGTGCGAGGGTTGGATGGGGTACAGTGTGTGTGCGAGGGTGATATGGGGTACAGTGTGTGTTAGAGGGTGTGATGGGGTACAGTGTGTGTGTTAGAGGTTGAGTTGGGGTACAGTGTGTAACAGTGTGAGTGTGAGATGTTGGGTCAGGGTACAGTGTGTGTCTGTGGTTGGGATGGGGTACAGTGTGTGTGAGAGGGTGGGATGGGGTACAGTGTGTGTGAGAGGGTGGGATGGGGTACAGTGTGTGTGAGAGGGTGGGTGTGGTACAGTGTGTGTTTGTGAGGGTGGGATGGGGTACAGTGTGTGTGAGAGGGTGGGATGCGGTACATTGTGTGTGTTAGAGGTTGAGTTGGGTTTCTCTGTGTGTGAGAGGGTGGGATGGGGTACAGTGTGTGTGAGAGGGTGAGATGGGGTACAGTTTGTGTGAGAGGGCGGGATGGGTTACAGTGTGTGTGAGAGGTTGGGATGGGGTACAGCGTGTGTGAGAGGGTGAGATGGGGTTCAGTTTGTGTGAGAGGGCGGGATGGGGTACTGAGTGTGTGAGAGGGTGGGATGGGGTACACTGTGTGTGAGAGGGTGAGATGGGGTACAGTGTGTGTGAGGGGATGAGATGGGGTACAGTGTGTGTGAGGGGATGAGATGGGGTATAGCGAGTGTGAAAGGGTGGGATGTGGTACAGCGAGTGTGAGAGGGTGGGATGGGGTAAAGTGTGTGTGGGAGGGTGGGATGGGGTACAGTGTGTGTGAGAGGGTGAGATGGGGTACAGTGTGTGTGAGAGGGTGAGATGGGGTCCAGTGCGTTTGTGTGCGGGTGGGATGGGGTACAGTGTGTGTGAGTGGCTGAGATGGGGTACAGTGTGTGGGAGCAGGCGAGATGGGGTACAGTGTGTGTGAGAGGGCGGGATGGGGTACAGTGTGTGTGTGAGGGTGGGATGGGGTACAGTGTGTGAGAGGGTGGGATGGGGTACAGTGTGTGTGAGAGGGTGAGATGGGGTACAGTGTGTGTGAGAGGGCGGGATGGGGTACAGTGTGTGTGAGGGTGGGATGGGGTCCAGTGTGTGAGAGGGTGGAATGGGGTACAGTGTGTGTGAGAGGGTGAGATGGGGTACAGTGTGTGTGAGATCGCGAGATGGGGTACAGTGTGGGATGCGGTACAGGGTGTGTGAGAGGGTGGGATGGCGTATAATGTGTGTGAGGGTGGGATGGGGTACAGTGTGCGAGAGGGTGGGATGGGGTACAGTGTGTGTGAGAGGGTGAGATGGGGTACAGTGTGTGGGAGAGGGTGGGATGGGGTACAGTGTGTGTGAGGGGGTGAGATGGGGTACAGTGTGTGTGACTGGGTGGGATGGGGTACAGTTTGTGTGCGAGGGTTGGATGGGGTACAGTGTGTGTGCGAGGGTGATATGGGGTACAGTGTGTGTTAGAGGGTGTGATGGGGTACAGTGTGTGTGTTAGAGGTTGAGTTGGGGTACAGTGTGTAACAGTGTGAGTGTGAGATGTTGGGTCAGGGTACAGTGTGTGTCTGTGGTTGGGATGGGGTACAGTTTGTGTGCGAGGGTTGGATGGGGTACAGTGTGTGTGCGAGTGTGATATGGGGTACAGTGTGTGTTAGAGGGTGTGATGGGGTACAGTGTGTGTGTTAGAGGTTGAGTTGGGGTACAGTGTGTAACAGTGTGAGTGTGAGATGTTGGGTCAGGGTACAGTGTGTGTCTGTGGTTGGGATGGGGTACAGTGTGTGTGAGAGGGTGGGATGGGGTACAGTGTGTGTGAGAGGGTGGGATGGGGTACAGTGTGTGTGAGAGGGTGGGATGGGGTACAGTGAGTGTGAGAGGGTGGGATGGGGAACTGTGTGAGAGGGTGGGATGGGGTAAAGTGTGTGTGGGAGGGTGCGACAGGGTAAAGCGTGTGTGAGAGGGTGGGATGGGGTACAGTGTGTGTGTGAGGGTGTGATGCGGTACAGTGTGTATGAGAGGGTGAGATGGGGTACAGTGTGTGTGTGAGGGTGTGATGCGGTACAGTGTGTATGAGAGGGTGAGATGGGGTCCAGTGTGTGTGAGAGGGTGAGATGGGGTACAGTGTCTGTGTGAGGGTGGAATGGGGTACAGTGTGTGTGTGGGAGGGTGCGATGGGGTACAGTGTGTGTGAGAGTGTGGGAAGGGGTACAGTGTGTTAGAGAGGGTGAGATGGGGTACAGTGTGTGTGTGAGGGTGGAATGGGGTACAGTGCGTGTGAGAGGGTGAGATGGGGTACAGTGTGTGTGGGAGGGTGCGATGGGGTACATTGTGTATGAGAGGGTGAGATGGGGTACAGTATGTAACAGTGTGGGAGGGGGTACAGTGTGTGTGAGAGGGTGGGATGGGGTACAGTGTGAGAGGGTGGGATGGGGTACAGTGTGTGTGAGAGGGTGGGATGGGGTACAGTGTGTGTGAGAGGGTGGGATGGGGTACAGTGTGAGAGGGTGGGATGGGGTACAGTGTGTGTGAGAGGGTGGGATGGGGTACAGTGTGTAACAGTGTGGGATGGGGTACAGTGTGTGTGAGAGGGTGGGATGGGGTACAGTGTGAGAGGGTGGGATGGGGTACAGTGTGAGAGGGTGGGATGGGGTACAGTGTGTGAGAGGGTGAGATGGGGTAAAGTGTGTGTGAGAGGGTGAGATGGGGTACAGTGTGTGTGAGAGGGTGCGATGGGGTACAGTGTGTGTGAGAGGGTGAGATGGGGTACAGTGTGTGTGAGAGGGTGCGATGGGGTACAGTGTGTGTGAGAGGGTGAGATGGGGTACAGTGTGTGAGAGGGTTGGATGGGGTACAGTTTGTGTGAGAGGGTGGGATAGGGTACAGTGTGTGTGAGAGGGTGCGATGGGGTACAGTGTGTGTGAGAGGGTGAGATGGGGTACAGTGTGTGAGAGGGTTGGATGGGGTACAGTGGGTGTGAGAGGGTGGGATGGGGTAAAGTGTGTGTGTGAGGGTGGGATGGGGTAAAGTGTGTGTGAGAGGGTGAGATGGGGTAAAGTGTGTGTGTGAGGGTGGGATGGGGTACAGTGTGTGAGAGGGTGAGATGGGGTACAGTGTGTGTGAGAGGGTGGGATGGGGTAAATTGTGTGTGTGAGGGTGGGATGGGGTACAGTGTGTGAGAGGGTGAGATGGGGTACAGTGTGTGTGAGAGGGTGGGATGGGGTAAAGTTTGTGTGAAAGGGTGGGATGGGGTACAGTGGGTGTGAGAGGGTGGGATGGGGTAAAGTGTGTGTGAGAGGGTGGGATGGCGTACAGTGGGTGTGAGAGGGGGGATGGGGTTCAGTGTGTGAGAGGGTTGGATGGGGTACAGTGGGTGTGAGAGGGTGGGATGGGGTACAGTGGGTGTGAGAGGGGGGATGGTGTTCAGTGTGTGAGAGGGTGGGTGTGGTACAGTGTGCGTTTGTGAGGGTGAGATGGGGTACAGTGTGTGTGAAAGGGTGAGATGGGGTACAGTGTGTTTCCGAGGGTGGAATGGGGTACAGTGTGTGTGAGAGGGTGAGATGGGGTACAGTGTGTGTGAGGGGATGAGAAGGGGTACAGTGTGTGTGAGAGGGTGAGATGGGGTACAGTGTGTGTGAGGGGATGAGAAGGGGTACAGTGTGTGTGAGAGGGTGGAATGGGGTACAATGTGTTTTAGAGAGTGGGAGGGGTTATAGTGTGTGAGGGGGTGAGATGGGGTATAGTGTGGAACAGCGTGGGATGGGGTGCAGTGTGTGTGTGTGAGGGTGGGATGGGGTACAGTTTGTGTGAGAGGTTGAGATGGGGTACAGCATGTGTGAGAGGGTGAGATGGGGTACAGTGTGTGTGAGAGGGTGAGATGGGGTACAGTGTGTGTGAGAGGGTGCAGTGTGGGTGAGACGGTGGGATGTGGTACAGTGTGTGTGAGGGGGTGTGATGGGGTACAGCGTGTGTGAGATGGTGGGATGGGGTACAGTGTGTGTGAGAGGGTCGGATGGGGTACAGTGTGTGTGAGTGGGTGGGATGGGGTACAGTGTGTGAGAGAGGTGATGGGGTAGAGTGTGTTTGACAGGGTGAGGTGGGGTATAGTGTTTGAGGGAGTGAAATGGGGTATAGTGTGTGTGGGTGGGTGAGATGGTGTACAGTGTGTGTGAGAGGGTGGGATGGGGTACAGTGTGTGTGAGAGCGTGAGTTGCGGTGCAGTGTGTGTGAGAGGGTGTGATGGGGTACAGTGTGTGTGAGGGGATGAGATGGGGTACAGTGTGTGTGAGGGGATGAGATGGGGTATAGCGAGTGTGAAAGGGTGGGATGTGGTACAGCGAGTGTGAGAGGGTGGGATGGGGTAAAGTGTGTGTGGGAGGGTGGGATGGGGTACAGTGTGTGTGAGAGGGTGAGATGGGGTACAGTGTGTGTGAGAGGGTGAGATGGGGTCCAGTGTGTTTGTGTGCGGGTGGGATGGGGTACAGTGTGTGTGAGTGGCTGTGATGGGGTACAGTGTGTGGGAGCAGGCGAGATGGGGTACAGTGTGTGTGAGAGGGCGGGATGGGGTACAGTGTGTGTGTGAGGGTGGGATGGGGTACAGTGTGTGAGAGGGTGGGATGGGGTACAGTGTGTGTGAGAGGGTGAGATGGGGTACAGTGTGTGTGAGAGGGCGGGATGGGGTACAGTGTGTGTGAGGGTGGGATGGGGTCCAGTGTGTGAGAGGGTGGAATGGGGTACAGTGTGTGTGAGAGGGTGAGATGGGGTACAGTGTGTGTGAGATCGCGAGATGGGGTACAGTGTGGGATGCGGTACAGTGTGTGTGAGAGGGTGGGATGGCGTATAATGTGTGTGAGGGTGGGATGGGGTACAGTGTGCGAGAGGGTGGGATGGGGTACAGTGTGTGTGAGAGGGTGAGATGGGGTACAGTGTGTGGGAGAGGGTGGGATGGGGTACAGTGTGTGTGAGGGGGTGAGATGGGGTACAGTGTGTGTGACTGGGTGGGATGGGGTACAGTTTGTGTGCGAGGGTTGGATGGGGTACAGTGTGTGTGCGAGGGTGATATGGGGTACAGTGTGTGTTAGAGGGTGTGATGGGGTACAGTGTGTGTGTTAGAGGTTGAGTTGGGGTACAGTGTGTAACAGTGTGAGTGTGAGATGTTGGGTCAGGGTACAGTGTGTGTCTGTGGTTGGGATGGGGTACAGTTTGTGTGCGAGGGTTGGATGGGGTACAGTGTGTGTGCGAGGGTGATATGGGGTACAGTGTGTGTTAGAGGGTGTGATGGGGTACAGTGTGTGTGTTAGAGGTTGAGTTGGGGTACAGTGTGTAACAGTGTGAGTGTGAGATGTTGGGTCAGGGTACAGTGTGTGTCTGTGGTTGGGATGGGGTACAGTGTGTGTGAGAGGGTGGGATGGGGTACAGTGTGTGTGAGAGGGTGGGATGGGGTACAGTGTGTGTGAGAGGGTGGGTGTGGTACAGTGTGTGTTTGTGAGGGTGGGATGGGGTACAGTGTGTGTGAGAGGGTGGGATGCGGTACATTGTGTGTGTTAGAGGTTGAGTTGGGTTTCTCTGTGTGTGAGAGGGTGGGATGGGGTACAGTGTGTGTGAGAGGGTGAGATGGGGTACAGTTTGTGTGAGAGGGCGGGATGGGTTACAGTGTGTGTGAGAGGTTGGGATGGGGTACAGCGTGTGTGAGAGGGTGAGATGGGGTACAGTGTGTGTGAGAGGGTGGGATGGGGTACAGTGTGTGTGAGAGGGTGGGATAGGGTACAGTGTGTGAGAGGGTGAGATTGGGTACAGTGTGTGTGAGAGGGTGGGATGGGGTACAGTTTGTGTGAGAGGGTGGGATGGG
Organism: Carcharodon carcharias; assembly: GCF_017639515.1. NCBI lineage: Eukaryota > Metazoa > Chordata > Chondrichthyes > Lamniformes > Lamnidae > Carcharodon > Carcharodon carcharias. The sequence goes on from NC_054497.1 coordinate 21,361,027, forward strand.
GTAAAGTGTGTGTGAGAGTGTGGGATGGGGTACAGTGTGTGTGTGAGGGTGGGTGGGGTACAGTGTGTGTGAGAGGGTGGAATGGGGTACAATGTGTTTTAGAGAGTGGGAGGGGTTATAGTGTGTGAGGGGGTGAGATGGGGTATAGTGTGGAACAGCGTGGGATGGGGTGCAGTGTGTGTGTGTGAGGGTGGGATGGGGTACAGTGTGTGTGAGAGGTTGAGATGGGGTACAGCATGTGTGAGAGGGTGAGATGGGGTACAGTGTGTGTGAGAGGGTGAGATGGGGTACAGTGTGTGTGAGAGGGTGCAGTGTGGGTGAGACGGTGGGATGTGGTACAGTGTGTGTGAGGGGGTGAGATGGGGTACAGCGTGTGTGAGAGGGTGGGATGGGGTACAGCGTGTGTGAGAGGGTGGGATGGGGTACAGTGTGTGTGAGATGGTGGGATGGGGTACAGTGTGTGTGAGTGGGTGGGATGGGGTACAGTGTGTGTGAGAGAGGTAATGGGGTAGAGTGTGTTTGACAGGGTGAGGTGGGGTATAGTGTGTGAGGGAGTGAAATGGGGTATAGTGTGTGTGGGTGGGTGAGATGGTGTACAGTGTGTGTGAGAGGGTGGGATGGGGTACAGTGTGTGTGAGAGCGTGAGTTGCGGTGCAGTGTGTGTGAGAGGGTGGGATGGGTTATAGTGTGTGAGAGCGTGAGATGGGGTACAGTGTGTGTGAGAGGTGAGATGGGGTACAGTGTGTGTGAGAGGTTGGGATGGGTTACAGTGTGTGTGAGAGGGTGGGATGGGGTACAGTGTGTGTGAGAGGGTGGGATGGGGTACAGTGTGTGTGAGAGGGTGGGATGGTGTACAGCGTGTGTGAGAGGGAGAGATGGGGTACAGTGTGTGTGAGATGGCGAGATGGGGTACATTGTCTGTAAGCGGGCGGGATGGGGTACAGTGTGTGCCAGAGGGGGAGATGGGGTACTGTGTGTTTAAGAGGATGAGATAGGGTACAGTGTGTGTGAGAGGGTGAATTGGGGTACAGTGTGTGTGAGAGGGTGAGATGGGGTACAGTGTGTGTGAGGGGGTGAGATGGGGTACAGTGTGTGTGAGAGTGCGGGATGGGGTAAAGTGTGTGTGAGGAGGTGAGATGGGGTACAGTGTGTGTGAGCGGGTGAGTTGGGGTACAATGTGTGTGCGAGGTTGAGATGGGGTACAGTGTGTGTGAGAGGGGGGGATGGGGTACACTGTGTGTGAGAGGTTGAGATGGGGTACAGTGTGTGTGAGAGGGGGGGATGGGGTACACTGTGTGTGAGAGGTTGAGATGGGGAACAGTGTTTGTGAGAGGGTGGGATGGGTTACAGTGTGTGTGGGAGGGTTAGATGGGGTACAGTGTGTGTGAGGGGGTGAGATTGGGTACAGTGTGTGTGAGAGGGTGTGATGGGGTACACTGTGTGTGAGAGGGCGAGATAGGGTACAGTGTGTGTGAGAGGGCGAGATGGGGTACAGTGTGTGTGAGGTGCTGACATGGGGTACAGTGTGTCTGAGGGGGTGAGATGGGGTACAGTGTATGTGAGAGGGTGGGATGTGGTACAGCGTGTGTGAGAGGGTGGGATGGGGTAAAGTAAGTGTAAGAGGGTGGGATGGGGTACAGTGTGTGTGAGAGGTTGAGATGGGGTACAGTGTGTGTGAGAGGGTGAGATGGTGTACAGTGTGTGTGAGAGGTTGAGATGGGGTGCAGTGTGTGTGATAGGGTGAGATTGGGTACAGTGTGTGTGAGAGGGTGGGATGGGGTACAGTTTGTGTGAGAGGGTGGGATGGGGGTAAAGTGTGTGTGAGAGTGTGGGATGGGGTACAGTGTGTGTGTGAGGGTGGGTGGGGTACAGTGTGTGTAAGAGGGTGGAATGGGGTACAATGTGTTTTAGAGAGTGGGAGGGGTTATAGTGTGTGAGGGGGTGAGATGGGGTATAGTGTGGAACAGCGTGGGATGGGGTGCAGTGTGTGTGTCTGAGGGTGGATGGGGTACAGTTTGTGTGAGAGGTTGAGATGGGTACAGCATGTGTGAGAGGGTGAGATGGGGTACAGTGTGTGTGAGAGGGTGGAGATGGGGTACAGTGTGTGTGAGAGGATGCAGTGTGGGTGAGACGGTGGGATGTGGTACAGTGTGTGTGAGGGGGTGTGATGGGGTACAGCGTGTGTGAGATGGTGGGATGCGGTACAGTGTGTGTGAGAGGTTGAGATGGGGGTGCAGTGTGTGTGATAGGGTGAGATGGGGTACAGTGTGTGCGAGAGGGTGAGATGGGGTACGATGTGTGTGAGAGTTTGAGATGGGGCACAGTGTGTGTGATAGGGTGTGATGGGGCACAGTGTGTGTGATAGGGTGAGATGGGCTACAGTGTGTGTGAGAGGGTGAGATGGGGTACAGTGTGTGGGAGCGGGTGAGTTGGGGTACAGTGTGTGTGATAGAGTGAGATTGGGTGCAGTGTGTGTGGGCGGTGAGATGGGGCACAGTGTGTGTGATAGGGTGAGATGGGGTGCAGTGTGTGTGGGTGGTGAGATGGGGCACAGTGGGTGTGAGAGTGCGGGATGGGGTAAAGTGTGTGTGAGGAGATGAGATGGGGTACGGTGTGTGTGAGCGGGTGAGTTGGTGTACAATATGTATGATAGGGTGTGATGGGGTACAGTGTGTGTGAGAGGGTGTGATGGGGTACAGTGTGTGTGAGAGGTTGAGATGGGGTACAGTGTGTGTGAGAGGGTTAGATGGGGTACAGTGTGTGTGAGGGGGTGAAATGGGGTACTGTGTGTGTGAGAGGGTGTGATGGGGTGCACTGTGTGTGAGAGGCTGGGATGGGGTACAGTGTGTGTGAGAGCAGGGATAGGGTGCAGTGTGCGTGAGAGCGTGAGATGGGGTACAGTGTGTGTGTGAGAGGGTGGGATGGGGTACAGTGTGTGTGAGAGGGTGGGATGGGGTACAGCGTGTGTGAGAGGGTGGGATGGGGTACAGTGTGTGTGAGAGCAGGGATGGGGTGCAGTGTGTGTGAGTGCGTGAGATGGGGTACAGTGTGTGTGTGAGAGGGTGGGATGGGGTACAGTGTGTGTGAGAGGGTGGGATGGGGTACAGCGTGTGTGAGAGGGTGGGATGGGGTACAGTGTGTGTGAGAGCGGGGATGGGGTGCAGTGTGTGTGAGAGCGTGAGATGGGGTACAGTGTGTGTGAGAGGGTGGGATGAGGTACAGTGTGTGTGAGAGGGTGGGATGGGGTATATTGTGTGAGAGGGCGGGATGGGGTACAGTGTGTGTGTGAGGGTGGGATGGGGTACAGTGTGTGACTGAGTGGTATGGGGTACAGTGTGTGTGAGATGGTGGGATGGGGTACAGTGTGTGTGAGAGGGTGGGATGGGGTACAGTTTGTGTGAGAGGGTGGGATGGGGTATATTGTGTGAGAGGGCGGGATGGGGTACAGTGTGTGTGTGAGGGTGGGATGGGGTACAGTGTGTGTGTTAGAGGTTGAGTTGGGGTACAGTGTGTAACAGTGTGAGTGTGAGATGTTGGGTCAGGGTACAGTGTGTGTCTGTGGTTGGGATGGGGTACAGTGTGTGTGAGAGGGTGGGATGGGGTACAGTGTGTGTGAGAGGGTGGGATGGGGTACAGTGTGTGTGAGAGGGTGGGTGTGGTACAGTGTGTGTTTGTGAGGGTGGGATGGGGTACAGTGTGTGTGAGAGGGTGGGATGCGGTACATTGTGTGTGTTAGAGGTTGAGTTGGGTTTCTCTGTGTGTGAGAGGGTGGGATGGGGTACAGTGTGTGTGAGAGGGTGAGATGGGGTACAGTTTGTGTGAGAGGGCGGGATGGGTTACAGTGTGTGTGAGAGGTTGGGATGGGGTACAGTGTGTGGGAGCGGGTGAGTTGGGGTACAGTGTGTGTGATAGAGTGAGATTGGGTGCAGTGTGTGTGGGCGGTGAGATGGGGCACAGTGTGTGTGATAGGGTGAGATGGGGTGCAGTGTGTGTGGGTGTTGAGATGGGGCACAGTGGGTGTGAGAGTGCGGGATGGGGTAAAGTGTGTGTGAGGAGATGAGATGGGGTACGGTGTGTGTGAGCGGGTGAGTTGGTGTACAATATGTATGATAGGGTGTGATGGGGTACAGTGTGTGTGAGAGGGTGTGATGGGGTACAGTGTGTGTGAGAGGTTGAGATGGGGTACAGTGTGTGTGAGAGGGTTAGATGGGGTACAGTGTGTGTGAGGGGGTGAAATGGGGTACTGTGTGTGTGAGAGGGTGTGATGGGGTGCACTGTGTGTGAGAGGCTGGGATGGGGTACAGTGTGTGTGAGAGCAGGGATAGGGTGCAGTGTGCGTGAGAGCGTGAGATGGGGTACAGTGTGTGTGTGAGAGGGTGGGATGGGGTACAGTGTGTGTGAGAGGGTGGGATGGGGTACAGCGTGTGTGAGAGGGTGGGATGGGGTACAGTGTGTGTGAGAGCAGGGATGGGGTGCAGTGTGTGTGAGTGCGTGAGATGGGGTACAGTGTGTGTGTGAGAGGGTGGGATGGGGTACAGTGTGTGTGAGGAGGGTGGGATGGGGTAACAGCGTGTGTGAGAGGGTGGGATGGGGTACAGTGTGTGTGAGAGCGGGGATGGGGTGCAGTGTGTGTGAGAGCGTGAGATGGGGTACAGTGTGTGTGAGAGGGTGGGATGAGGTACAGTGTGTGTGAGAGGGTGGGATGGGGTATATTGTGTGAGAGGCGGGATGGGGTACAGTGTGTGTGTGAGGGTGGGATGGGGGTACAGTGTGTGACTGATGGTATGGGGTACAGTGTGTGTGAGATGGTGGGATGGGGTACAGTGTGTGTGAGAGGGTGGGATGGGGTACAGTTTGTGTGAGAGGGTGGGATTGGGTAGGTATTGTGTGAGAGGGCGGGATGGGGTACAGTGTGTGTGTGAGGGTGGGATGGGGTACAGGTGTGTGTTAGAGGTTGAGTTGGGGTACAGTGTGTAACAGTGTGAGTGTGAGATGTTTGGTCAGGGTACAGTGTGTGTCTGTGGTTGGGATGGGGTACAGTGTGTGTGAGAGGGTGGGATGGGGTACAGTGTGTGTGAGAGGGTGGGATGTGGTACAGTGTGTGTGAGAGGGTGGGTGTGGTACAGTGTGTGTTTGTGAGGGTGGGATGGGGTACAGTGTGTGTGAGAGGGTGGGATGCGGTACATTGTGTGTGTTAGAGGTTGAGTTGGGTTTCTCTGTGTGTGAGAGGGTGGGATGGGGTACAGTGTGTGTGAGAGGGTGAGATGGGGTACAGTTTGTGTGAGAGGGCGGGATGGGTTACAGTGTGTGTGAGAGGTTGGGATGGGGTACAGCGTGTGTGAGAGGGTGAGATGGGGTTCAGTTTGTGTGAGAGGGCGGGATGGGGTACAGTGTGTGTGAGAGGGTGGGATAGGGTACAGTGTGTGAGAGGGTGAGATTGGGTACAGTGTGTGTGAGAGGGTGGGATGGGGTACAGTTTGTGTGAGAGGGTGGGATGGGGTAAAGTGTGTGTGAGAGTGTGGGATGGGGTACAGTGTGTGTGTGAGGGTGGGTGGGGTACAGTGTGTGTGAGAGGGTGGAATGGGGTACAATGTGTTTTAGAGAGTGGGAGGGGTTATAGTGTGTGAGGGGGTGAGATGGGGTATAGTGTGGAACAGCGTGGGATGGGGTGCAGTGTGTGTGTGTGAGGGTGGGATGGGGTACAGTTTGTGTGAGAGGTTGAGATGGGGTACAGCATGTGTGAGAGGGTGAGATGGGGTACAGTGTGTGTGAGAGGGTGAGATGGGGTACAGTGTGTGTGAGAGGGTGCAGTGTGGGTGAGACGGTGGGATGTGGTACAGTGTGTGTGAGGGGGTGTGATGGGGTACAGCGTGTGTGAGATGGTGGGATGGGGTACAGCGTGTGTGAGATGGTGGGATGGGGTACAGTGTGTGTGAGAGGGTCGGATGGGGTACAGTGTGTGTGAGTGGGTGGGATGGGGTACAGTGTGTGAGAGAGGTAATGGGGTAGAGTGTGTTTGACAGGGTGAGGTGGGGTATAGTGTTTGAGGGAGTGAAATGGGGTATAGTGTGTGTGGGTTGGTGAGATGGTGTACAGTGTGTGTGAGAGGGTGGGATGGGGTACAGTGTGTGTGAGAGCGTGAGTTGCGGTGCAGTGTGTGTGAGAGGGTGGGATGGGTTATAGTGTGTGAGAGCGTGAGATGGGGTACAGTGTGTGTGAGAGGTGAGATGGGGTACAGTGTGTGTGAGAGGTTGGGATGGGTTACAGTGTGTGTGAGAGGGTGGGATGGGGTACAGTGTGTGTGAGAGGGTGGGATGGGGTACAGTGTGTGTGAGAGGGTGGGATGGTGTACAGCGTGTGTGAGAGGGAGAGATGGGGTACAGTGTGTGTGAGATGGCGAGATGGGGTACATTGTCTGTAAGCAGGCGGGATGGGGTACAGTGTGTGCCAGAGGGGGAGATGGGGTACTGTGTGTTTAAGAGGATGAGATAGGGTACAGTGTGTGTGAGAGGGTGAGATGGGGTACAGTGTGTGTGAGAGGGTGAGATGGGGTACAGTGTGTGTGAGGGGGTGAGATGGGGTACAGTGTGTGTGAGAGTGCGGGATGGGGTAAAGTGTGTGTGAGGAGGTGAGATGGGGTACAGTGTGTGTGAGCGGGTGAGTTGGGGTACAATGTGTGTGCGAGGTTGAGATGGGGTACAGTGTGTGTGAGAGGGGGGGATGGGGTACACTGTGTGTGAGAGGTTGAGATGGGGTACAGTGTGTGTGAGAGGGGGGGGATGGGGTACACTGTGTGTGAGAGGTTGAGATGGGGAACAGTGTTTGTGAGAGGGTGGGATGGGTTACAGTGTGTGTGGGAGGGTTAGATGGGGTACAGTGTGTGTGAGGGGGTGAGATTGGGTACAGTGTGTGTGAGAGGGTGTGATGGGGTACACTGTGTGTGAGAGGGCGAGATAGGGTACAGTGTGTGTGAGAGGGCGAGATGGGGTACAGTGTGTGTGAGGTGCTGACATGGGGTACAGTGTGTCTGAGGGGGTGAGATGGGGTACAGTGTATGTGAGAGGGAGGGATGTGGTACAGCGTGTGTGAGAGGGTGGGATGGGGTAAAGTAAGTGTAAGAGGGTGGGATGGGGTACAGTGTGTGTGAGAGGTTGAGATGGGGTACAGTGTGTGTGAGAGGGTGAGATGGTGTACAGTGTGTGTGAGAGGTTGAGATGGGGTGCAGTGTGTGTGATAGGGTGAGATTGGGTACAGTGTGTGTGAGAGGGTGGGATGGGGTACAGTTTGTGTGAGAGGGTGGGATGGGGTAAAGTGTGTGTGAGAGTGTGGGATGGGGTACAGTGTGTGTGTGAGGGTGGGTGGGGTACAGTGTGTGTAAGAGGGTGGAATGGGGTACAATGTGTTTTAGAGAGTGGGAGGGGTTATAGTGTGTGAGGGGGTGAGATGGGGTATAGTGTGGAACAGCGTGGGATGGGGTGCAGTGTGTGTGTGTGAGGGTGGGATGGGGTACAGTTTGTGTGAGAGGTTGAGATGGGGTACAGCATGTGTGAGAGGGTGAGATGGGGTACAGTGTGTGTGAGAGGGTGAGATGGGTACAGTGTGTGTGAGAGGATGCAGTGTGGGTGAGACGGTGGGATGTGGTACAGTGTGTGTGAGGGGGTGTGATGGGGTACAGCGTGTGTGAGATGGTGGGATGCGGTACAGTGTGTGTGAGAGATTGAGATGGGGTGCAGTGTGTGTGATAGGGTGAGATGGGGTACAGTGTGTGCGAGAGGGTGAGATGGGGTACGATGTGTGTGAGAGTTTGAGATGGGGCACAGTGTGTGTGATAGGGTGTGATGGGGCACAGTGTGTGTGATAGGGTGAGATGGGCTACAGTGTGTGTGAGAGGGTGAGATGGGGTACAGTGTGTGGGAGCGGGTGAGTTGGGGTACAGTGTGTGTGATAGAGTGAGATTGGGTGCAGTGTGTGTGGGCGGTGAGATGGGGCACAGTGTGTGTGATAGGGTGAGATGGGGTGCAGTGTGTGTGGGTGGTGAGATGGGGCACAGTGGGTGTGAGAGTGCGGGATGGGGTAAAGTGTGTGTGAGGAGATGAGATGGGGTACGGTGTGTGAGAGCGGGTGAGTTGGTGTACAATATGTATGATAGGGTGTGATGGGGTACAGTGTGTGTGAGAGGGTGTGATGGGGTACAGTGTGTGTGAGAGGTTGAGATGGGGTACAGTGTGTGTGAGAGGGTTAGATGGGGTACAGTGTGTGTGAGGGGGTGAAATGGGGTACTGTGTGTGTGAGAGGGTGTGATGGGGTGCACTGTGTGTGAGAGGCTGGGATGGGGTACAGTGTGTGTGAGAGCAGGGATAGGGTGCAGTGTGCGTGAGAGCGTGAGATGGGGTACAGTGTGTGTGTGAGAGGGTGGGATGGGGTACAGTGTGTGTGAGAGGGTGGGATGGGGTACAGCGTGTGTGAGAGGGTGGGATGGGGTACAGTGTGTGTGAGAGCAGGGATGGGGTGCAGTGTGTGTGAGTGCGTGAGATGGGGTACAGTGTGTGTGTGAGAGGGTGGGATGGGGTACAGTGTGTGTGTGAGAGGGTGGGATGGGGTACAGTGTGTGTGAGAGGGTGGGATGGGGTACAGCGTGTGTGAGAGGGTGGGATGGGGTACAGTGTGTGTGAGAGCAGGGATGGGGTGCAGTGTGTGTGAGTGCGTGAGATGGGGTACAGTGTGTGTGTGAGAGGGTGGGATGGGGTACAGTGTGTGTGAGAGGGTGGGATGGGGTACAGCGTGTGTGAGAGGATGGGATGGGGTACAGTGTGTGTGAGAGCGGGGATGGGGTGCAGTGTGTGTGAGAGCGTGAGATGGGGTACAGTGTGTGTGAGAGGGTGGGATGAGGTACAGTGTGTGTGAAAGGGTGGGATGGGGTACAGTGTGTGTGAGATGGTGGGATGGGGTACAGTGTGTGTGAGAGGGTGGGATGGGGTACAGTTTGTGTGAGAGGGTGGGATGGGGTATATTGTGTGAGAGGGCGGGCTGGGGTACAGTGTGTGTGTGAGGGTGGGATGGGGTACAGTGTGTGACTGAGTGGTATGGGGTACAGTGTGTGACTGGGTGGGATGGTGTACAGTGTGTGTGTCAGTGCGGGATGGGGTACAGTGTGTATGAGAGACTGAGTTGGGGTACAGTGTGTGAGGGAGTGAAATGGGGCATAGTGTGTGTGTGAGGGTGGGATGGGGTGCAGTGTTTGTGTGAGGGTGGGATGGGGTACAGTGTGTGTGAGAGGAAATGGGGTACAGTGTGTTTGACAGGGTGAGGTGGGGTATAGTGTGCGAGGGAGTGAAATGGGGCATAGTGTGTGTGGGTGGGTGAGATGGGGTACAGTGTGTGTGAGAGTGTGAGATTGGGTACAGTGTGTGAGAGAGGGTGGGATGGGGTACAGTGTGTGTGAGAGGGTGAGATGGGGTACAATGTGTGTGAGAGGTTGAGATGGGGTACAGTGTGTGTGAGAGGGTGAGATGGTGTACAGTGTGCGTGAGAGGTTGTGATGGGGTACAGTGTGTGTGATAGGGTGAGATGGGGTACAGTGTGTGCGAGAGGGTGAGATGGGGCACAGTGTGTGTGATAGGGTGAGATGGGGTACGGTGTGTGTGAGAGGTTGAGATGGGGCACAATGTGTGTGATAGCGTGAGATTGGGCACAGTGTGTGTGATAGAGTGAGATGGGGTAAAGTGTGTGTGATAGGGTAAGATGGGGTACAGTGTGTGTGAGAGGGTGGGATGGGGTACAGCGTGTGTGAGAGGGTGAGATGGGGTACAGTGTGTGTGAGAGTGCTGGATGTGGTAAAGTGAGTGTGTGGGGGGAGATAGGGTACAGTGTGTGTGAGAGGGTGGGATGGGGTACAGCGTGTGTGAGAGGGTGAGATGGGGTACAGTGTGTGTGAGAGTGCTGGATGTGGTAAAGTGAGTGTGTGGGGGGAGATAGGGTACAGTGTGTGTGAGAGGGTGGGATGGGGTACAGCGTGTGTGAGGGGGTGAGATAGGGTACAGTGCGTGTGAGAGGGTGGGATGGGCTCCAGTGTGTGTGAGACGGTGGGATGGAGTACAGTGTGTAAGAGGGTGAGATGGGTATAGCGTGTTTGAGAGGGTGCAGTGTGCGCGAGAGGGTGGAATGGGGTACAGTGTGTGTATATGTGGGTGAGATGGGGTACAGTTTGTGTGAGGGTGGGTGGGGTACAGTGTGTGTGAGAGGTTGAGATGGGGCGCAGAGTGTGTGATAGGGTGAGATGGGGCGCAGAGTGTGTGATAGGGTGAGATGGGGTACAGTGTGTGTGATAGGGTGAGATGGGGTACAGTGTGTGTGATAGGGTGAGATGGGGTACTGTGTGTGTGATAGGGTGAGATGGGGTACAGTGTGTGTGATAGGGTGAGATGGGGTACTGTGTGTGTGATAGGGTGAGGTGGGGTACAGTGTGTGTGATAGGGTGAGATGGGGTACTGTGTGTGTGATAGGGTGAGATGGGGTACAGTGTGTGTGAGAGAGTGAGATGGGGTACAGCGTGTGTGAGAGGGTGGGATGGCGTACAGTGTGTGTGAGAGGGTGGGATGGGTTATAGTGTGTGAGAGCGTGAGATGGGGTACAGTGTGTGTGAGAGGCTGGGATGGGGTAAAGTGTGTGTGAGAGGGTGGGATGGGGTATAGCGTGTGTGAGAGGGTGGGATGTGGTACAGTGTGTGTGAGAGGGTGGGATGGGGTAAAGTGTGTGTGAGAGGGTGGGATGGGGTATAGCGTGTGTGAGAGGGTGGGATGTGGTACAGTGTGTGTGAGAATGTGGGATGGGGTACAGTGTGTGTGAGGGGGTGGGATGGGGTACATTGTTTTTGAGGGGGTGCGATAGGGTACAGTGTGTGTGAGAGGGTGGGATGGGGTCCAGTGTGTGTGAGGGGGTGGGATGGGGTACATTGTTTTTGAGGGGGTGAGATAGGGTACAGTGTGTGTGAGAGGGTGGGATGGGGTACAGTGTGTGTGAGAGGGTGGGATGGGGTACACTGTGTGTGAGAGGGTGGGATGTGGTACAGCGTGTGTGAGAGGGTGGGACGGGGTACAGTGTGTGTAAGAGTGTGTGATGGGGTACATTTTGTGTAAGAGGGTGAGATGGGGTAGTGTGTGTGTGAGAGGGTGGGATGGGGTACAGTGTGTGTGAGAGGGTGGGATCGGGTACAGTGAGTTAGAGGGTGAGATGGGGTAGAGTGTGTGTGAGAGGTAATGGGGTACAGTGTGTTTGACAGGGTGAGGTGGGGTATAGTGTGCGAGGGAGTGAAATGGGGCATAGTGTGTGTGTGACGGTGGGATGGGGTGCAGTGTTTGTGTGAGGGTGGGATGGGGTACAGTGTGTGTGAGAGGGTGGGATGGGGTAAAGTGTGTGTGAGAGGGTGGGATGGGGTACACTGGGTGTGAGAGGGTGGGATGGGGTACAGTGTGTGTGAGAGGGCGAGATGGGGTACAGTGTGTGTGAGAGGGCGGGATGGGGTACAGTGTGTGTGAGTGGGTGGGATGGGATACAGTGTGTGAGAGTGGGTGGGATGGGATACAGTGTGTGTGAGTGGGTGGGATGGGATGGGATACAGGGGGTGAGATGGGGTACAGTGTTTGTGAGAGGGTGAGATGGGGTACAGTGTGTGTGAGAGGGTTGGATGGGGTACAGTGGGTGTGAGAGGGTGGGATGGGGTAAAGTGTGTGTGTGAGGGTGGGATGGGGTACAGTGGGTGTGAGAGGGTGGGATGGGGTAAAGTGTGTGTGTGAGGGTGGGATGGGGTACAGTGTGTGTGAGGGGATGAGATGGGGTATAGCGAGTGTGAGAGGGTGGGATGGGGTACAGTGTGTGTGAGAGGGTGGGATGGGGTACAGTGGGTGTGAGAGGTGGGATGGGGTTCAGTGTGTGAGAGGGTTGGATGGGGTACAGTTTGTGTGAGGGGGTGAGATGGGGTACAGTGTGTGTGAGAGGGTGAGATGGGGAACAGTGTGTGAGAGGGTGAGATGGGGTACAGTGTGTGTGAGGGGGTGAGATGGGGTACAGTGTGTGTGAGAGGGTGAGATGGGGAACAGTGTGTGAGAGGGTGAGATGGGGTACAGTGTGTGTGAGAGGGTGAGATGGGGTACAGTGTGTGTGAGAGGGTGAGATGGGGTACAGTGTGTGTGTGAGAGGGTGAGATGGGGTGCAGTGTGTGTGTGAGAGGGTGAGATGGGGTACAGTGTGTGTGAGAGGGTGAGATGGGGTACCGTGTGTGTGAGAGGGTGAGATGGGGTACAGTGTGTGTGAGAGGGTGAGATGGGGTACAGTGTGTGAGAGGGTTGGATGGGGTACAGTGTGTGTGAGAGGGTGGGATAGGGTACAGTGTGTGTGAGAGGGTGCGATGGGGTACAGTGTGTGTGAGAGGGTGAGATGGGGTACAGTGTGTGAGAGGGTTGGATGGGGTACAGTGGGTGTGAGAGGGTGGGATGGGGTAAAGTGTGTGTGTGAGGGTGGGATGGGGTAAAGTGTGTGTGAGAGGGTGAGATGGGGTAAAGTGTGTGTGTGAGGGTGGGATGGGGTACAGTGTGTGAGAGGGTGAGATGGGGTACAGTGTGTGTGAGAGGGTGGGATGGGGTAAAGTGTGTGTGTGAGGGTGGGATGGGGTACAGTGTGTGAGAGGGTGAGATGGGGTACAGTGTGTGTGAGAGGGTGGGATGGGGTAAAGTGTGTGTGAGAGGGTGGGATGGGGTACAGTGGGTGTGAGAGGGTGGGATGGGGTAAAGTGTGTGTGAGAGGGTGGGATGGCGTACAGTGGGTGTGAGAGGGGGGATGGGGTTCAGTGTGTGAGAGGGTTGGATGGGGTACAGTGGGTGTGAGAGGGTGGGATGGGGTACAGTGGGTGTGAGAGGGGGGATGGGGTTCAGTGTGTGAGAGGGTGGGTGTGGTACAGTGTGCGTTTGTGAGGGTGAGATGGGGTACAGTGTGTGTGAAAGGGTGAGATGGGGTACAGTGTGTTTCCGAGGGTGGAATGGGGTACAGTGTGTGTGAGAGGGTGTGTTGGGGTACAGTGTGTGTGAGGGGATGAGAAGGGGTACAGTGTGTGTGAGAGGGTGAGATGGGGTACAGTGTGTGTGAGGGGATGAGAAGGGGTACAGTGTGTGTGAGAGGGTGGAATGGGGTACAATGTGTTTTAGAGAGTGGGAGGGGTTATAGTGTGTGAGGGGGTGAGATGGGGTATAGTGTGGAACAGCGTGGGATGGGGTGCAGTGTGTGTGTGTGAGGGTGGGATGGGGTACAGTTTGTGTGAGAGGTTGAGATGGGGTACAGCATGTGTGAGAGGGTGAGATGGGGTACAGTGTGTGTGAGAGGGTGAGATGGGGTACAGTGTGTGTGAGAGGGTGCAGTGTGGGTGAGACGGTGGGATGTGGTACAGTGTGTGTGAGGGGGTGTGATGGGGTACAGCGTGTGTGAGATGGTGGGATGGGGTACAGTGTGTGTGAGAGGGTCGGATGGGGTACAGTGTGTGTGAGTGGGTGGGATGGGGTACAGTGTGTGAGAGAGGTGATGGGGTAGAGTGTGTTTGACAGGGTGAGGTGGGGGTATAGTGTTTGAGGGAGTGAAATGGGGTATAGTGTGTGTGGGTGGGTGAGATGGTGTACAGTGTGTGTGAGAGGGTGGGATGGGGTACAGTGTGTGTGAGAGCGTGAGTTGCGGTGCAGTGTGTGTGAGAGGGTGGGATGGGGTACAGTGTGTGTGAGGGGATGAGATGGGGTACAGTGTGTGTGAGGGGATGAGATGGGGTATAGCGAGTGTGAAAGGGTGGGATGTGGTACAGCGAGTGTGAGAGGGTGGGATGGGGTAAAGTGTGTGTGGGAGGGTGGGATGGGGTACAGTGTGTGTGAGAGGGTGAGATGGGGTACAGTGTGTGTGAGAGGGTGAGATGGGGTCCAGTGTGTTTGTGTGCGGGTGGGATGGGGTACAGTGTGTGTGAGTGGCTGTGATGGGGTACAGTGTGTGGGAGCAGGCGAGATGGGGTACAGTGTGTGTGAGAGGGCGGGATGGGGTACAGTGTGTGTGTGAGGGTGGGATGGGGTACAGTGTGTGAGAGGGTGGGATGGGGTACAGTGTGTGTGAGAGGGTGAGATGGGGTACAGTGTGTGTGAGAGGGCGGGATGGGGTACAGTGTGTGTGAGGGTGGGATGGGGTCCAGTGTGTGAGAGGGTGGAATGGGGTACAGTGTGTGTGAGAGGGTGAGATGGGGTACAGTGTGTGTGAGATCGCGAGATGGGGTACAGTGTGGGATGCGGTACAGTGTGTGTGAGAGGGTGGGATGGCGTATAATGTGTGTGAGGGTGGGATGGGGTACAGTGTGCGAGAGGGTGGGATGGGGTACAGTGTGTGTGAGAGGGTGAGATGGGGTACAGTGTGTGGGAGAGGGTGGGATGGGGTACAGTGTGTGTGAGGGGGTGTGATGGGGTACAGTGTGTGTGACTGGGTGGGATGGGGTACAGTTTGTGTGCGAGGGTTGGATGGGGTACAGTGTGTGTGCGAGGGTGATATGGGGTACAGTGTGTGTTAGAGGGTGTGATGGGGTACAGTGTGTGTGTTAGAGGTTGAGTTGGGGTACAGTGTGTAACAGTGTGAGTGTGAGATGTTGGGTCAGGGTACAGTGTGTGTCTGTGGTTGGGATGGGGTACAGTTTGTGTGCGAGGGTTGGATGGGGTACAGTGTGTGTGCGAGGGTGATATGGGGTACAGTGTGTGTTAGAGGGTGTGATGGGGTACAGTGTGTGTGTTAGAGGTTGAGTTGGGGTACAGTGTGTAACAGTGTGAGTGTGAGATGTTGGGTCAGGGTACAGTGTGTGTCTGTGGTTGGGATGGGGTACAGTGTGTGTGAGAGGGTGGGATGGGGTACAGTGTGTGTGAGAGGGTGGGATGGGGTACAGTGTGTGTGAGAGGGTGGGATGGGGTACAGTGTGTGTGAGAGGGTGGGTGTGGTACAGTGTGTGTTTGTGAGGGTGGGATGGGGTACAGTGTGTGTGAGAGGGTGGGATGCGGTACATTGTGTGTGTTAGAGGTTGAGTTGGGTTTCTCTGTGTGTGAGAGGGTGGGATGGGGTACAGTGTGTGTGAGAGGGTGAGATGGGGTACAGTGTGTGTGAGAGGGTGAGAGGGGGTACAGTGTGTGCGAGAGGGTGGGATGGGGTACCATGTGTGTGAGAGGGTGGGATGGGGTACAGTGTGTGTGAGAGGGTGAGATGGGGTACAGAGTGTGCGAGAGGGTGGGATGGGGTACAGTGTGTGTGAGAGGGTGGGATCGGCTACAGTGAGTAAGAGTGTGAGATGGGGTACAGTGTGTGTGATAGGGTGAGATGGGGTACAGTGTGTGTGAGAGGCTGGGATGGGGTACAGTGTGTGTGAGAGGGTGGGATGGGGTATAGCGTGTGTGAGAGGGTGGGATGTGGTACAGTTTGTGTGAGAGGGTGGGATGGCGTACAGTGTGTGTGAGAGGGTGGGATGGGGTACAGTGTGAGAGTGAGAGGGTGGGATGGGGTACAGTGTGTGTGAGAGGGTGGGATGTGGTACAGTGTGTGTGAGAGGGTGGGATGTGGTACAGTGTGTGTGAGAGGGTGGGATGGGGTACAGTGTGTGTGATAGGGTGAGATGAGGTACAGTGTGTGTGAGAGGGTGGGATGGGGTACAGCGTGTGTGAGAGGGTAGGATGGGGTACAGTGTTTGTGAGAGTGCTGGATGTGGTAAAGTGTGTGTGAGGGGGGAGATAGGATACAGTGTGTGTTAGAGGGTGGGATGGGGTCCAGTGTGTGTGAGGGGGTGGGATGGGGTACATTGTTTTTGAGGGGGTGAGATAGGGTACAGTGCGTGTGAGTGGGTGAGATGTTGTACAGTGTGTGTGAGAGGGTGGGATAGGGTACAGTGTGTGTGTGAGAGTGTGTGATGGGGTACAGTGTGTGTGAGAGGGTGAGATGGGGTACAGTGTGTGTGAGAGGGTGAGTTGGGGTACAGTGTGTGTGAGAGGGTGGGATGGGGCACAGTGTGTGTGATAGGGTGAGATGGGGTACAGTGTGTGTTAGAGGGAGGGATGGGGTACAGCGTGTGTGAGAGGGTGAGATGGGGTACAGTGTGTGTGAGAGGGTGGGATGGGGTACAGTGTGTGTGAGAGGGTGAGATGGGGTCCAGTGTGTTTGTGTGCGGGTGGGATGGGGTACAGTGTGTGTGAGTGGCTGTGATGGGGTACAGTGTGTGGGAGCAGGCGAGATGGGGTACAGTGTGTGTGAGAGGGCGGGATGGGGTACAGTGTGTGTGTGAGGGTGGGATGGGGTACAGTGTGTGAGAGGGTGGGATGGGGTACAGTGTGTGTGAGAGGGTGAGATGGGGTACAGTGTGTGTGAGAGGGCGGGATGGGGTACAGTGTGTGTGAGGGTGGGATGGGGTCCAGTGTGTGAGAGGGTGGAATGGGGTACAGTGTGTGTGAGAGGGTGAGATGGGGTACAGTGTGTGTGAGATCGCGAGATGGGGTACAGTGTGGGATGCGGTACAGTGTGTGTGAGAGGGTGGGATGGCGTATAATGTGTGTGAGGGTGGGATGGGGTACAGTGTGCGAGAGGGTGGGATGGGGTACAGTGTGTGTGAGAGGGTGAGATGGGGTACAGTGTGTGGGAGAGGGTGGGATGGGGTACAGTGTGTGTGAGGGGGTGTGATGGGGTACAGTGTGTGTGACTGGGTGGGATGGGGTACAGTTTGTGTGCGAGGGTTGGATGGGGTACAGTGTGTGTGCGAGGGTGATATGGGGTACAGTGTGTGTTAGAGGGTGTGATGGGGTACAGTGTGTGTGTTAGAGGTTGAGTTGGGGTACAGTGTGTAACAGTGTGAGTGTGAGATGTTGGGTCAGGGTACAGTGTGTGTCTGTGGTTGGGATGGGGTACAGTTTGTGTGCGAGGGTTGGATGGGGTACAGTGTGTGTGCGAGGGTGATATGGGGTACAGTGTGTGTTAGAGGGTGTGATGGGGTACAGTGTGTGTGTTAGAGGTTGAGTTGGGGTACAGTGTGTAACAGTGTGAGTGTGAGATGTTGGGTCAGGGTACAGTGTGTGTCTGTGGTTGGGATGGGGTACAGTGTGTGTGAGAGGGTGGGATGGGGTACAGTGTGTGTGAGAGGGTGGGATGGGGTACAGTGTGTGTGAGAGGGTGGGATGGGGTACAGTGTGTGTGAGAGGGTGGGTGTGGTACAGTGTGTGTTTGTGAGGGTGGGATGGGGTACAGTGTGTGTGAGAGGGTGGGATGCGGTACATTGTGTGTGTTAGAGGTTGAGTTGGGTTTCTCTGTGTGTGAGAGGGTGGGATGGGGTACAGTGTGTGTGAGAGGGTGAGATGGGGTACAGTGTGTGTGAGAGGGTGAGAGGGGGTACAGTGTGTGCGAGAGGGTGGGATGGGGTACCATGTGTGTGAGAGGGTGGGATGGGGTACAGTGTGTGTGAGAGGGTGAGATGGGGTACAGAGTGTGCGAGAGGGTGGGATGGGGTACAGTGTGTGTGAGAGGGTGGGATCGGCTACAGTGAGTAAGAGTGTGAGATGGGGTACAGTGTGTGTGATAGGGTGAGATGGGGTACAGTGTGTGTGAGAGGCTGGGATGGGGTACAGTGTGTGTGAGAGGGTGGGATGGGGTATAGCGTGTGTGAGAGGGTGGGATGTGGTACAGTTTGTGTGAGAGGGTGGGATGGCGTACAGTGTTTGTGAGAGGGTGGGATGGGGTACAGTGTGAGATTGAGAGGGTGGGATGGGGTACAGTGTGTGTGAGAGGGTGGGATGTGGTACAGTGTGTGTGAGAGGGTGGGATGTGGTACAGTGTGTGTGAGAGGGTGGGATGGGGTACAGTGGGTGTGATAGGGTGAGATGAGGTACAGTGTGTGTGAGAGGGTGGGATGGGGTACAGCGTGTGTGAGAGGGTGAGATGGGGTAAAGTGTTTGTGAGAGTGCTGGATGTGGTAAAGTGTGTGTGAGGGGGGAGATAGGATACAGAGTGTGTGAGAGGGTGGGATGGGGTCCAGTGTGTGTGAGGGTGTGGGATGGGGTACATTGTTTTTGAGGGGGTGAGATAGGGTACAGTGCGTGTGAGTGGGTGATATGTTGTACAGTGTGTGTGAGAGGGTGGGATAGGGTACAGTGTGTGTGTGAGAGTGTGTGATGTGGTACAGTGTGTGTGAGAGGGTGAGTTGGGGTACAGTGTGTGTGAGGGGGTGAGATGGGGTACAGTGTGTGTGAGAGGGTGGGATGGGGCACAGTGTGTGTGATAGGGTGAGATGGGGTACAGTGTGTGTTAGAGGGAGGGATGGGGTACAGCGTGTGTGAGAGGGTGAGATGGGGTACAGTGTGTGTGAGAGGGTGGGATGGGGTCCAGTGTGTGTGAGGGGGTGGGATGGGGTACATTGTCTTTGAGGGGGTGAGATAGGGTACAGTGTGTGTGAGACGGTGGGATGTGGTACAGTGTGTGTGAGGGGGTGAGATAGGGTACAGTGTGTGTGTGTGTGGGTGAGATGGGGTACAGTGTGTGTGAGGGTGGGTGGGGTACAATGTGTATGAGAGGGCGAGATGGGGTACAGTGTGTGTGAGAGGTTGAGATGGGGCGCAGAGTGTGCGATTGGGTGAGATGGGGCACAGTGTGTGTGATAGGGTGAGATGGCGTACAGTGTTTGTGAGAGGGTGGGATGGGTTATAGTGTGTGTGAGAGCGTGAGTTGGGGTATAGCGTCTGTGAGAGGGTGGGATGTGGTACAGTGTGTGTGAGAGTGTGGGATGGCGTACAGTGTGTGTGAGGGAGTGAGATAGGGTGCAGTGTGTGTGAGGGTGTGAGATGGGGTACAGTGTGTGTGAGAGGATGGGATGGGGTACAGTGTGTGTGAGAGGGTGGGATCGGGTACAGTGAGTAAGAGGGTGAGATGGGGTACAGTGTGTGTGAGAGGGTGAGATGGGGTACAGTGTGTGTGAGAGGGTGGGATGGGGTACAGTGTGTGTGAGAGGGTGGGATCGGCTACAGTGAGTAAGAGTGTGAGATGGGGTACAGTGTGTGTGAGAGGGTGGGATCGGGTACAGTGAATAAGAGCGTGAGATGGGGTACAGTGTGTGTGAGAGGGTGGGATGGGGTACTGTGTGTGTGAGGGGGTGAGATGGGGTACAGTGTGTGTGAGAAGGTGGGATGGGGTACAGTGTGTGTGAGGGGGTGAGATGGGGTACAGTGTGTGTGAGAAGGTGGGATGGGGTACAGTGTGTGTGAGAGGGTGGGATAGGCTACAGTGAGTAAGAGTGTGAGATGGGGTACAGTGTGTGTGAGAGGGTGGGATCGGGTACAGTGAGTAAGAGGGTGAGATGGGGTACAGTGTGTGTGAGAGGGTGGGATGGGGTACAGTGTGTGTGAGAGGGTGAGATGGGGTACAGTGTGTGTGAGAGGGTGAGATGGGGTACAGTGTGTGTGAGAGGGTGAGATGGGGTACAGTGTGTGTGAGAGGGTGGGATGGGGTACAGTGTGTGTGAGAGGTTGGGATGGGGTACACTTTGTGTGAGAGGGTGGGATGGAGTACAGTGTGTGTGATAGGGTGAGATTGGGTACAGGGTGTGTGATATGGTGGGATGTATTATAGTGTGTGAGAGCGTGAGATGGGGTACAGTGTGTGTGAGAGGCTGGGATGGGGTACAGTGTGTGTGAGAGGGTGGGATGTGGTATAGCGTGTGTGAGAGGGTGGGATGTGGTACAGTGTGTGTGAGAGGGTGGGATGGCGTACAGTGTGTGTGAGAGGGTGGGATGGGTTATAGTGTGTGAGAGCGTGAGATGGGGTACAGTGTGTGTGAGAGGCTGGGATGGGGTAAAGTGTGTGTGAGAGCGTGGGATGGGGTATAGCGTGTGTGAGAGTATGGGATGTGGTACAGTGTGTGTGAGAGGGTGGGATGGCGTACAGTGTGTGTGAGAGAGTGGGATGGGGTACAGTGTGTGTGAGGCGGTGAGATAGGGTACAGTGTGTGTGAGGGGATGAGATGGGGTACAGTGTGTGTGAGAGGGTGGGATGGGGTACAGTGAGTGTGAGAGGGTGAGATGGGGTAAAGTGTGAGAGTGAGAAGGTGGGATGGGGTACATTGTGTGTGAGAGGGTGGGATGTGGTACAGTGTGTGTGAGAGTGTGGGATGTGGTACAGTGTGTGTGAGAGGTTGAGATGGGGCACAGTGTGTGTGATAGGGTGAGATGGGGCACAGTGTGTGTGATAGGGTGAGATGAGGTACAGTGTGTGTGAGAGGGTGTTATTGGGGTACAGCGTGTGTGAGAGGGTGAGATGGGGTACAGTGTGTGTGAGAGGGTGAGATGGGTTACAGTGTGTGTGAGAGTGCTGGATGTGGTAAAATGTGTGTGATGGGGGAGATGGGGTACAGTGTGTGTGAGAGGGTGGGATGGGGTCCAGTGTGTGTGAGGGGGTGGGATGGGGTACATTGTTTTTGAGGGGGTGCGATAGGGTACAGTGTGTGTGAGAGGGTGGGATGTGGTACAGTGTGTGTGAGGGGGTGAGATAGGTTACAGTGTGTGTGAGAGGGTGGGATGGGGTACAGTGAGTATGAGGGTGAGATGGGTATAGCGTGTTTGAGAGGGTGCAGTGTGGGTGAGAGGGTGGGATGGGGTACAGTGTGTGTGTGAGGGTGGGTGGGGTACAATGTGTATGAGAGGGCGAGATGGGGTACAGTGTGTGTGAGAGGTTGAGATGGGGCGCAGAGTGTGTGATTGGGTGAGATGTGGCACAGTGTGTGTGATAGGGTGAGATGGGGTACAGTGTGCGTGATACGGTGAGATGGGGTACAGTGTGTGTGAGAGAGTGGGATGGGTTATAGTGTGCGTTAGAGGGTGGGATCAGGTACAGTGAATAAGAGGGTGAGATGGGGGCGCAGAAGGTGTGATTGGGTGAGATGGGGCACAGTGTGTTTGAGAGGGTGGGATGGGGTACAGTGTGTGTGAGAGGGTGCGATGGGGTACAGTGTGTGTGAGAGGGTGGGATGGGGTACAGTGTGTGTCAGACGGTGAGATGGGTTATAGTGTGTGAGAGCGTGAGATGGCATATAGCGTGTGTGAGAGGGTGGGATGGGGTACAGTGTGTGTGAGAGGGCGCCATAGGGTACAGTCTGTGTGAGATGGCGAGATGGGAACAGCGTGTGTGAGCTGGTGACATCAGGTACAGTGCGTGTGAGTGGGTGAGATGTTGTACAGTGTGTGTGAGAGGGTGGGATGGGGTACAGTGTGTGTGAGAGGGTGAGTTGGGGTACAGTGTATGTGAGAGGGTGGGTGGGGGACAGTGTGTTTGAGAGGGCGAGATGGGGTACAGTGTGTGTGAGGGGGTGAGATGGGGTACAGTGTGTGTGAGATGGCGGGTGGGGTACAGTGTGTGTGAGCGTGTGAGATGGGGTACAGTGTGTGTGAGAGGGTGAGATCGGGTACGGTGTGTGTGATAGGGTGAGATCGGGTACGGTGTGTGTGAGAGACTGGGATGGGGTAAAGTGTGTGTGAGAGGTTGGGATGGGGTATAGCGTGTGTGAGAGGGTGAGATGGGGTACAGTGTGTGTGAGGGGGTGAGATGGGGTACAGTGTGTGTGAGAGGGTGGGATGTGGTACAGTGTGTGTGAGAGGGTGAGATGGGGTACAGTGTGTGTGAGAGGGTGGGATGTGGTACAGTGTGTATGAGAGGTTGAGATGGGGCCCAGTGTGTGTGATAGGGTGAGATGGGGCACAGTGTGTGTGATAGGGTGAGATGGGGTACAGTGTGTGTGATAGGGTGGGATGGGGTACAGCGTGTGTGAGAGGGTGAGATGGGGTACAGTGTGTGTGAGAGTGCTGGATGTGGCAAAGTGTGTGTGAGGGGGGAGATAGGGTACAGTGTGTGTGAGAGGGTGGGATGGGGTCCAGTGTGTGTTAGAGGGTGGGATGGGGTCCAGTGTGTGTGAGGGGGTCGGATGGGGTACATTGTTTTTGAGGGGGTGAGCTAGGGTACAGTGTGTGTGAGAGGGTGGGATGGGGTACAGTGCGTGTGAGAGGGTGGGATGGGGTACATTGAGTAAGAGGGTGAGATGGGTATAGCGTGTTTGAGAGGGTGCAGTGTGGGTGAGAGGGTGGGATGTGGTACAGTGTGTTTGAGGGGGTGAGCTAGGGTACAGTGTGTGTGAGAGGGTGGGATGGGGTACAGTGCGTGTGAGAGGGTGGGATGGGGTACATTGAGTAAGAGGGTGAGATGGGTATAGCGTGTTTGAGAGGGTGCAGTGTGGGTGAGAGGGTGGGATGGGGTACAGTGTGTGTGTGTGTGTGGGTGAGATGGGGTACAGTGTGTGTGAGGGTGGGTGGGGTATAATGTGTATGAGAGGGCGAGATGGGGTACAGTGTGTGTGAGAGGTTGAGATTGGGCGCAGAGTGTGTGTTTGGTGAGATGGGGCACAGTGTGTGTGATGCGGTTAGATGGGGTACAGTGTGTGTGATAGGGTGAGATGGGGTACAGTGTGTGTGAGAGAGTGGGATGGGTTATAGTGTGCGTTAGAGGGTGGGATCGGGTACAGTGAATAAGAGGGTGAGATGGGGTACAGTGTGTGTGAGAGGGTGGGATGGTTTACAGTGTGTGTGATAGGGTGGGATGGTTTACAGTTTGTGTGAGAGGGTGGGATGGGGTACAGTGTGTGTGAGAGTGTGGGATGGGGTACAGTGTGTGTCAGACGGTGAGATGGGTTATAGTGTGTGAGAGCGTGAGATGGCGTATAGCGTGTGTGAGAGGGTGGGATGGGGTACAGTGTGTGTGAGAGGGCGCCATAGGGTACTGTCTGTGTGAGATGGCGAGATGGGAACAGCGTGTGTGAGATGGTGACATGAGGTACAGTGCGTGTGAGTGGGTGAGATGTTGTACAGTGTGTGTGAGAGGGTGGGATGGGGTGCAGTGTGTGTGTGAGAGTGTGTGACGGGGTACAGTGTGTGTGAGAGGGTGAGTTGGGGTACAGTGTATGCGTGAGTGTGGTTGGGGGACAGTGTGTGTGAGATGGCGGGTGGGGTACAGTGTGTGTGAGAGTGTGAGATGGGGTACAGTGTGTGTGATAGGGTGAGATGGGGTATAGGGTGTGTGATAGGGTGAGATGGGGTACAGTGTGTGTGAGGGGGTGAGATGGGGTACAGTGTGTGTGAGAGGGCGGGATGGGGTACAGTGTGTGTGAGAGGGTGGGATGGCGTACAGTGTGTGTGAGAGGGTGGGAGGGGGTACAGTGTGTGTGAGGGGGTGAGATAGGGTGCAGTGTGTGTGAGGGGGTGAGATGGGGTACAGTGTGTGTTAGAGGGTGAGATGGGGTACAGTGTGTGTGAGAGGGTGGGATGGCGTACAGTGTGTGTGAGAGGGTGGGATGTGGTACAGTGTGTGTGAGGGGGTGAGATAGGGTGCAGTGTGTGTGAGGGTGTGAGATGGGGTACAGTGTGTGTGAGAGGGTGAGATGGGGTACAGTGTGAGAGTGAGAGGGTGGGATGGGGTACAGTGTGTGTGAGAGGGTGGGATGTGGTACAGTGTGTGTGAGAGTGTGTGATGGGGTACAGCGTGTGTGAGAGGGTGGGACATGGTACAGTGTGTGTAAGAGTGTGTGATGGGGTACAGTGTTTGTAAGAGGGTGAGATGGGGTAGAGTGTGTGTGAGAGGGTGGGATGGGTTACAGTGTCTGTGAGAGGGTGGGATGGTTTACAGTGTGTGTGAGAGGGTGGGATGGGGTACAGTGTGTGTGAGAGGGTGGGATGTGGTACAGTGTGTGTGAGAGTGTGTGATGGGGTACAGCGTGTGTGAGAGGGTGGGACATGGTACAGTGTGTGTAAGAGTGTGTGATGGGGTACAGCGTTTGTAAGAGGGTGAGATGGGGTAGAGTGTGTGTGAGAGGGTGGGATGGGTTACAGTGTCTGTGAGAGGGTGGGATGGTTTACAGTGTGTGTGAGAGGGTGGGATGGGGTTCAGTGTGTGTGAGAGTGTGGGATGGGGTACAGTGTGTGTCAGAAGGTGAGATGGGTTATAGTGTGTGAGAGCGTGAGATGGCGTATAGCGTGTGTGAGAGGGTGGGATGGGGTACAGTGTGTGTGAGAGGGTGGGATGTGGTACAGTGTGTGTGAGAGGGTGGGATGTGGTACAGTGTGTGTGAGAGTGTGTGATGGGGTACAGCGTGTGTGAGAGGGTGGGATGGGGTACAGCATGTGTGAGAGGGTGGGTTGGGGTACAGTGTGTGTGAGACGGTGAGATGGGGTACAGTGTGTGTGAGAGTGCTGGATGTGGTAAAGTGTGTGTGAGGAGGGAGATAGGGTACAGTGTGTATGAGAGGGTGGGATGGGGTACAGTGTGTGTGAGGGGGTGGGATGGGGTACAGTGTTTTTGAGGGGGTGAGATAGGGTACAGTGTGTGTGAGAGGGTGGGATGGGGTACAGTGTGTGTGAGAGGGCGGGATGGGGTACAGTGTGTGTGAGAGGGCGGGATGGGGTACAGTGTGTGTGAGAGGGTGGGATGGGGCACAGTGTTTTTGAGAGGGCGGGATGGGGTACAGTGTGTGTGTGAGCGTGAGATGGGGTACAGTGTGTGTGTGAGAGGGTGTGATGGGGTACAGTGTGTATGAGAGGGTGAGATGGGGTACAGTGTGTAACAGTGTGGGATGGGGTACTCTGTGTGTGAGAGGGAGAGATGGGGTACAGTGTGTGTGAGATGGCGAGATGGGGTACATTGTCTGTAAGCGGGCGGGATGGGGTACAGTGTGTGCCAGAGGGGGAGATGGGGTACTGTGTGTTTAAGAGGATGAGATAGGGTACAGTGTGTGTGAGAGGGTGGGATGGGGTACAGTGTGTGTGATAGGGTGAGATGGGGAACAGTGTGTGTGAGAGGGCGGGATGGGGTAAAGTGTGTGTGAGGAGGTGTGATGGGGTACAGTGTGTGTGAGAGGGTGAGATGGGGTACAGTGTGTGTGATAGGGTGAGATGGGGTACAGTGTGTGCGATAGGGTGAGATGGGGTACAGTGTGTGTGATAGGGTGAGATGGGGTACAGTGTGTGTGAGAGGGCGGGATGGGGTAAAGTGTGTGTGAGGAGGTGAGATGGGGTACAGTGTGTGTGAGAGGGTGGGATGGGGTACAGTGTGTGTGAGAGGGCGGGATGGGGTAAAGTGTGTGTGAGGAGGTGAGATGGGGTACAGTGTGTGTGAGAGGGTGGGATGGGTTACAGTGTGTGTGAGAGGGGGGGATGGGGTACAGTGTGTGTGAGAGGGGGGGATGGGGTACAGTGTGTGTGAGAGGGGGGGATGGGGTACAGTGTGTGTGAGAGGTTGAGATGGGGTACAGTGTGTGTGAGAGGTTGAGATGGGGTACAGTGTGTGTGAGAGGGTGGGATGGGTTACAGTGTGTGTGGGAGGGTGGGATGGGGTACAGCGTGTGTGAGAGGGTAGATGGGGTACAGTGTGTGTGAGAGGGTGTGATGGGGTACAGCATGTGTGAGAGGGTGTGATGGGGTACACTGTGTGTGAGAGGGCGAGATAGGGTACAGTGTGTGTGAGAGGGCGAGATGGGGTACAGTGTGTATGAGGTGCTGACATGGGGTACAGTGTGTCTGAGGGGGTGAGATGGGGTACAGTGTATGTGAGAGGGTGGAATGTGGTACAGCGTGTGTGAGAGGGTGGGATGGGGTAAATTAAGTGTAAGAGGGTGGGATGGGGTACAGTGTGTGTGAGAGGTTGAGATGGGGTACAGTGTGTGTGAGAGGTTGAGATGGGGTACAGTGTGTGTGAGAGGGTGAGATGGTGTACAGTGTGTGTGAGAGGTTGAGATGGGGTGCAGTGTGTGTGATAGGGTGAGATGGGGTACAGTGTGTGCGAGAGGGTGAGATGGGGTACGGTGTGTGCGAGAGTTTGAGATGGGGCACAGTGATTGTGACAGGGTGAGATGGGGCACAGTGTGTGTGATAGGGTGAGATGGGCTACAGTGTGTGTGAGAGGGTGAGATGGGGTACAGTGTGTGTGAGAGGGTGGGATGGGGTACAGTGTGTGTGATAGCGTGGGATGGGGTACAGCGTGTGCGAGAGGGAGAGATGGGGTACAGTGTGTGTGAGATGGAGAGATGGGGTACATTGTCTGTAAGCGGGCGGGATGGGGTACAGTGTGTGCCAGAGTGGGAGATGGGGTACAGTGTGTTTAAGAGGATGAGATGGGGTACAGTGTGTGTGAGAGGGTGGGATGGGGTACAGTGTGTCTGTGAGAGGGTGAGATGGGGTACAGTGTGTGTGAGCGGGTGAGTTGGGGTACAGTGTGTGTGATAGGGTGAGATGGGGTGCAGTGTGTGTGGGCGGTGAGATGGGGCACAGTGTGTGTGATAGGGTGAGATGGGGTGCAGTGTGTGTGGGCGGTGAGATGGGGCACAGTGGGTGTGAGAGTGCGGGATGGGGTAAAGTGTGTGTGAGGAGGTGAGATGGGGTACGGTGTGTGTGAGCGGGTGAGTTGGTGTACAATGTGTATGATAGGGTGTGATGGGGTACAGTGTGTTTGAGAGGGTGAGATGGGCTACAGTGTGTGTGAGAGGGTGAGATGGTGTACAGTGTGTGTGCGAGGGTGGGATGGGGTACAGTGTGTGTGATAGGTTGAGATGGGGTACAGTGTGTGTGAGAGGGTTAGATGGGGAACAGTGTGTGTGAGGGGGTATAATGGGGTACTGTGTGTGTGAGAGGGTGTGATGGGGTGCACTGTGTGTGAGAGGGCGAGATAGGGTACAGTGTGTGTGAGTGGGTGAGATGGGGTACAGTGTGTGTGAGAGGTTGGGATGGCGTACAGTGTGTGTGAGAGGGTGGGATGGGCTCCAGTCTGTGTGAGGGGGTGGGATGGGGTAAATTGTTTTTGAGGGGGTGAGATAGGGTACAGTGTGTGTGAGAGGGTGGG